>NW_003852486.1:7254309-7266157 GCF_000181295.1 Otolemur garnettii | reverse complement strand
TTTTGTTTTTTTTTGTTTGTTTGTTTGTTTTTTTGAGACAGTCTCACTTTGTCACCCTTGGTAGAATGCTGTGGCATCATAGCTCACAGCAACCTCAAATTCTTGGGCTTAAGCGATTTTCTTGCCTCAGCCTCCCAAGTAGCTGAGACTACAGGTGCCCATCACAACGCCCAGCTTTTTTTTTGTTTTAGAGACAAGGTCTTGCTCTGGCTCAGGCTGGTCTTGAACTCGTGAGCTCAGGCAATCCACCCACCTCAGCCTTCCACAACCTCCCTCTCATTTTTTTTTTTAAACGACCTTTCTCTTAAAACAAGTAAAAACCCACAAATTGGGAAGCACTCAGCCCCACCCAGAAGGCTTTCGAATCTCTGCATCCCTCTTGCTCAACAATCCCATTCTTAGAAGTTTCATCTGAGCAAAGCCTCCTACATTTGGGGGAAGGAGGAAAGTCTGAGAATGTCACTGCCACATCCAACCATGAGACAAGCATGCAGCAAGCACCAGCTGTGTACCATGCTCTGTTCCAGATACCCAGTGGAACAGCAAAAACTCCTGGGACCCAGTGACACATGCGTCAACAGGGTGAGTAGATTGCCCTGCGTGCACCTGAGGGTGCTGGGCAGCCACTTAAACCAGTGACTGGGAGCCCTGAGTATCCACACGAAAACATGGCATGGGAGGATGACAGCCTCACGACAGTGCCACAATGCTATTGCCACGATATCACCGCCACCCAAGGCTGCTCAAGCTATATCTCAGTCCTTTGTGTGGCTATGACAAAATGCCTCAGGCTGGGTGATTTATAAAGCAGACATTTGCTTCTCACAGTCTGGAGGCTGAAGTCCAGGATCAAGGTGCCAGCCCTAAAACTCTCTGCTTTTACCTCCCAAGGCCACACCTCTGCCACACCACTTTTGTATTAAGGATGGAGTTTCTTTTCTTCAATTTTTTTTCAGATTGATATGAGGGTATATACAATTAGGTTACATTGTTTGTGATCGTAAGGTAAAGTTGGAGTTGCAGTTGTGACCTTCACCCAGGTGTGCCATATACCCTACATTGTGCCCATTAAATGGGAACTTACCAGAACCCTTCTCCCCCCTTATTGAATTTAACTGAGTTTTTCTCTCTTATGTGCTCATTGTTAATCTACAGATTTTAACTTTGTATTGAATACACAGGTATGCTGGATTCTCCATTCTTGTGATACTTTACTTAAGAGAGTGTTCTCCTAATCCATCCAAGGTGTACCAAAAGATACAAAATCGCCATCTTTTTATGGATGAGTAGTAGTCCATGGTATAAGTTTCAAGGTGAGTTTTAGAGAGGACACCATCATTCAAACAATAGCAGGCTACTATAGCAAAACGCCACGGACTACTAGGTGACTTAGACCTTTATTTCTCACAGTTCTAAAGGGTGGAGGTCCAAGATGAAGGGTCTTGGTAAGAGCTCTTTGACTGGCCTGCAGATGGCCTCCTTCTCATTGTGTGGTCACCTACTAGGGAGGGATGAAGAGATCTCTCCCTTCTACTCCTTACAAGGACCCTTATCTCACCATGGAGCTTTGTTGGAGGATAGACTACTGGGGGCCTGGGCACCCTTGCCATCAAGACATCACAGATGTATAGGAGAGGTCTTGATGCTGGACCAAGTGGACAGAAATGGATGGAGTCCTACTGTGGTTTTCTTTTCTTTTCTTTTCTTTTTTTATTGTTGGGGATTCGTTGAGGGTATAAGAAAACAGTTTAGACTAATTGCATTTGTTAGGTAAAGTCCTTCAATTACCTAGGGGTAATGTCTTGCCCCTAAAAGGTGTGGTACACACCAAGACCCTACCCCCCTCCCTCCTTCTCCCTCTCTTTTATTTTTTTAGACAGAGTCTCACTCAGTCACCCTGAGTAGAGTGCTGTGGCATCATAGCTCATAGTAATCTCAAACTCTTGGGCTCAAGAGATCCTCCTGCCTCAGCCTCCAGAGTAGGTGGGACTACAGGCACCAGCCACCACATTCGGCTAGTTTTTCTACTTTTTGTTGTTGTTGCAGTTGTCATTGTTGTTTAGCAGACCCAGGCTGGGTTTGAAACCGCGCGCCTTAGTATATGTGCCAGCGCCCTAACCACTGATCTATGGGCACCAAGCCATCAGGCTGGTCTTGAATTCATGTGCTCAGGCAATCCACCCACCTTGGCTTCCTAGAGTGCTAGGATTACAAGCATGAGCCACCACGACCAGCCTAGAACTAATATATATATATGTGTGTGTGTGTGTGTGTATTTTTTTTTTTTAGAGACAGAGTCTTACTTTGTCGCCCTAGGTAGAATGCCGTGGCATTGGGGGGTGGCGCTATGGCTCAAAGGAGTAGGGCGCCGGTCCCATATGCCGGAGGTGGTGGGTTCAAACCCAGTCCCAGCCAAAAACTGCAAAAAAAAAAGAATGCCATCGCGTCACAGCTCACAGCAACCTCCAGCTCCTGGGTTCAGGCATTCTCTTGCCTCAGCCTCCCAAGTAGCTGGGACTACACGCACCCGCCAGAATGCCTGGCTATTTTTTTGTTGCAGTTTGGCCCGGGCTGGGTTTGAACCCGCTAGCCTCAGTGTATGGGGCCAGCCGCCCTACTCACTGAGCCACAGGCGCCACCCTAGTTTTTCTATTTTTAGTAGAGATGGGATCTGGCCATTGCTCAGGCTGGTCTTAAACTCCTGAGTTCAGATAATCCACCTGCCTTGGCCTTCCAGAGTGCTGGGATTATAGGTGTGAGCCACTGCACATGACCACATTGGCAGCCATGTGGTTAAGGTGTGATAGAATGAGGTGATTCTGGGCTCTCTTTCAGGTGGAGGTAGCGCCGTCTGCAGAGCTGGGGAAGGCTAGGGATGAGGAAGAAGTTCCAAAGAGGACTAAAGATCTCAATGTGAATGCACCATGAGAAGATTCCCGGTGCCTGTGGGGAGCCATCAATTGAAAATTGAGGCCAGAGAAGTGAATTAATATGGAGATGGTTTTGGTAAATGTGGCAATGGAGGGGTAAGATCAGGAGGGGGTCTGGGTGGCATAGCTGCCTCCAAGGTGGCCCCAGGGGTGATGCCTCCTGGGGTTCAGCCCTGTGTAACCCCCTTCCATGCTGAATAGGGCTCATCTGTGAAGCCCACAGGAGATTATGGATATTAACATGAGAATTCCAAGGCACCCTCATGCTCCCCCCAACCCGGGTGAGGGTCCTTGAGCAGCACACAGAGGGCTCCATCTGGCAAGAGAGGAGAAGCAGCCAGTGCTACCTTGCTGGGGTGTGAGTCTTGTCCAGCTTCCATCAGGCCTCAGATGCCACAGCCCTAGCTGACATCTTAATAGCAAACTCATGAAAGATGCTGAGCCAGAATCATTTAGCTAATTGACTCCCAATCCTCAGACCCACAGAAATGGTGCAAGAAAATAAATTTATTATTTTAAGCCACTAAGTTTGGGGGTCATAGTTATGCAGTGGTTGTGGTTCATGAAGATGGGGGAGATGGACATGTGGGCCCACGCCCTGGAGTCCTCCACAATCCTTACAGGTGGAGCAGAGGTGATGAGGACCCAAAGCAGGAGGTACCTGGTGAAGTGAGGCAAAGTCTAGGGAGAGTTTATTGTCCCTGAAGGTAAAAGTAGGGGAGTGACATTGAACAAAACAAGCACACTAAAGGTAGAAGTCGCGGGGTGTCTAAAACTGCAAAATATTGGCATCCTGGGCACCCCAGAGCCGGCAGGTAGGGAGTCAACCCTTCATCAGCTACAGGGCTTCACTCCAAACCCTCGAGAACGTCTCTGCAAACAGGCACGTCCTTTATGTTCTTTTGGGCCAAACTCACATCTCCTTTTCAGGTCTTTAATGGCACTTGCATTTTTCATCTCATGAAAAAAAGAAATACTGTGACTTCCTGTGTTTCTGATGTGTGTTTGGCCTCCCTGTCAAGCATGCATTTTCAGTTCATGCTTTCAGAGTTTATTGGTTGTGAGCCCGAGGTCCCCTCTTCCTTGCAGAGGACTCAGCACTTCCTGGAATGGGGCTGTGTATGAAGGAGACCTGCGAGCCTCAGGACAGAGAAGAAAGCTGCTCATTTTGAGGTGTTAGAGGCGTTGGGGTGTGGGATTCAGCCTCTAGCCCCTCAGCCCTCTCCTTCCTTCCTGTGCTGAACTTCTTAAGAACAGTGAAGTCTGTGTTTAAAATTTGAGGCTATGGCCTCCTTTGAAACACTCTTACAGAATAGCAATGGTGTGTGCTCAGCAAATTCCTGTTCAACAGAATCCCCCAAATATGTCCCATATGTAACCGTAAAGCATTTAGAAGAATTTAAATTTTGCATTTTGTAAACTGAAGCAATATACATGTATATGTTTGTGTGTATGATATATAATATGTGCACATTATAGTTCTTATTATTGCTTGACTTGTAGTAAGTAGCATGCATAGTAGCTCAAAAAGTGCAAACACAGCTCCAAGACAAACACCCTCTGCCCCTCCGCAACACACTCGCCTTCGAAGGGAAGAAAACATCTATTTTCCTCACCAATCCTAGGTGCACGACTGAGGCCTTGATAACAAAAGAAAAGCATATAGATTTATTTAACATAAGTTTGATGTGTTGCAGAAGCATTCAGAAGTGAAGACCCAGAGAAACAGGGAAACCCTTGTACATTTTGGGTTAGGTCTAATGAAGAAGAGATTGATGTGGAAAAGTGTCATTGGACAAAGCAGGTGCACAAAATGTAAAAGTCAGGGGCTTTTGGCAAGGCCTGTTTGTTCAGATCTGGTGTCTTCCAAGATAAGTATGCTCCTTTCCTCCAGGCACAAGGAGGGCACCCCTGGTGTGAAGGTGAGACAGTGGGGGGAAGGCAAGATGGCCTCCCTCCTCCTGCTGCTTGCTCAAGTAACAGGTGCCATATGTGTCCTGGACCTACTACTTCCTAGGAGGGAGTTCACATTTGAGGGGGTCCAGGGAAGGTGCAGGGCATCCAGGAACCACTGAGGAGGCTACCACAGCAGGTGGAACCACGAGCTGTTAGTGGCCCCTGCAGAGTGGTGGCTGGACCTCAGAAGGCTGGGTGGGCCTCAGGGTGCTCTGGAGTCAGCTCTCAAGACTCTCAGTGGGTGGAGAATATGGTGGGGGGAGTGCAGGGACAGGTGCCAGCTCTGCCTTGATGGGGTAGAAGGGGCCCCCTGTGAGGACAGGTGCCTCACTCCATTCTACCCAGATGCATGTGGGTGGCCAGGACAGGGTGTGGATAAGTGCCTGATTCTGTCACAGCATTTTATAAATACGAGTTGCCAAATCCTCATCATCTCCTCCAAGGTAAGTAATGTCACCACCCCCGGTATACAGATGAGGAAATTGAAGTACGGAGAAGCCGAACAACACGTTCAACATCACACACAGGAACATTTCTATCTGGGTGAAGATGTTCCTGCAAAGAAAGTTCTAAGGCTGGATGCAGCGGCTCATGCCTATAATCCAAGCACTCTCAGAGGCTGAGGTGGGTGGATTGCTTGAGTTCAGGAGTTTACGACTAGCCAGTAGAGACCTTATTGCTACCCAAAGTAGAAAAACCAGCTAGGTGTAGTGGTGGACACCTATAGTCACAACTACTTGGGAGACGGAGACAGGAGGATCTCTTGAGCCCGAGAGTTTGAGGTTGCTATGAGTTATGATGCCACAGCACTCTACCCAGGGTGACAGAGGGAGACTCTGTCTCAAAAAAAAGAAAAAGGAAAGTTCTAGAAAGTTAACACTAGGCCCAGGGTCCCAAGAAGTGCCCAGGCCAGTAACCCATGACAGTAACCCATAACTCACAATGATAGGCTTAGTGGGCCTAGGCTAAGACAGAAAGGTGTCAGGCCTAGGCTATAATGAAAAAATACCAGTTAACTCCTGGCAAATTTCCGGACTGCAAGCTTTCAAATGAAATGAAATAAGTCTAGTTCACTCCCAAGATAAGTGAGAAAGTACTAATTGATTTCTTGCTTCTAATTCATTCCCAGTTCTTGCTTGGCTAACTCCCTGGGAAACAAACCAGGAAGTACCAACTGTCCCTGGACTGATCTTTAAACAATACCAGGCAGAAAAGTTACTGAAACTAAGATGTATGGATGGAAAGATGTTTGGACCAAAACCAAAAGTGTATATGACGTATAACTAACTAACTGCAAAATTCTGCTTCTGTACAATGCTTGCTTGCTACCCCACCCAAATGCCCCTGGACAGCCTGCATGCCAACCAGGATGTAGATCAAGCCTTAAAAACATAACTCCTTAAGTACTCAGGGCTGCTCTCAGAAACCCCATGTTGGGACACTGAGGCAGTCGCCGGCTGGCTCTTCAATAGAAGGATGCTGCTGGAATTTGGCTTGTTTGGCAGTGTGGTCTTTGTGGAACTCCAGGGCACAAGAAGGAGATAAACACCGACTGGGGCAGCACCTGTGGCTCAAAGGAGTAGGGCACCATCCCCATATGCCAGAGGTGGTGGGTTCAAACCCAGTCCTGGCCAAAAACTGCAAAAAAAAAAAAAAGATAAACACTGGCTGGATGACATTCACAGGCACCTTGCATGTCTCTGCAAGATGGATTTGGAGTATGCACTGGATTGAATGGTGTCCCCTCCTGGGTTCATGGCCCCCCAGATCGTATTTAGAAATAGGATCTTTGCTGTGGAAATAACCAGAATCTGCCTTAGTCTGTTTGGGCTGCTACAGCAAAATGCCATAAACTGAGTAGCTTATAAACAATGAAAATATATCTCACACAGTTCTGGAGGGTGGAAGCTCAAAACTGAGGGACCAGTAGAGTCAATGTGGGGCTCCCAGGTGCTACCTCACATGGCAGAGGAGGCAGAGGTTCTCACTGGGGTCCCTTCTTGGATAGGTACAAATCCCATCCATGAAGCCTTCATACCTGTGACTTAATCACCTCCCAAAAGCCCCACCTCCTAGTTTCATCACTTGGAGGTTAGGATTTTAGCATGTGAATTTTGAAAGGGGGACACACAATTCTGGACCACAACATCACCCAAATGAGAATAGGCAAAGGCGATTCATGAAGAGCTTTCTGGGGCAAAGGAATCACCATGCAGAACTCGCTGGAGCAAAGGAATCGCCTGCCATCACTGATGTTTGGCAGAGGTTCTAAGGCAGGCAGCAGAGCCCGGAGGCTTTGTGAAGAGGAAGGAAAGCTGTGGGCCTGGAGGTGCTGTGGGTGGGCTCAGCAGGGGTAGGCATCCTGTGTTTGTTATGTACACCTGGGGCTTCTTCTCTGGTTGGTCCTAAATTGGAAGCCGAGACAAACATTAGGGAAGTTGTGGATAATTAATCCAGTCCTGGGCATTTGGAGCCAGTTGTCACAAAAGTCACTGTTTGGCTTCCTGGCTATCACTAGAGGTCATGCTCTGACTTGCAGCAGGCTGACTCCAAGGGGCCGAGGTGGCTGCAGTTGGCAGGTTAGAGTTTTATTTTTCCATATGGTCTGGCCATTGTCCCTTTGTGTATTCAGTCTCCCACTGTAGACGTCCTCAAGCTAAGATGAGGTCATCCTGCATAGGGTGGGGCCACTCTAGTTATTGGGATCTTTATAAAAAAGGGGAAATTTGGACACAGAGTACATAGACAAAGGGTGGAGGCAGAGGCTGGCGCTGCACTGCCAAGGACCACCAGCTACCTCGAGAAGCTGTGAGAGGCAAGGAGGCATGTCCCTCCTGGCGGATGTAGGGTTCAGACATCCGGCCTCCAGAACTGTGATGTGTTCCTGCTGTTTTCAGCTATTCAGTCCATGGTGACTTGTTACAGCAGCCCTGGAGAACTAGCACAGAGGGGCTATGCTCTGAGGATGCGCAGATGTGAAGCCTAGCCCTATTTTAAACGCTGGTGTCTGTTTAGACTGGGATTTTTTTTTTTGTACATTTTATTTTTTATTTGAGACAGAGTCTCACTCTATCACCCTGGGTAGAGTGCTAGGTGTCATCATAGCTCACAGCAACCTCAAACTCTTGGGCTCAAGCCAGCCTCTTGCCTCAGCCTCTCCCGTAGCTGGGACTATAGGTGCCCACCACAACCCTCAGCTAATTTTTCTGTTTTTTAGTAGAAACAGGGTCTGGCACTTGCTCAGGCTGGTCTTAGACTCCTCAACTCAGGCAATCCATACGCCTCAGCCTCCCAGAGTGCCAGGATTACGGGCATGAGCCATTGTACTTGGCCTTTTTTTAACATTTTAAAATACATTTTATAGCATATTGAGAGTGACTCAGCTCAAGTACAGATCACAGGTGTGGTATATAGTAGGTGCTTACTAAGGTCTTGTTGGTCTGCGTGCTATCATGTATTCTGAATGGCTCTGAAAGACAAGGACAATAACCAGTGTTCAGAATTCTAACCTCTAGTACAAACCTCCTGGACCCCCAAGCCTTTTCAAGAAACATATTCTGTAGCTACCACTGAAGATGGGCTTTGAGAAGGAGCCAGATTTCTTTTTTTTTTTTCTGAGAGAGAAAGAGTCTCAAGCCATCGCCCTGGGTCGGGTGCCACGGTGTCCCAGTTCACAAGCAACCTTGGACTTAAGTGATTCTCTTGGACTTAAGCAATTCTCTTGCCTCAGCCATCCAAGTAGCTGGGACTACAGGTGCCCACCACAAAGACCAGCTATTTTTTGGTTGTAGTTGTCATTGTTGTTTGGCAGGCCCAGGCTGGATTCAAACCTGCCAGCTCCAGTTTATGTGGCCAGAGCCCTAGCCGCTTGAGCTACAAGCACCAAGCCAGGAGCCAGATTTTTATTCTAAGAAATATAATAACACAGAGAAGAACTATGCATGAAAGCAAGATGGTTAGATTTTCCTCTGAACAGGAGCAAGGCTCTTTAAAGACTGTGGTGTTCAAACTAAGAAACCAGAAGGATGTTCCCTGATCTCAGGATACCTTACAGAGTGGGACCTTCAAGAAGAGGGCACTAGGTTGTGTGGCCACAGAGCTAGGGCAGAATAGGCTGATGTCTTGGGTATTAGAGAGCTAAGGAATGGGTGTGGGTCCTCTCCATTGAGACCGGGATCAGATTTTAAATTATTTGGACAGGCAGAGGTGTTTTAGCAGGGAAAGCCAAGTGTAACCAGCCTACAGCCAAGAAAAAGGCAATTCTGGAAAGGGAAGAGCAGTGGTGTCACATGGCCCAGAGCTGGCAGCAGTGCCCAGATGTCGCCCTCTTCTTGGACCCTATGTTGTCTTTTACAGAGAATGAGAGTCTTAAGAAAGCAGAGCTTAGAGAAGACAGGATTAATGTTCACAGGAAAAGAGGTTTGAGACCAAGAAGCAGGGTTTTCCCTGCTTCAAAGAGAAAAACTAGAGCTGAACCTGTTTTAAAATGTAAGTTTTGTCATTATTCAGGTGTGGTGAGGCCAACAGGTCAGGAGACAAAAGCCACTGACAAAAGTTTGCGACTCACAGTTTTGGGAGGTGGGTGGCATGTCACACCATGCCATGCATGGCCACACAGGGGCATGCGCCAGGGCAGGCCAGGAGGCAGAGGGAGTGAGGGGAAAATGTGGGCAGAAGCCTTCCCTGTGTTTTCCCCAGAAAGGAGCAGGTGAGACAAGGTAGGGAGATTTAGGGTTAGCTAGTGTGAGAAATCTCAGTGGACTTTGGGGCGGGTGACTCTCCTTAACTGTCTGGTACCTGGCCCCGGGTTATTAGGGCAGGTGGGCAGGGCCTGGAATGTGAGAGTTTACAAAGGCAGTAGTTGGGTGTGAGCTTGGGAGTGGTTGAAAGGTTTGAAAGGTATGCTCACAGGTGAGTTCACTGTCTTTACTCATCCCGGGAAAGGTTGTCCCTCCAGGGTCGTCAGCAGGGTGCCAAGAAGTTAAAGCATCAAATATGGAAACTGGAAAGCATGGTTGTCACAAACCTTAATAAATAACTACCCTACATGCACAGCTGCCAGAATTTTCAGGGCATGGACTGACAGGCATTCTTTATTGTTTAAACAACATCGAATTATCCTTCCTGCTTGTTAGAACCAGACATCTCCTGGCAGATTTACTCCTGTGTTCTGTGTTATGCATCTTGTAGTAGGCAAGCTCGCTGGAAGCAGAGACTGGGTCTGTTTTTGCTCATCACTTTAACTCCAGCACCCACTGCCAACAGACACTCAGGAACTCTGTTGAAGAATGAGCATACAAACAAGTGATTAAATGAATGAAGTGCCAGGCTGGTGAGGGCAGAGGATATTTATGCTCCAGCACTTGTGACAGCTGCTCAGCTGAAACCCATAATGATTTAGAGTTTGCATAGAAGTTCCAGAGCTGCCTTTCTGCCCATCTGCAAAGATTGCATCAGAGGAGGTAATAAGTGGGCACAGAAGACTTGCGTGACCGCTGGTGGGAGACAGCAGGGCTGCTCCTCAAAAAATTAAGCAGAGCATTACTATGTGACCTAGAAATCTTATCTCTGGGTATAAACCCAAAAGAATTGAAAGCAAAGATACAAACAGATATTTGTATGCCCATGTTCATTATTCACAATAGCCAAAGGTTGAAGCAACCCAGGTGTCTATAGATGGATGAAGGGACAAACAAAATGTGATACATGTATTACATGTACACATTAGCCTGAAGATCCCTAATCTGAAAATCTGAAAATCCACAATCCCAAATGCTCCCAAATCTGAAACTGTTTGGATGCCAACCTGTGCCTCAAAAGTCATGCTTAGAGGAAAGGCTCACTGAAGCATTCTGGATTTAGGATTTTTGGATTAGGGAGGCTCAGCCAGTAAGTATAGATGCAAATATTATGAAACCTGAAAAAATATGAAAAACACTTACGGTGCCAAGAATTTCAGATGAAGGACATTCAATGTGCAACTCAGCCTAGAAAAGGGAGGCAGTTCTGATGCAGGCTCCTGTGTGGATGAGCTTCAAGGATTTTAGGCCAGCTGAAATGAGCAGCAGTGAAAGACGACTGCTATGTGCACGATTCTACCCACACGAGGTGCCTGGAGCCATCAGGTTCACACAGACAAAAAGAAATGATGGCAGGGTTGGGGGAGGAAGGAAGGGAGGTTAGTGTTTCATGGTTCGACCCTCAAAGTGGGAAGACAGAAGGTTCTGGAGACAGACGTGCAACCACAGTAATGTGGCTAACTCCATAAAACCACTAATTTAAAAATGACTACTTTTATGTCTGTGGTACCAGAATAAAAGAATTAAAAGTGAGAAAAGAAGTGCATGAAATACTGGCGAGATGCCTGCAACCTTAAGAGTCTTCCCCACCCCCATCCCCCTGGGTTTGATGTTAGCCACTCCTGGGGTCCCACTTTTACCTGGTTCTGCATCACAGCAGCTTAGGCTGTCACCATGGAAACTGCAGCAAGACAGAGAAAGAGGAGGGGTCAGGAGGGAGCAGAGAGAGCCTTGGAGGCTGGAATTTTCCAGGCTCTGAATTCACGCTGTGTGTTTCCTTTGCAACAAGCAAATGAAGGAAAGTGTGGTTTTTTGGTCCCATAAAATGGTTGCTCTTCCTTCCTCAGTGAGGAAGGCTCACTGAGAAGATGAAGTCCAGTGCTAAGTCATTTCCATGGCACTGTTGAATTGTCATGTGCCTGTAGAACTTGTGAAATAGATTCCCATTTTAAAGCAGATTCTCTCTCCAGTTACTTTCTTTGGATAAGTCTTTGGAAATGGAACAAAGCCATGACCACTCTCCTCCTTCTAAAAACCGGTCTTGTTGGCTCAGCACCTGTGGCTCAAGTGGCTAAGGCGCCAGCCACATACACCTAGTCGCAGGTTCGAATCCAGCCCAGGCCCACCAAACAACGATGGCTGCAACCAAAAAAAAAAAAAAAA
>NW_003852486.1:7239884-7254233 GCF_000181295.1 Otolemur garnettii | reverse complement strand
GGTTGCTGTGAGCTGTGATGCCACAGCACTCTACCCAGGGGGACAGCTTGAGGCTCTGTCTCAAAAAAACAAATAATAAAATTTAAAAAAAAAACGGTCTTGTGCCATTGAAAAGTAAGGAAGGTACAGTTTTTGGCTAATTGTTTATTAATTGGCTTATTTAATAGTCACTTTAACTATGGACCAAAAAGCACCATCTCTAAAATAAATTGATTATACTCCTAGTTATTTGATGTATCAATTATCTAATTGCACATAACAAATCATCTTGTAATGACCCATATTAGCTCAGATTCTGAGGTTCACAAGGCTGGAGTCAAGGTGTCAGCTAGCCACTCTTTTCTGAAATTCAACGTCCTCATCCAAGCTCACACACAAGGCTATTAGCAGAATTCAGTCTTTTAAGGACTAGCTGAGGTCCCCACATATTCCCTGTCGGTATTTTCTGCCCTCTGGTCTTCTCATAGTGTGGCAGTTTATGCCCCACGTACTAAGCATTGCCTTTAAAAAATCATTTGTAGCTGGCACAGTGGTATACACCTATAGTCCCAGCTACTGAGGAGGCTGAGACAGGAGGATTACTTGCACCCAGGAGTTTGAGGCTGCAGTGAGCTGTGATAGAACTTCTGTCCTCCAGCCTCAGTGACAGAGTGAGATTCTGTTAAAGAAAAAGAAATAAAGAAAAAGGTCGGATGCAATGACTTGTGCCTATAATCCCAGCACTCTAGGAGGTCAAGGCAGGTGGATTGCCTGAAATTCCAGACCAGCCTGAGTAAGAGTGAGACCTCATCTCTCCTAAAAATAGAAAACCTAGCCAGGCATTATGTGTGGATGTATTTCCTTCCTTCTTTTTTTTTTTTTTTTTTTTGAAGTTTGGCCAGGGCCAGGTTCAAACCTGCCACCCTTGGTATATGGGGCCAGTGCCCTACTCACGGAGCCACGGGCACCGCCCTAGCCAGGCATTGTGGTGGGCACTTGTAGTCCCAGCTACTTGGGAGGCTGAGGCAAGAAGATGGCTTAAGTCCAAGAGTTGGAGGTTGTTATGAGCTAGAATGCCATGGCACCCTATCCAGAGACAGAGTGAGGATCTATCTCAAAAAAAAAAAAAAAAGAAGAAGAAGAAGAAGAAGGAAAAAGAGAAATGTTAATTAAAAAATCATTTGTGGAGAGTGTTTGAGGCACAGGATGAAGTTGGAAGAATTTGCATCTATGTCTGCCATGGACACATGGACACCAAGATGGAGACCATTCTAGACACAGTTCAGGGCTTGAGTTATTTTTTGTCTCCTCAGAGTACATGTATTCAAGTTCAGAATTTTAGAAAGGGCTGATCTTTGGCCCTGTGTGGCATCTTCCCCAGGTTTTACCCTTTCTTTTTTTCTTATTCCCCTAAGAGCAACATTGATTTCCCTGCAGTGCTCTGGGATGGTAAGAAGGGTATGATAGTGGGGAGGATGTGTGTTGAGTTTGATTCCAGCTCCATCTCGCTGACAGTCCAGCCTTCTGAGTTCCTCTGTAATGAGAGGAGTCCTCTCAAAGGACTTACACTCTGATGACCCTGTGCAGTGACCTCTGACCACTGCCCTGGTCAGTCACATGCATCCCCATAATCTGGTGTTACAAAGCCCCCTACATGCCCCCAGAGCTGTGCTTTCTTCCCTGCCCCAAGAATTTTCCTGGCATTCTTTGTCATTTCTTTATTGTTTTAAAAGTGATTTCATTTTAGTTGTTTTTAAAGGGTTGGTTGATCCAATCTACCTACTCTGCTATTTTTTTTTTTTTTTTTGAGACTAAGTCTCACTCTGTCACCCCGGGTAGAGTGCCATGGGATCATCATACCTCACAGCAACCTCAAACTCTTGGGCTGAAATGATCCTCTTGCCTCAGTCTCCCAAGTAGCTGAAACTACAGGTGCCTGCCACAATGCCTGGCTAATATTTCTATTTGTGAAGACTAGAGTCTCACTTTGTTCAAGCAGTCCACCTGCCTCAGCCTCCCAGGGTGTTGGGATTACAAGCGTGAGCCACCACACTCAGCCCACTCTTCCATTTTCAAAAATGTAACTCCCCCAACTACTTTTTTCTTTTTTTGGTGGCTTAGTCTCTTTGGAGGAGGGATGGAGTCATCCCATCTCTACATCTTATAGCACTTGCTGCTCAGGTTTGTGCCAACTTAAAGTAAAATCAAGTTTATTGGCCACTAGGTGACAAGCTGTCAGCTGACTAACTTATCAATAGCCATATAGCTGACTTTTGAACAACTCCAGGGTTAGGGGTGCTGAGCCTGTGTAGCCAAGAATACCAGTATAACTTTGGATTCCCCTCAAATTTCACTACCAATAGCTTACCATCCACCAGAAGGCTTATGATAGCATCAACAGTGGATTAACACATTTTGCATGTTATGTGGATTATCTACTGCATTCTTACAGTAAAGTAAGCTAAAGAATGTAATTAAGAAAATCATAAGGGGTCTCTGTGCCTGTGGCTCAAGCGGCTAAGGCCACATACACCTGAGCTGGCAGGTTCGAATCCACCCCAGGCCCATCAAACAACAATGATGGCTGCAACCAAAAAAAGAGTCAGGCGTTGTGACGGGCACCTGTAGTCCCAGCTACTTGGGAGGCGGAGGCAGGAGAATCACTTGAGCCCAGGAGTTGGAGGTTGCTGTGAGCTGTGATGCCATAGCACTCTACCCTGGGTGACAGCTTGAGGCTCTGTCTCAAAAAAAAAAAAAATCATAAGGAAAAGAAAATATATTCACTGTTCATTAAGTAGAAGTGTGTCATCATGAGGTCTTTGTCTTCACTGTCTTCACATTGAATAGGCTAAGGAGGAGGAAGGAGAGGAAGGCTCCATCTTGCTGTCTCAGGAATGGCAGAGGCAGAAGAAAATCCATGTACAAGGCTCAGCACCCGTAGCTCAGTGGTTAGGATGCTGGCCACGTACACCGGGGCTGGTGGGTTCACACTCAGCCAGGGCCTGCTTAAAACAACAATGACAACTACAACAACAACAACAACAAAAATAGCCAGGCATTGTGGCAGGTGCCTATAGTCCCAGCTACTTGGGAGGCTGAGACAAGAGAATCACCTAAACCCAAGAGTTTGAGGTTACTGTGAGCTGTGACAACATGGCACTCTACCAAGGGCAATACAGTGAAACTCTCTCTCAAAAAAAAATACAAAATCCATGTACAAGTGGACTCATGTAGTCCAAATCAGTCTTGTCCAAGAATCATCTGTAATTCAAAACTCAGAGAGATCAAAAAAAATCACCATCAGTGTTGGTCTTGTGCCAAGCCTGAACTGTTTCTTGAGGGTGATAAGGAGGCACAGGGTGACTTTCAAGGTGTGGAAGTTAGGGATGTGATCAAAGGCACCTTTCACAGTGTCATTTGGTTTCTTCTTGCATAAGGAGTGGAGGCTGCTGCATTGGAGAGGTTGGTGGCTCCAGATATCTTTTTTTTGTCCTCACCCCAAGTCAACAGGATCATGTCTGTAGGCTCTGGGACACCTGCCTATCTAGACCCTCCCTTCTCCAGGCAGGGCTGGTCTCTGGCAGCCTCCCTGCGGCCCCCTCTTTTCTCAGGACACACCCCCAGGGATTCCCTCACACCCACCATACCCCTGAAAATAGCAAATTCTCCTCAAATTATCTAGTTTTGAGTATGCCATCTGTTTCTTTTTTCCCTCTTTTCATTGTGGTAAAATAATACAATATTTATCATTTTAACCATTTTTGAGTGAGGCCATCACCACCCTGAATCTCCAGAACTTTCTCATCTTCCCAAACTGGAACTCTGACCCCATGAAACACTAGCTGCCCACCCCATCCAGCTCCCGAAAACTACCCTTCTACTTTCTGTGAACTTTACTATCCCAGGAACTGGGTTACTCTGTTCTGTGAGCACACACAGAATCATATAATATTTCCCTTCTAGTTTCTGGATTACTTTACTAGCACAACGTCCTCCAGGATCTGGACTAACACAGGGGACCCTGGCCCCCACCAGACAAAGGCAGCAGCTCCCTGTCGAGAGTGCAGCCTCTGTGGGAAGAGGACCAGAGTAACTGACAGCAGATTTAGGGTAGGAAGGACAGTACAGAGAGGGCAGACCTTAGGGCCTGAGTCCTTCAAACATTCCCCTGATTCAGGAGGGAACCGCCTGGCTGGATCCCAACCTCTGTAAATGTGATCATCAATCAAAGAGATATAATAGTTTTCCTGGAAGCAACTCAACCTCAACACAGCTGAGGATTCTAAGACATCCACTCGCAACATATTACAGTGTGTTAAGTGGTAACAGTCTCTTTGGCAGATAGTATCTCTGGGACAGTCTTAAACAAGTCATCTTCTAGGGTTAGGTGTGTCCTGTCTCCTTATCATGGAAGGCAGCAGCATGGCTGTGAACATCTGTCACTGCGCCCAGCTCCAAGGGAGACCCTACAAACACCACCTTGGATGGTGCCACAGCAGCATCTGGCTATCCAAGTCTGAGGGACCCTCTGTCACAGCTTGATTGAAGGTGGCCCCCCTCCCCCTGTACTCCTTCATTTTGCTCCTCATAGTTCTCATCCATGACACTATTTTTCCTGGTTTCTCCCACTATAGTGAAACCTCCAGGAGAGTGTGAGCTCTGTCTGGTCCCACCTGAATCAGGGTACAGCAGGGTGCCTGGCACACACTGGGTATTCTGAGGGCCTGTCAAGGGACTGAATGGAGTTTTGGATGCATGAGTGACTCCTCTGTTGTCCAAGGCTCACTGCAGGTGAGATAGCGCCTGTTTTTCCTTCCTGTGTGCCTAGGACAGTGATTGACCTATAACTCAGCATTTTCTAACTGACTCAGTAAGCAAATGATGGGACAAGCAGCATTTAAGCTGCTGGGGCTGCCTTGGGGTTCTGGCTTCCAAGGAAGTAAAAGCCCACAGCTTTGGCGGGCCCCCTCTGGCCCTGCATTTCATGTGCCTGAAAGATGTTCCTGAACCACTGCCATCCTGCTGGCAGCCTGGGGGTCGTGGTAATTCTCCTGCCCCCAGGACCCCAGCAGGTGTTGGGATTGGGGGGGGGGCTTGTTCTGGCCAAGCGTCCCTCTCCTAGTTACTGGGTGTGGGCAGTGGTGCTGAGGCTGTTGCCATGGAAACTGCAGCTGGCAGGGAGGCAACTGGGTCTGGAGAGGAAGCCCGAGAACCTTGCAGGCTGGAATTTTCCATAATTTGGTGAAGATTCCGTGTGGATCCATAATCGTGGTACAGCAAATTTTCAGAACTTAATAAATGCTTGTGAGCAAATGAATAATGGGTCCTCAGAGAGTCACCCTGTGGGGGTGAGAGGGGTGTCACATCCTTCATTTCTAGCTGTGCTTGGGAAATTTTCTTCTCATTTTGGGGTTAGAAAGCCACACAGTTGGCAATTGGATGCACACACACACACCCCACACGTGTGCCTATTGAGTCCCTCACTCTGCTCCTCCTGAGATATCCCATGATCCATTCCTTCCTTTATTACTATCTCAGATCAAATGTCACTGCCCTGGAGAGTCTTTCTAAGCACCTGGTCCAAAACAGCACTGCCCCATCCCTTCCTAATCATTCCCTCCCTGTGCTCTTCTGCCAGAAAGCCCTGTCATCACAGTCAGTCTCACAGGACAGCCCGCCTCAGGCACTGCCTGCTTCTGCCTCAAAGCAGAGGCCTTCACACTTGCTCAAGGGATGGAGGGACAGAGAGCTGATGGCACCTCCATCAGTGGGTCTTTGGGAAACTTGTATTTGTTTTCAAAAATCCACAGAGACCCAAATAGTAAAATTTTTCTTCTGCCCAAAGATGTGATTTTTTTAAAAATCAACTCATTGATATACAATTTACATACAATAAAATGCACCCATTTTAAGTGTACAGGAATGGTTGGGGCAGATATATATACCTATGAACCCAGTACCACCATCAAGATAACAGGATTCCAAGGATGCATTTGAATATAAATAAAAGGTCACCCATGGGGCCCTGGTTGCTTGATTAGGGTGGACCCCACCCCACCACTGTCATCTCCAGGAGGACTGAGTTTATCTTTTTCTCTTCTCTGTTGCATACTGTTGGGTGCAGGGTGGACCCATGTGATTATTAGTAGGATAAATTACTGGACCAAAGCATCTCCTGGCAGGCTTTAATCTCCATGAGAGAGAAAACATTCACACCTTTGTTTTGTTCACCATTGCATGCCATGGTAGGCACTCCATATATGTTTGTTGAGTGAATAAGTAAAAGAATAAAGGAGAACATGGCAAGAACATTAAATGTTTCTGTCGCCATCCACTGCTGATGTTAATATAGGGGACTTTCTAGACTCCATGCAACTCAGAGCCAACTTTTGCCCTCTGCAAAAACCTTGTCAGAGGACAAGCACAGAAGACATGCCTATGCCACGGATGGGGGCCCTGCAGAGGCAAGGGCCTTTGCTTGGCTTCCCACCCCTTACCCGGGCTAGCTTGACGACAGCAGCTCCATCCTGGTCCTTTGTCTGGGCTCTTTTGTTCCTTAGCAACTGAGGCAAATGCAATCCATTACCATGGAAACTGCTGCTGGATGAAGATGTGGAGATGGCTGAAAGTCAGCAGAGAGACCCTTTGAGAATGGAATATACTGGAATCTTGTGTCAAACTAAGTGTGCACTTAACATTTTTAGCATAAAGTTCACTGGTTTGTCATTCATTGTTTCCAAGTAAATAAAAACGTGGATTCTTGGGCAAGTGTTTGCATCTCTCTGAGATAGTACTAATCAAAACTCTTATCTGTAAAACCAGAATGTTAAGTGGTCTGTCTCATAAGATAATGCTGTTGTTTTTTCTCAGCATCAGATTTTTTCCCCTATTGCTTTTGTTAGAGAAGGGATATAGTCATGTTCCCTCACCATCCTGGGTTTGTGTCAACCGAAAGCCAGATTTACTGCTTAATAAGTTCGCTTTTTTCCTTAACATTAGCTCTAAATGTGCACAAATGGGCACTCACAGGAGAAAGTGGCAGAGTCCCCATCCCTGCCAGCCCAAGGCCCACCATCGACTCAATGGACATAGACTTCAAGCATAACCTAAAACTGAAGTGCAGTGTATTCTCACCATGGTTTCTTCCTTTCTTTGTACATCTAACACATCTCTGCTTATTCTTTGGTCTCTTCCCATTTTAAAGAATATGAGTTCTATATTGTTAAAAATGCAAAAGCATGTTTCCAAGGGAGTTTTGTCTCCTTGCTGCTTCTGTGTGTGTAAGTGCTGATAAAATAGTTCTGCACTCTGATGTTTGGGTGGACGAGATTAACTTGCAATGATACAACAGCAATGACAAAGTGCACATAAAAACTGTTAAAATCAGGAGCAGGGTGGCTCCTGAGTTGATAGTCTTATGCCAACACTGCTTGTCCCTAGTGCAAGCATAGAGAAGGCACTGAAGGCATATTTGATGCTCTTGAAAAGAATGTTTGTTTGGATTATCCGATTAGTATCAATGTCTCCTTATAGCAAGGAGCCCCATGAAGGCAGAGGATACGTCTGCACAGGTGTGTTGATGTGGGGTGGAAGTAGAACCAGGAGTCCATTAGCAGCACTCTGAGGTATGTTCACAGCCATGAAATCGCACAACTGTTCTATAATCAATAGTAACAATTTGTTGAAGTTATAGATGTTAGTTAGCCTGATTTAATCACCCCACAATGTATATATAACATCATATTGTTCCCCATAAATATACACAATTATTATGTGTCAATTTAAATAAAATTAAAAAACAAACAAGCAAAAGAACATACTCCTAACGCCCAATGAGGCCTCAGCTCCCAGCTTCCTCTGCACTCTTGCCTATTCCCATCCTGGGGCCCTTGCCCACATCCTCCTCCTGTGGAGTATGTTGCTTTCTTACCCATTGAGCTACCTTCTCAGGTGTTTCTACCTCTCAGCACCCCTTCCTATCCATGTTAATATTTTCCAGTCTTGGTTCATATCTCTGCATCTATAAGTATGTTGGCTCATTTTCTGTCTCCTTTGCACCACAGTAGTCTTTACAAATGCAGATGCTTGGCCTATCTTATTCTCTACTATTTCCCCAAGGTCTAGCTACAGGGGTGTCCAACCTGTGGCCTGTGGGCCTCATGCTGATTTTGTTAGGACTTTTTTTTTAATCTGTGGTGTTAGACATCATGAAAAGCATGCATAAACCCTTGTTTTTGCTAATCAGCTTTCTGTTTGTGTTTATGTATTTACTGTGTGGCCCAAGGCAACTCTTATTTTTCCAATGTGCTGCAGAGAAAAAAAGGTTGGACACCCTCATCTAGCAGGATACCTGCCTCCTAAAAGGCTATCTTTTTTAAATAAGTGACCAAACCTTTTTTTTTTTTTTTTCAGTTTTGGGCTGAGCTTGAACTCCCAGCTATATGGTATATGGGGCTGACGCCCTACTCCTTGAGCCACAGGTACCACCCGGAGACCAAAATTTTGTAAGGAATGAATGCATCTCCCACTAGAACAGAGCACAAGGCAGCAGAGGCTGGGCCCAATTTGCCTGATGTGTCTTCCCTGAGCACAGAGAGGGCTGGAACCACAAATGGGCTCCTCAGTATTTATGAAATAACTTGATGAATTCTGATAATGCTTTTATTACTGGAAGATGCAGGAGATTTGTGACTTATAATCAACTCTGCAGAGGCCCTCACATGCATTGTTCTTTTTTGGTATGTGTGTATAACTTTAAACAATTGATTTCTAATTCACAAATAACAATTGTGCATATTTGTGGGATGCAGTATGATGCATGGATATACATGTGCATTGTGGAATGATGGAATCAAGCGAAGTAACATCTCCATCACCCCACATAAGGCATTGTATGTTCCAAAATTCCTAAGAGAGTAAATATTAAATGTTCCCAGCACATGTATGTTTTTCTTCTTCTGCAAACCCCACCACTGCCAAGCGGTTGTGGACTGGAGCCCTCCCTCCCTTCCCATGCCCACCTGCATCTCTAATCAAGACTGTTTATCTGCCCTCACCAGAGGGAGGCTCAGACTATCACCATGGAAACTGCAGCAGTCGGAAACGTGCAGTGAGTGAGGAAGGGGCGGGAGAGCTGGGATTTTCCAGTCTTTGCGGTTCCTAACCATCATCTGGCACAAAGTGGACCTGCATTCAATATTTATTGAAAGAATGAGTGGCTAAGCCCCCAGCCCCACAGTTAGGGGAGTCTTCCCAAAGCGTTTATTTCCAATGAGATCTCAAGGCCCTCAGCTGGGCAGATCCCAGAACAGTGAACCTCAGGACCTGCAATGACTGCATTCCTTGACTTGTCCCTTATTTTCCTCTTAGTGAAATTCAAAATCATGACAGTTCCTGAATGAAGAGCTTGCTATGGTACAAATGTACATGTCCCCCAAAATTCATGTCTTTCATCCCTAATCCATAGATGATGATATTAGGAAGTGAGGACTTTGGGAGGTGATGAGGTCATACAGGTGGAGCCCTCTTGAAGGGGATTTATTTGTGCCCTTTAATAGAGTCCCTAAGGAGATGGCCTGTCTCTCTACCTTGTGAGGACACAGTGAGACAACAGTGACCTGCAAACCAGACAGAGGCCCTGGACAGAACCAGCCACACTGGTACCTGATCTCAGACTTCCAGCCTTCAGAATTAAGGAGTAAATGTCTTTTCTGTTTCATCCACCCAGTCTATGGAATTTGTTATGGCAGCCCAAATGCTCTAAGGCAGCGGTTCTCAACCTGTGGGTCACAACCCATAGGAACTGTATTAAGGGGGTGCAGCATTAGGAAGGTTGAGAACCACTGCTCTAAGGGCTTTACGTGGATTTTCTCACTAATCATTCCGTTAACCCTAGGATTCAGGCTACATTTATCTCCACTTAACTGATGAAAAGACTGAAGCTCCATCAGGTGGTCCAAAGACAGACAGCCGGAGAGTGGCAAGACCTGGAGTGAAACAAGATGGGGTGTCTGTGGCAGGCAGGACTCTAGAGGACACAGGCTGGGGGCAGTGGAGAGTTCCCTGCAGTCTGGTTAGGGAGAGCAGGACTGGGGCAGTCTGCACTGCAGGACCAGGCATCACTACCCTTCACTCTGTTTCTAAGGGTCTCAGGGAATCTGCTTTTCCCCACTTTATCATCTATAAAATAGGATGAAACAGTGACCCTACATCCCGGAGGCTGCAACTTTAGAGAATTGCAAGCATTTCCTACACCTGCTGCAGAGGGACCCCTACAGCTGGGATG
Source organism: Otolemur garnettii (assembly GCF_000181295.1). Classification (NCBI taxonomy): domain Eukaryota; kingdom Metazoa; phylum Chordata; class Mammalia; order Primates; family Galagidae; genus Otolemur; species Otolemur garnettii. The sequence goes on along the minus strand of NW_003852486.1, from coordinate 7,243,969 downwards.
GTTCAAACAGTAGAAGCTCATTCACTCACAGTCCCAGGGTCAGAAGTCCAAAGCCAAGATGTGGGATGGCTGGTTTCTTTTGGAGGCTCTGAGGATGACTCTGTTCCCTGCTTCTCTCCTGGCTTCTGGTGGCTGCTGGCAACCTTTGGCTGGTGGATTTAGCATCCCAAACGCCTGTCTTCAAGAGACCTCCTCCCCATGTGTCTGTCTTCTTTTCTTTTTTTTTAGGCAGAGTCTCACTCTCTCACCGTAGGTAGAGTTCCACGGTGTCAGAGCTCACAGCAACCTCATACTCCTGGTCTCAAGCCACCTACCTCCTGCTTCAGCCTCCAAAGTAGCTAAGACTACAGGTGCCTGCCACAATGCCCAGCTAATTTTTCTTTCTTTTTTTTTGAGACAGCGTCTCACTATGTTGCCCTCAGTAGAGTGCTGTGGCATCACAGCTCACAGCAACCTCAAACTCAATGGGCTTAAGCGATTCTCCTGCCTTAGCCTCCCAAGTAGCTGGGTCTACAGGTGCCTGCCACAATGCCCGGCTATTTTTTGGCTGTAATTGTCATTGCTGTTTGGCAGGCCCAGGGTGGGCTCAAACCCGCCACCTCCAGCATATGTGGCTGGAGCCCTAGCTGCTTGAGCTATAGGCGCTGAGCCAGAAAATTTTTATTAATAGTAGCTATCTACATTCTCGTCCAGTCGTTCTGCAATTTCCCAAGGCTGAAGAACTTTGAATTAACCCATCTTTGCATTTTGTGGGTTTCTTTCCCCTACTTACCTCTTTTAGCCTGCTCACTTTTCATATGCTTCACAAATGCCAAGCAAACCTGAATTCCTTAAAACAGCACAGTAATAAACCTGTGCTGTGACATAAAGCACCTCAGGCCTTTCATCTGCATCACTTTCCATTACTTGCAAAATTCATACTACTTTTTAATGCCTGTAAGGTGCAAATCTGAGTGCACATCCCCACACAGGAGATGTGGAAGCTGAGGCACTGACCCTAGTCACCCCTCCCTGCAAGCTTTAGGTCCCTGGGCCCCTCCCCTGGGCTTGACACTCACACACTTCACTAAGGAGGGGACTGCTCCCCCTAGGTTGTCAGAAATCCACCAAGGGTGAAGCCAGAGAAAGACACCTGCATGATGAACCACTCTGGGTTTTGATTCAAATGACAGTTGAGGGACAAAGGGGTCTGAACCCCTCCTACAAATAAGTATTGTCTGAATGAATGAATAGGTCTAAGGGTGAAACCAGAACAAAAGTCATGCAGAAGCCACTGATGGCAAGACGAGAGGGTGGGGACACTCGCTATCTCCCAGTGGAGCTGCCATGACGTCCACTGCCCTGGCTTTGTTCCCCCCATGGACACTCATCTGTGGTACAGACCACAGAGGTGGCTCCAGTGGTCACCGTGGAAACTGCAGTGAGACCATGAGTCCGCTGGGGAGAGGGCAGGGAGACGTTTACACAGCGGAATTTTCCAGGATATGTAGTGACATCAGGGTATAGAAAGGGGCATGGATAAGACCTTGGAAGAGGACACTGCAGTCACCTGAGGTGCTGTGGTGGGGATTAGAGTCACACAGCAGAGACTGAGAGAGGAAAATGAAAATGGCTCCTGATAAATAGGAGGAGAACAGCAAGAACGGATGGGAAAGGCATTTCTAACTGGAGACCTTGGTATAAAACTCAACAATATTTTAAAAACCAATCTGGACATGAAGCACATAATGAAGTAGACGTTGTAATAGTGTATTCCCAGTCACTCCTCACTTTAGAGTAAAGTAAGGGGGTTGCAGGGGCTGCACTGGGGGCCTCTGAGACATCACCCTGATGTGTCTTGCTGAAACCTCCCAGGGAGAGCGGGGCATCTCAGACACAGCCTGAGCAACCTCACTGCAAAGACAGGGCAGGTAAGGGAAGCTGTTACTCCATCTTCCTGTGTCAACAAGGAGTGTGCATAATTGTTAACCCATTGGCCCTCCCTCGCCCACTCAGCAATCCCCACTCCCAGACATCCAAATGCCCAAGATGGCATTTTCCAGAAGTGGGAAACTGCCCTAACATATAAGGAAAGCTTTAGAATCCAGGGAGCTTTTTGAAATGATCCATTAAAAAAAACCCAAGTATCACTTTCATCTACAGCATCCACCCACCCACCCATCTAACCATTTAATCATTCAGGCAGCAGCCCACCTAATCCATTCATCCATCCAGCTATCCAGCCATTCATCTATTCGTCATTCCATCCATTCATCCACCCACCACGCTTCAGTCTATCTATCCATCTATCCATTCACCCTTCCATCCATCATCTCCCTCTTATCTACCCTTCCATCATTGTTACCCATCCATCCACCCCTCCATCCACCATCATTCATCCATTCACTCATCTGTTTGTGGTGGGTTGAAAAATGGGCCCCAGAAATATCCACATCTTAGTTTCTGGGACCAGTGATTATCACCTGATGTGATAAAAGGGACTCAACCCTGCCTTTGTAGCACAAAATTGGTCTGAGACAAGACCTAGGTGATGAATGTGTCTGGGTTCTAATAAAACTGTATTTTACAAAAACCAGGCAGGCTGTATCTTTCCAAGTCCTGTACAGTTTGTCAACACCTTAACCCTAATTCCGTTTCTGACCAAGTCTCCATCTGCACTTCCTCCCTGATTCCCCCCACTATAGCCTCATGGCTTCCTTGCAGGTTGCTCTCTATAGGGCAGTCATTGGGGCTCAGGGATCTTCAAGATGTAAATGACCAGAACTGCTCCCTCCCTCTGTTCAGATTCAAATACCATCCTATTCAGTTATCACCACCTCCAAGAAGCCATCCTGGGCCACCCCATCTAAAGTACCCCACCCCTGTTCTGTGAGCCCAGCTTACTGTTTCTCACGCACACCACCTCCTGAAGTCTTACTGACACTCAGCACTTGATGCCCCCCAGAATGTCCATATTCTAGACTAGGACTGTATCAGTTGAGTGCTCTGCTCATCTGCCACCTGGACACAGGGTCTACTACACAGTATAACCTCAGTAGATACTAATAGAAGGGATGGATGGATGGAGGGAGGGATAAGGTTATGACTCCCCTGAAGGGTCCAGGAGGGTAGAAATCTGGTGCCTTTGGGGCCATCATTTTATTGTCTGTGCCCAGAACAGTGTCTGGCACATAGGAGGAGCTCGATCAATATTTCATACTGAGTGGGGGAATGAAAGGCTGGTGCTCAGAAGATATTTGGGATTTCTACCCACGTCCCCAGTGGACCCTGAAGCCAGTGTTCGCTTTTTGCAGAGATGCCTCCTGTGATGATGACACATTTGGATGTGTGCAAAATACGCACAAGAACTAGAGGTGCGGAGCCTCTTGATGCCTATCCCTCCACCCTGCTCCCCGCCCCACTAGGGTGCCCACTTTTCTCCAGAGTGGTACAGGAGCTCAGGCAGTTGCCATGGAAACCCCAGCTGGAATGAGGGAGGTAAGTGCGTAGGGAGATGCAGACAGAGCTGCAGAGAATGGAATTTTCCAGGCCCTACAGTGAGACTATGGGCTCAGAACAGGAGGCCTGGCTATCAATCCTCTGACCTCACCAACATCTCTGCTGACCCCAGGACTCTCTCATGTCCAATTACCTGCTCGAGCTCTACTAGTCTGCTAGTACTCATCAGCAGTCTGGGGGTCTGGGTCCATTCTTCCTACAGTAACTCCCCTGCATCTCTCTCTCTTTCCTCCTCTCTCTGTTAAGCAAAATACCACCCCTAGATGACTCTACTTCCCACTTCCCCAGCCCCCGAATTTCAACTATAATAAACAACTTGATTGGGATGGACTTCTGGCCTCACCATGTGTCATAGGGACATGTGTGGCAACTTTGTAGGGAATACTTACTGCATGCCTGTGCACTGTCCCTTCTTATGTTTCCCAAAGTTAAACTTACTCAATAATCTTAGAAATTACATAGTATGTTTAGTTTAATAAACAATGCTATAGCACTAACTGTATAAAATCTCCTTTAAAGTCCTAATCCACTAAGGCTCTTGTGAGTTATGTTCTAATATCACCCTAATTTTCATGTAAGAAAATGGA
>NW_003852486.1:7233652-7239722 GCF_000181295.1 Otolemur garnettii | reverse complement strand
CAATGAGCTCGCCATTCTCTGCCTCCATTGTTCTCACCTATTTTAATAACAACATTTTTAACACAGTCATCTAGGAGGTTTAGCTAGTTATGTAGGCATTGCATGCCATCTCAGAATGTGAGATATGTACATTTACAATTAATCATTTTTAAGATAAAATTTAAAAAATAGAAATAAAGCATTCTAAATCTTTTCTCATAATGCCCCATTGTGGACCAGCCTGCCAAGCAGAGATGGTGGTGGCTTAGAATTGGGTGATGACAAGGGAGGCTGGGAAGCCTGGGAGGATTGAAAGATGTACAGGTGAAAGGTGGCCTGAGCAAAGTGTACCTTGGGTTGGGCTGGGTGTGGTGGTTCAGGCCTATAATCCTATCACTCTGGGAAACAGAGGCGGGTAGATTGCTTAAGCTCAGGAGTTCAAGACAAGCCGGAGCAAGAGTGAGACTTTGTCTCTAAAAACAATAGCCAGCATTGTGGTGGGCATTCACAACAGGGGTCTGGGTCCCAGTAGTTTCAGCTACGTGGGAGGCTGAGGCAAGATCAGTTGAACCCAAGATTTTGAGGTTACTCTGGGCTTTGATGCCATGCCACTTTACCAAGGGCAACAAAGTGAGATTTCTTCTCAAAAAAAATGTATACCTTGGGGATTCTTCATCTGTGGCTGAGGGACAAGTTTTGCTCATGATTAGATCAGCTCCAACCTGTAGTATTTGTGCTGAGTGTTCATCCTGTGGGAGCAGCTGGTGAGTGGGGAAACTCATGAGGGAGGTCTGGGCAGGGGATGGAGTGCTGGGAACCCATCAATGCAGAGTGTCATTTGGGATCAGATCACAGAGTTGTGCACTGCACAACTCTAGGGGCTGCCATCTGTGTGCATGACACCATGAGAAAGAATTTCACCAAAGATCATTCAGGAAGAATGGGAGAGAGAGGAGCATTCAGGCTTTTAGTAACTAATCAGAAGGATAGGAATTGATGATGAAAATATCACTCAACTCCACAACTTTTTCATATAAAGAGAAGGAAGCCATATTTCAATTATTTTTCATCATCTATCAATATTTCCTTCTGAATGTGTATGTGTGTGTATCTCAAAGTCATGATATTCATAAGGAGGTGACATAGAATAGAAAAAGGATTTCCAGAATTCAGAATTGACAACTAGAGGTAAAAAGGTATTTACTTAGTGTTCATCCAACCAATCACTCATCCATCCACACATCCATCCATACTGTGTGCATCACCCACCCACCAATTACTCTCTGAACCAGTCCTTTCATTTTTTTATTTTTAATTATTTTTTATTAAATCATAACTTTGTACATTGATGCTTTTATGGGGTTCAGTGTACTGCTTTGATAAGAACCAGTCCTTTTAATCACCAATTCATTCATTCACTTATCCCCCAGCCCCCACCCATCCATTGAAGAGAATATATCTCAAAGAAAAATGTGCCATCTCCATAATAATGAATCCATTTATAGTTATGCATTAAATGTAAGCTGAAATCCCTGTGTGACTCTTCCCAGCTCCCTCCCTGAGTTCACCTCCAGGCACCTTCTTCCCTCCTCACTCCCCCAACACACCTGGCCTCCTGGTCCTTCCAGCAAAACAAACAGCTTCACCTGAAGAATTTTCCAGGTCTGCTCCCTCTGCCCAGATGGGAAATAGCCAGTATCTGGCTATTTCCAGTATCCCAAAGTCTCCTGCCTTTCCTCCCTTCATTCAGGGCTGGCCTCCTGGTCCTTCCAGCATAACAATCCACCTGGCCTCCTGGTGAGACTTTGGGATATTTCCCAGTATCCCAAAGTATCCTGCCCTTCCTCCCTTCATTCAGGGCTGCTCACATAGCACCATCTCCAGAAAGACCTTCTTGACTTGCTAGCCTAAAGGAACCCTCCCCTTTACTCTCCATTTCACCAACTTAGACTTTATAGAACTTGTCACACTTGTAGTTTTAAGTTAAATGTTTTTACTGAAAAAACCCCAAAGGCAAAAGATCCCTAGGGGAGAGTTTGTCTTGGTTTCTGTTTTCTCTAGGACACTTGACTCACTGCTGACTCATAGTGGGACCTCTATAAGTGCTAAATAATAAACCAGATAAACATGTACTTTTGTGAATGAAAGGATGAACTAATGAATATATCAGAGCACAAAAACTAAGCATTTATTTGCTTATTCATTCATTCTATGGTTTTATTTTCCAGATCAATCTCCTAGAGCATGTAAAACAGAAGTGGCTCAGTGTATACCCACCAGAGAGTACATCCATGTACATTACACACACAAAGACTAAACAAAGGACAGGGGAGGACACATACTGCCATGTCACTGGTGCTTAGAACAGATTCATGGTGTTACGCTGAATCAGTGGAGGCTGGGGCAGCTGCAGCAAAGACTGTACCAATGACGCATTTCACCGTGCACAGAATATGCAGATGCATGTCCAAGGTGCAGACTGCACCAGGCAGGCCTGTGCCTGCAATGACACAAGCCTGACATCTGCCCCTTGCTCTATCCCCAGCACTGGAGCCCCAACAGCTGTGGGGACAGGGGCAGATGAAACGGTGGCCATGGAAACCAAACGGGAGGTGGGGAGGGCGCCAGGCAGGGAATGCAGAAGGGATAGAATGAACAAACAAATGTGTCCTTCAAGCATGACAATCAGCTCCATCTGCAGATGTTTCCACGTGCTGCTCCCACTTTGTACAACTTATCACATCTGTTGGAAGGACCAAGAGGTCTGGTGTGTTGGGAGAGTGAGGAGGGAAGGAAATGTGTGGAGGTGACCTCAGGGAGGGAGCTGGGAAGAGATGTACAGTGACTTGTAGCTTACACTTAGTTCTTAGTGCATAAATGCCTGCATGAATTCAGCATTAAGGAAGTCATAATTGTTTTTTCTTAGAGATATATTGTCTTTGTAGGATAGATGAGTGTATGGATGAGGAGACAGATTGACTAATGGAGGGTAGATAGATATATGGACAGGTAGGTGGGTGGGTGAGTGGATGAATGGCTGCAGATAGACAGTTTTTTCTTTCCAAGGGTCAGTTCTGAATTTTAGGAGTCTTCTTTTCTGTCTACATCACCTCCTTATGAATATTATGACTTTGGGATACACATATATACATTCAGAAGTAAATTACTGGTAGATGAAGAAAAATAATTGAAACATGTACAACTTTACATGAAAAAAGTTGTAGAGTTGAATGATATTTTTCATCATCAATTCCCATCCTTCTGATTAGTTACTAAAGGCCTCAATACTCCTCTTTCTCCCCACATTCTCTCTGGATGATCTTGGTGTGATTCTCTCTCACAGTGTCATGCACAGGGATGCCTTTCCTGGAGTTGTGCAGTGCACAACCCTGTGATCTGATCCCAAGTGATACTCTGCATTGATGGGTCCCCAGCTCTCCATCCTCTGCCCAGACCTCCCTCATAAGTTTCCCCACTCACCAGCTGCTCCCACAGGGTGAACACTGAGTACAAACATTGCAGGTCAGAGCTGTTTTAATTATCAACAAGGTCAAGAATACATTGGTCACAGGAAAGAACTCTCAAGATGCATCTTTGCCCAGGTCACCTCTCACCTATATTTCCCTCAGATCCTCTCAGCTTTTTCCTGTCCATGCCACCATGCTCTTTTAAGTCACCACTGTATCTTGCCTGGATCAATTGTGTTCATTGTGTGTTAGAGTGGAAGGTGTGGCAAAGAATCAGGCTGACTATTCTTAATAGCAAAGACTTATTGAAAACATCTGTGTGCAGATGGGCTCAGCCCTGAGTTAGGATAAAGGCACAATGTGGATGAATGTTCTGGTGCCCTTCAGGAGGGGATGTACGTGCTGGTCAGGAGGTGGGGGGTGTCCCAGCCATAACTCAATAACTGGAGACATGGGATAAAGGGCAAAGGTCATCTGCTGGAGGCCTTGCAGAAGGTGGGTGAGTTATCTGAGGAATCTTCCACAACCTGGAAGGAATGTTTAACAGAAGCAGGAAAGGCATGGGAGTCCTATTCTTTGCTTAATGAATACCTAGACCCATCTGAGCCAGAGAAAGACTAACAATAAGAAAAAAGTTTAGCATCAAGTGTTTCTACTTTTTAAATTTCATCTTTAAAGTAATCTATAAGCTCTCTATCCTACATCACTGCAGCAGGATATAATTTATCCGTGAGAGCAGACCTTCCCAGTGCTGGGGGCCCCCATGACACTAGCCTTCCCATGCTCACCTCTAGGACCCCCCACACCCAGGGCAGCTCAGCTGGGTGCTGGGACTAGGGGAGGGCGGGGCTTTGTAGAGCATGCTCCCTTGTTCTGCTAGAGTTCACTTCTCAAACAAAAGTTCAAAGATCAAGTTATAAATTATTAAGAATGTCATGATAGTGACCCCAGAGTATTGCCACCACCAACTGGCTCCGCCAGGCACAGGCATAGTAGTTCCCTGGTCTCCACCCGCCTCCTCCCACCTCTCCAGAGGCCTCTGCCCTTCTCTGCCTTCTTCTGACCTCTAACAGGAGGCCTATTCTGCTTAGCAAGTGCTGTTCCCTGTGCTGGAACAGTCTTCTAGGCTCTGGCGGAGCTCTGCTTCAGGGTTGGAGGGAGGCCCCACACCCCGTGGCCCGGGTGGGAAGAGCCCATCCCTCTCCCAGCTGTGCGGGGCCACAGACAGCACGGGGTGCACTGGGGCTCTAGATCAGCGTTGCTCCGGGTCAACTCTCCTTCCCAAGAGCTATGCTTGTCCCTGTTTTAGCTCCTGGATAGAATTCCCGGTAGAAAGGACGAAACACGCCCTATCTTCCTAGGACCCAAAGGCCTGAGATACAAATGCCTGCCAGGAATTGAGAAGAAATTCAGCGGATTCCCAGGTGGTAGAGGGACCCCCGCTCCTCTACCCGGGGGTGATTTCTGAAGGGCTGTCAATGCTTACCTGAGAGCTTCCTCGGTGTAAGGCCATGATTTTAATCCCAGCTATCACGTGACATCAGAACCTGGAAAATTCCCCGCCCCACCATAAGCCCAGGTGTGGTTTCTGTGGCAAAAACTTGACCACCAACCCACCGCATCTTTTTTTTTTTTTTTTTGACTGGGGTTGGGTTTGAACCCGCTACCCCAGGCATATGGGGCCAGCGCCCTACTCCTTTGAGCCACAGGCTCAGCCCCGCACCCCCATCCTTTTCTTCCGCCCAACAGGTGGGAGCCACTGGGAGGTCAGTAGGTGGGGGGGGATGAATCTGAGGGGACCCCAGCTGGGGAGAGCCAGGTGTGCCTGAGGGAGTCTACATCCTGTGTGTCTCCTGTGTGTGTTTTGTGCATATTTAAACATGTCATTGGCTGCTCTGCAGAAAGGGAAACTGACTTTGGGGGCCTCCTGGTTGCAGACGTGAACCCAGTCTTCCCTCAATACCAGGAACTCAGCATTCACCGTATCTTCCCCCCAGAAAGCTGGACTGACTTGGAGCCTGTAGCTCAAGTGGCTAAGGCGCCAGCCACATACACCTGAGCTGGCGGTTCAAATCCAGCCTAGGCCTGCCAAACAATGACAACTACAATCAAAAAAACAGCCAGACGCCTGTAGTCCCAGCTACTTGGGAGACGGAGGCAGGAGACTTGCTTAAGCCCGGGAGTTGGAGGTTGCTGTGAGCTGTGATGCCAAATCACTCTATCCAGGGCGACAGCTTGAGGCTCTGTCTCCAAAAAGAAAAAGAAAGAAAAAGAAAGCTGGACATGGCCTTTACTTGTTCTAGATGTGGAGAATAAAATAAAGAGCCAGCAAAGGTCAGCCTCTGCCCTCCTGAACTGGAGACCATTTGCAAAAGCATCCACCCTTTCTTTCTCCCTTGTACCCACTTCCTTACGTCTATACATCCTCCCGTCCTCCTGCCCATCCATCTCTCCACCCATCCTTCCTTCTTTCCCTTTATTTCTTCACATTTTTATTTATTGCTTTAGGAAATGTGTGCCAAGGAAACACTTGGTGCCTGGCTCCGTGCTTCTGTGAATACAGCAGGTGAGGAGCCAGACAGATTCTGCTCTCATAGAACTTGCATTTTCTTTTCTTTTCTTTT
>NW_003852486.1:7230129-7233126 GCF_000181295.1 Otolemur garnettii | reverse complement strand
CAGGCGTCCCTGCCTGCACTTCTCACAAGTTAACCTCCCTTGGAAATAAGGTCTTGCATGGGGTAATGAGGGAAGAGGAGGTCTTTAGAGCCGACCCTAAGCTGATATAACTGATGTCGTTATGAAAAGGGGAACCTGGACACAGACGCACACAGAGGGGAGACGCTGTGAGAACAGAAGTGACCCTGCTCACACCTCCTGCAGCTTCCAGACTCGGACCTCGGGACTCTGCACCTCAAGTCGCCGCTGTGCAGCACTTTATACACAGCCCAGAGAACTAATACAAGTGCCTAATTTTCCCCTTTCTGTGAAGGCTTTAATTAGGAATAAAAAATAAGGCTGCAAAAAGTAAGACCCTAACTAAACAATTAATTGTTTCCCCCCCCCACCCCGCATTCCTGAACTCTCCTCCCCCAGCCTGGCCGCCAGCACTCTGCTCCCCGACTCCCTTCCTCAGTGAGGGGGGTTGTGGGGGGCCAGGATGGGCTGTTGCTATGGAAACCCTCAGTCAGCGTGGGGGAGGGGAGGGGCCAGATCAGAGAGAAAACCGCAGAATGCGCTCTGGGAAGCCACTGGGTGTGGTGGCCCAATCCCCCCCAGCGCACAGTAAATAAATGTTCAGTATCTATGGGGCAAATTATTAATAAGAAATTGTGCAGCTTTTGTCTAATGACTCCTAACGAGGATAATCGTGGTTCCTGGGTCATCGGTTTGCCTAGAGGATTGTAAAAGTTCGATAGAATTGATTAAAAATTTGTTTAAAAATGTTTTGTTGTTGTTGTTGTTGAAACATTTTTTTGTTTAAAAGTTTGTTTAAAAATTGTTTTAAAAAGCATGTCAAGATTGCAGAAAATGCAGCGGCTGGCCTTCACAGGAGGCGGTACAGACAGGAGGTCCCTGCTCGCCCCTCCCTACCTTTGCCCTCTTCCTCATTCGGTCACATTCTCGGAGTCCCATTCGTCTGCCTATTCTGTTTTTTCCTTCCCTGGTTCTCTAGTGTCTTCAGTGGCCCTGACAGCCGCTAAGGACCGAAGTCCGGTCTGCGCGTTCACCCGCCGGTCCTGGGACCAGAGCGGTGCCGGGCGGGTGCTGACACCGCTGACGTGCTTGTTCTTGAATGAATTAGGAAGAGTTCTTTGACTCCACAACATAGCTTATGGAATACAACCTGCAAGTAAACCCAAATAAATGCCAAATACAATGTGCACGAGGTTATTTTGTGTATTTGGGGAAAGGAATGGAAACAACTGCAGTGTGCTTGGGAGGGCAACGGGTTAAATAAATCTTCCTGTCCTCACTCTGGAAGATACTGCTATAGGAAGAAGAAAAATAAAGTATTGATAGGGAACAATGCCTAAGATGAACCGTCACGTAAAGACAGACAGGTGCCAAATAGATTGGCAGTATTTTTGTGTAACGTGTGGGAGAATATAATTATGCATAACAGTTTATGCATAATAATATATGCTTGATAGGTTATGCATAGCGATATTTGCAAAACATAATATGTGTAATAACATATGCATAATGAATGTAGAACATTTTTGCACGCCTATATACGTAAAACTTAGTTCTGAGGCGATGCCCAGGAAAATTGCAATGAGAGAAGCGAAAGAACAAAAGTCAGGGGTGAGAAAGAGATTTCTTTTTGTTCTGTCTCCTGAGCAATTTGACTTTTTTCAAAACGGATAAATAGATATGCAGGGCTCAATACAACTATTTATGTGATATTAAATTCAAATTCTATTTTATAAATGTCACCATAATTATTGTCAGAGGTTATGATTTATATGATATATGTGTTAAGGTGTTCCAAATTATTGACAGGGTCTGAAAAGAATAAAAAAGAATAATAAGTATGATATAATTATCTAAAGTTTTAATTCATGGAAAAAATAACATTTAGAAAGTAATTATTAAGAAACAATTGGAAAAATAAACATTTTAAAATACTAATAACATTAATATCCAAAAACTTGCAATAGTGTAAACATAACAAAATATATAGCAAAGATTTCTATTCTAACAAAAACACGGAACATTGCTAAGAGAAATTAAATAAACCTAAGTAAAGACAGAGATATGTGATTTTTGTGGATTAGAAGATTTGATGATTTTATGGTGGCTATGCACCCAAAGCTAGTTTTATAATTCCAGCCAAACTCCCCATGCTGTATTTTGTAGGAACTGACACAATTAATTGTAAAAATTTGCATGGAATGGCAAAGTATGTAGAATTGGCAAAATAATAATAATAATAAACTTTAAGAAAAAAAAACAAAATGGGGTACTTCAGCTATCTGATGTCAAGACTTCGTAAAGGTACAGTAATATATACAGTTCACAGATACATCAGTGAAACAATATAATCCAGATACACATCCATAATATATGGTTAATTGATTACAGATATATATTCATTATACATGGTCAGTTTGATTTTCAACAAAGGCACTAAGACAATTCAAAGGGGACTGAAAAATGTTTTCAGCCAGGGGTGCTGGAACACACTCACAACCTAATTCAAGATGAATTACAGACCTAAACATTAAAGACTCCTAGAAGAAATTCTAGAGGACAAGCTCCATGACTTTGAAATAGGCAAATATTTCTTAAGGGACAAAAAAGCTCACCATAAAAAAAGGTTCAGTAAGTTGGATTGTATCAAAGGAAACATTTCAGTTCACCAAAATATTCTATTAAAAAAAGGAATAAGCAAGCCAGATACTAGAGGAACATACTTGCAACATAGATGTCTGCAAAAGGATTTATAACCAGAATATGAAAATAATGCCTATAATTTGATAAAGAAGAGATAGTCTGACAAAAATGGTCAAGAAATTTGAATTAAAACTTTACAAAAGGAGGTACACAAATGGACAATAAACTGTGGAAAGATACAGTACATACTTAGCTGACAGAAACTAAAATGAAACCCCAAATGAGACAGTGTTTCACGATCACCAGAATGGTTAAAAGAGATTGGCAGCATTGAAC
>NW_003852486.1:7227950-7229174 GCF_000181295.1 Otolemur garnettii | reverse complement strand
AAAAAAAAAAAGAATTGTACAAAAGTGTTTATAATGGCCTTGTTCATAATGGCCCCAAACTAGAAATAACCCAACTGTCAATCAACAAGAGAACAGAAAAATAAAATTTGAAATATCCACATAATGGATGCTACCCAGTCATAAAAAGTAACAAATTTCTGATAAACAGAATGATATGGATAAACAGCAACCATATTGTGTTGACCAAATGGAGCCAGACATACAAGGGTTTTTTTGTGTGTATGTATGTGTGTGTGTGTATATATGTGTGTGTTTGTATGTGTATATGTATGTATGTGTGTGTATATACATACATAAAAAAATTAAGTTCTATGACAAGGAAAACTAATGTGTGAGGAGAGAAAAAATTGAATCCCTCAAGCTAAGAAAAGACATGAGGAAACATTCTGGGTCGATAGAAATCTATAGTTTGATGTGGATAATGGTTATACGGGACTAGCAATTGCCAAAAGCCATCAACTTCTTACTAAAGATCTACTTATCTTTGTAGAATGTAGTTTATATCTCTTTTAAAAGAAATATTTAAAATAATAATGAACCTACTAAAAATGTACACTTGTACTCTGTATGAGGGGAAAAAAATCTTACTATAGTAAGTCTTACTAGACAGAGAACTCTAAAAGACCATTAATGAAAATAAATATATTACCCTCCTTGGTGTGAAGGCTCTAGACATTCATTCCACCATTATGAGAGTGATCAGCCTCCTACAATAATCCAAGTACCACAAACTGGCCCATACCCAATAGGACAAAAAAGAACCAGTGTTCTTTTTAACAAATTATTTTAATTTTTGAATAGTGAATAGTCACACAATATAATAGACAACTCAAAGATGTAAAAGGACAATTATTTGAAAGTTTGATGTGGATAATGGTTATACAGGACTGGCAATTGCCAAAAGCCATCAACTTCTCACTAAAGATCTATTTACTTTGTAGAATGTAGATTATATTTCTATTCAAAAAAATATTTAAAATAACTATGAACCTACTAAATTTACCCTTCATCACCCAACAAAGAGTTTCACTCTTTAGAAGCAACCAAGGTTACCAGATTTTTGGTGTATCCTCTATGTATGCAAAACAAGTGTGCTTTACATTTTCCCTTTGTTAATACAAAACATGCCACTCTACTGACAAGTTTTGTGTTTTACTTTTTTCATACACTATATCCTAGCCATCTCTCTGCATAGCATAACTG
>NW_003852486.1:7225104-7227521 GCF_000181295.1 Otolemur garnettii | reverse complement strand
TCTTGGAACGAACTGACAAACACTCTGTTTATAGAGAAGAAAATCTAATATTTAAAAAAGTAAAATGAAATGAAAATCTAATATTTGATAAAGCTGCTGATTAAAACCTTCTGTGCTTTTCCCATCCACCTCTTTCCTGGGGTACTGAGTGGGCATGCATTTTCCGTCCTGGTAATTACCATTTTACTGTGACATTCTGGTCTAAGACTTTGACATTTAAATGATAAATGTCGTGTCTCAAATCTTAGCACAAAAACACATTTCTAATAACAGTCTTTGCTTGCCGGTTCCCAACCCGAGCTGATCTTCACACGGCTACATTATTCATATAATTGAGAAATGACTCACCATTCCTGAGTCGTGATTCTCTGCCAGGCACGACTCTCTAAAGGTGCTATGAAACAGAGGCTTTCAAACAAAGCATCCTCCGCAAGGCAAATATTCACCTTTTTCTTTTTCTTTCAAAAGTCACAGGATTGCCTTTTCTTACAGCAAGTTATGGCCCACAATTTTTAAAAAAAATTTCCATAGAGTGTGGTACAATGGATATTGAGCTCTTAGAAGTGGGGAGGAAGGGGGGGTGTGAGGAAAGGAAAACTACTTTTTGGGTACAATGTTTGGGTGATGGGGACATCACCACCATATACTTCATTCATGTAGCCAAAAATCATTTGTACCCCTAGATCTATCAAAATTTTTAAAGTTTATAAGAAAAAAATTTTCTGTAACATTTTTACTGTGAAGTATAAGATACAGACAAAAATGTATACATAGCTCACATGTACAGGGCAACATGTGACCTTCGACTTCCCCAGTTAGGGGAAACTGGGACAGGCTTCCTTGGGGAACCCCCTTCCTGCTGACCCTGACTATGGCCTTCTGAAGATAACCCCTATCCTAACTTTCCTAAGAACAATTTTTTTGCTGGTCTTTATACTATCAATACTTGAGTAAACCATTGTTATTTTGGTTTGTAAAGTAGTCATTTTTTTATTTAGTAAAATTTTAGTAACCTATGTTTTGTGTTTTACCCCTCCGTGTCTTCCTCTTCCCTGAATTTATGACAAATGAAGCTGGCTTGGTTTGGTTTTCCCCTCTCTTTTCTTAAACATTTTAATTATGTTTAGTAAAATACATATCCCATGAAATCTACTATTTGAACCATTTTTAAAGGTACAGTCCAGTGGCATTAAGTACACACACATCATTGTGTAACCATCAACTTCATCCATCTCCAGAACTTTCCATTATCCAAAACTGAAATTCTGTGCCCATTAAATCACCTCTTCATTCCTCCCCCCTTGGCAACCACCATTCTACCCTCTTCTCTATGAACCGAAGTATTCCAGGGTCTTCATATAAGTAGTGGAATCCTGAAGTATTTGTCCCTTTGCGACTGGCTTATTGCAGTTAGCACAATGTCCTAAAGGCTCACTCATGTTGTAGCATGTGTCAGAATTTCATTCCTTTTTAAGGCACCATAATTTTCCACCACAAGGGTGGACCCCATTCAGCTCACCCCTTCACCTGTCGATGGATGCTTGGGTTGTTTCCACCTCTTGGGTGCTGTGAAGAAATGAGTTTTGTTCACAGTTTTGTTCCTAGGACACAGAGGAGCAAATGGCCCACGTGAAGATATTAATCAACATTTTCATGATGAGGGAGGGTAAAGGTGTAAATGAGTGAACTATAAGACAAGACAATGGCCATGTCTCAGACGTCTGCACAGCTCTTAGAAAACTGTGACTTCAGAGCCTGCAGAAGCTTAGCACAGTCAGGTTTTCCCTTCTTGAAAGTCCTTATCCAAGGACACAATTTAACATGCATAAAACACAAGCATTGGCATTGACTGAAGGACCCTCAGTCTCAAGGCCTTGTCCCCTTGTTTCTTACCTATCCCCGCCAGATCCATTATCCCAGTGTTCAGTCCCCGCTCTGCTCTCTTGGCTGCAGTGGGGAGGCCGGCACATGGTTGTCATGGAAACCAAAGCAGCACTGAAGAACGGTTTCCAGAATTTTCATTATGTGTAAAAGCCAGGTCCTTTTTACCTAACAAATGCAATCAGTGTTTCTTGTACACTCAATGAATCCCCGACAGTAAAAGAAAAAAAGCCATATCTTAAACAATATACATGAAAATGCTATGAATTGCTGTAAGCATAAAAGGAATTATGGTCAGAAATAAATGTACAGAGGCTCACATATACAAGTCAAATAATAGCTCTAGAAGGACACATGAGAAAATTGTTAATGTGGAGACCAGGAAGAAAAAGCAACCAGGTGTGGGAGATAGATTTCTTGCTACTCTCATCCTCCTCCCCTGTTAACACGCAAATATACCAACCATTTCTAAAAGTTAAAAATGATGCTAGTGTGAGTATCCAGAAACTTTTAACTACTTATACAAAATTAAGTCA
>NW_003852486.1:7219129-7224708 GCF_000181295.1 Otolemur garnettii | reverse complement strand
CAGAGAAAACTGGCCACTCAAATATTTTCATAGAGGATATTCTGGGGAGTGTTGCTGCATGACAATTTTAGAATATGGATCAATCCCACCCAACAAGAAAATAATGGCAGTGCAGTTTGACTCAGCTACTTCAGATCCACACTTTTTCCTCAGGAAATAACCAGTACACAGAGATATGCATGCATTATGTCCCTACTATAACACACGAAAAGAAATTAGAAAGACTGCTGTGGGCTGGGTGCTGTGGCTCACGCCTCTAATCCCAGCACTCTGGAAGGTCAAGGTGGAAGATCCCTTTAGCTCTGGAGTTCAGCCTGATCAAAACCAAGACCCCATCTCTGCTAAAAATGGAAGAGTTAGGTGGGTATTGTGGTGGGTGCCTGCAATCCCAGCTACTTGGAAGGCTGAGAGTCAGGAGGATCACTTGAGCCCAGGAGTCTGAGGTTGCTGTGAGCTATGTCACCACAGTACTCTACCCAGGACAACAACAGCATGAGACTGTCAAAAAAAAAAGAAAGAAAGAAAGAAAAGAAGGAAGGAAGGAAAAAACCCAAACCCAAAAGCAAAGAACAACAACAACAAAAAAAAACCTAGACCTCTGTGATAGATAGAACAATGCCCCCAAGATGTCCACATCTTAGTCTCTGAAATCTGAGGCTACAGCACCTTACGTGGTAAAAGGGACTTTGCAGGTATGATTTAGTTAAAGATCTTGAAATGAGAGTTTATCCTGAATTACACAGGTGGGCCAAGATGATAATGAAGGTCCTCATAAATGGAAAGAGGAAATCAAGGGCTTGGAAGCTGGAGACAGAGACTCAGCCATGAGCTGAGAAGCTTCAGACAGACCCAGCCATGAGCTGAGGAGCTTCAGACGTGTATTAGTATGAGAAAGTGTATATATACCAATATATACAGAGTAATTATGAGAACTGAAATAGGCAGATAACTGACAATATACAGTATCTACATCACAATTTTACTTTAAGCCTCATTAAATACCAACACTATAGTAGGCTTTTCTTTTAAGAATTTTTTTTTCAATTTATTATTTTAATTGACAAAACTATGTGAATTTATGGCATAAAACATGATGTTTTGAAATATGTACACATTGTAGAATGGCTAATGCATTACCTTCCATAGTCATCAGTTTGTGTGGTGAGAACACTTAAAATTTGCTCTCTTAGCAATTTTAAAGGACACAATACATTGTTATTAACTATAGTCAACATGCTGTGTGTGGGTCTCTTGAGCTTGTTCCTCCTAACTGAAACTTGGTATCCTTTGACCTTGACAGGCATTTTGCAAAGGTCTTTTTTAGTATCAGGGACAATGTTATGCTTGTAATACTAGCTGGGATTTATCAGATATGGACTCTGTGAGGCAAACATTTCCAAGTGCTAATTCTACATCTATGTAGATTTGTCCAGCATTCACGGTATCTTTGTGAGGTCAGCAGGGATTTAATCCTCATTTCCCAGATGGAAAAACTGAGGTTACCAAATCACCCCACATTGAACAGGTGGGATGTGGCGGAGTCAGGGCCAGTAGGGTCCAATCTGACAACATCGCCTTCCCTTGCCAGCTGGACTCACAACTTTCCAGTGGCCTCTTGTGAACTTTGAATGAAACCCCAAATCCCAAACATCCAGGAAAAATGACATGTACCTTCTCCCTCTGGCCCAGAGGTGATTGGTCAATACTTAGTAAACTACAAACACACATAGCCTCAAATCTGCAGTTACATTCTCCGAGTTCATCCAAAAGTCGGAACATGATTTGGGGTGACACAGCATCTCTGTAATAAGTTGCTCAGTGCACCAGACTACTATTGTTATTTTTTTGTAATAGAAACACAATAGAAATTCACCAGGAAACCAGTCCATGTAATCATCGAAAATCCACAAATGGAATGTTCTATGGATATATGCAACAGTATAAAATCTCTTTGAGTATTGCAGTAAAGTGGGCATCAAGATAGGGTGTGCAGTGACAGAAGCAAAGTAGCCAACAGTGGAGTGCTGGGCCACTCACCGTGTTTTTAAGAGAAGAAGGTAGCAATAGAAAGGCTGCATAAGTGTGTGCAATAGCTCTGCAAGGAAGACAAGGTGCTGGTGATTGGATTTGTCTCTAGAACAGGAATTGGCAAACTTTTTTTTCTAAAAGTCTGAGCCAACTACTCCACTATGTAACTGTGAAGGCAAAAGCACTACAGATGATTCTTAAGGAGTAGCAGTGGCTGTGTTCCAATAAAACTTAATTCACAAATACAGAAAGCAAATCTGGCCTGTGTGTTGGGCAGTTTACTTATCCCTGGTCTAGAGAACGGAAATGTGGCAGGGTGGGGAGGAGGGATGGAGATCAAGATTGAGAAGGAGAGGATCAAGGCAAGATGGCAGCCAAGTAATAGCTTCTTTGCAACCAGGCAAGGATAGATTGTGGAGAAAAGACTCCAGGCATCTCCGGCTTATGGGCTCTGCCCAGAAACATCCCTTTGGGGACAAAGGGAGACAGTGAGAGGCTTCTAGACCCCAGTAAGAGGACAAAAGCAGTGGAGAACTGGCAAGTGGTTGGGTTTGTTCAATCTGAGGCTGTGGCTGCCACAGCTATGATTACAATAGCAATGAGATTGCAATCAGGGAAGCTCCTCCCTGTAGGCTGTTTTGTTTGTTTGGACTTGGGCCTTGGTGGAATTGCCTTGGGAGAACTTGGGCGAGAGTACAGATGACTTTAAGTGTTGTCAAGGGACCCCAGACTGAGCCACTCAGCTGGAAGGGAGCTAATATTCTTGTAAGGGAGCTAATATTCTTTAGCTATGGGCCACAAGCACAGCCGTTATGGGAGAGCTGCCTCTGAAGGCCCTGCCCTCAAGGTTGCAGAGTGAGGCTTGGGCTGGGAGAATTTGGGTGAGTGATTTAGTGATGGAGCAGCACCAAAGGCCAGGACTGAAACGCCGGGGAAGAGCAGAGATTTCAGCGTTTGGCAGTAGCAGGACTGCCTTGCAGCCTCAGCCCTCAGGGACATAGAGTGAGACGGGTTTTGTGCACTGGATAAGCAAGCAGCCACTTCAGGAGAGATCCCAGCGACAAGTGCTTTCTTGGGAAAGCTTCTGCTTAGCCAAGGTTAATGGTTTAAAGCAGGGGTCCTCAAACTTTTTAAACAGGGGGCCAGTTCACTGTCCCTCAGACTGTTGGAGGGCCAGACTGCAGGTCCCTGGACGAGTTGGCTATTAAGCAGGACAGGCAACGGTGGCAAAAAGACATGGCAAGTCCGATAGATGCAGGCCAAATGCGGCCTGTGGGCCATAGTTTGAGGATGCCCGATTTAAAGTGTCTTTTAAGTAGGCTGAGGAGAGATTTAAGCTCTCAACCCTGTGGGGTCTGAGAAATCAGCAGAAGCCTCCAGTCTCCATTTCAGATAGCTGTTATCAGTGATTAACATCTCATACCCCAGAAGATCACCTGTTGCCCAGACACTATCCAGCAAGATATATACATGGCTTTGTTTGTTTGTTTGTTTTTTATTTCAACATTTTCCCTCTAGATTTCTCTTTCATTTTTCTTTTTGCTTCATTTTTCTAGTTTTAATATTGTTGCCTTCTTTAATAAGAAGAACTTCATTTTTGCTATTGTTTCTGCCCCTATTATTTGGTATTTCCACCAGTTTTATCCAATAAGGTTTTCTGTTTGTTTGTTTTAATTTGATTTATAGTATTTTTGTCTTTCCTCTCTATTTGGTGGAGGTGGGGTACTGTGCCTAAACAGGCTGGCAAATTCTGCTGACTTCAAGGGACCCACCCAACCCAGCACATCCAGAGGCTGGGGGGTTTTAAGGTTGGGTCAAAGTACCCTGCTGCAACCTATATTACTCCTGTTTCCCTCTTTCTGTGCCCCTCTTATTTTTGTCAATATTCCCTTTTACTCACCCCTGCTCCTTTCTCTTTTTTTCTTTTTCTTGAAATCTTTTTTTCCCTTCTTGCTCTTTAATCTTCTCATCCTTTTGGTCTCGTACCAAAAGGACTCATTGAAACCTTGAAGTGAAAGGAAAATTAGAGCAAGGAAAACACTCATGAGGAAGAATCAGCAGAAAAATCCTGGCATCATGAAAAACCAGCCCAGAGCAATCCCCCCAAGGGACCATGAGGTAGCTACTGCAGAGAATTCCACCTATAAAGAAATTTTAGAAATGACAGAAGGGGAATTTAAAATATAGATGATGAAAACAATGAAGGAAATTTCTGAGAAAGTGGAAAATAACCAAAAGAAAATCCAAAAGCAGAATCAAATAAGAGATGAATGATGTGAAGACGATAGAAAGGATATAGCAAAGCTGAAGGAATTGAAGCAGTCAATTAGGGAAGTTAAAGATGCAATAGAAAGTATCAACAACAGATTAGGCCATGCAGAAGAAAGAATATCAGAGGTAGAGGACAAAGCTTTTGAGATATCTCAGATAGTTAAAGAGGACAGAATTACAGGATTTTATGAAGCATTTAAATGTATGAGCTATACGTATCCCAGAAGGGGAAGAAGAATGCACCAGAGGAATGGAAGCCATTCTAGAGAATATATAGATGAAAATTTCCCAAATATCACCAAAGATTCTGACACACTCCTTTCAGAGGGATATCAGATCCAAGGTCACCTCAACTCTAATAGAGCTTCTCTAAGAGGCATTGTGATGAACCTGTTCCAAAGTCAAGATAAAAGAAAAGATTCTGCAAGCTGCCAGAAGTAAGCACCAATTGACCTACAGGGGCAAATCCATTAGGGTGACTGCAGACTTCTCTAATGAAAATTTTCAAGCCAGAAGACAATGGCTTGAAAAGTCATCTACCTTTAATCTACTTAAACAGAACAATTTACAGCCCCGAATTCTACAACCCACTAAGCTAAGCTAAGCTAAGCTAAGTTTTGAAATTGATGGAGAAATCAAATCTTTTATTGATATGCAAATACTGAGGAAATTTGCCACAACAGGACCAGCTCTACAGGAAATACTTCAACCTGTTCTACACACTGACCATCACAATGAACTACCAGCAAAATAAGCACCCAGAAATTAAAGGACAGAACCTACTTTCCACAGTGATGCAAAAGACAAAACTAAGCAATGGTCTTTCACAAAATAAGATGAATAGAACATGACCACACTTACCAATTATCTCAATAAATGTTAATGGCTCGAATTCTCCATTGAAAAGGCATAGATTGTCTGATTAGATTAAAAAACAATAAAAAATCTCCCAACAAAAAGTGCCCTGGTCGAGTTGGCTTTACACCAGAATTATATCAAACCTTCAAAGAAGAGCTTATTCCCATATGGCAGAAATTATTCCCAAAAATTGAGGAGGAAGGAATCTTCTCCAACAGGTTCTACAACGCAAACATCACCTTGATACCAAAACCAGGAAAAGACACAACTAAAAAGGAGAACTTCAGACCAATTTCACTAATGAATATAGATGCAAAAATTCTTAACAAAATCCTAGCCAATAGATTACAGCTTATCATCAAAAAAGTCATACATCATGATCAAGTAGGTTTCATCCCAGGGATGCAAGGCTGGTTTAACAT
>NW_003852486.1:7217234-7218555 GCF_000181295.1 Otolemur garnettii | reverse complement strand
CCATTACTATTCAACACAGTGCTGGAATTTCTAGCTAATACAATTAGGCAAGAGAAGAAAATAAAGAGCATCCAAATAGTGGTAGAGGAGGTCAAACTCTCCCTCTTTGCTGACAATATGATCTTATACTTAGAGAACTCCAAAGACTCAACCACAAGACTCCTGGAAGTCATCAAAAAATACAATAGTGTCTCAGGATATAAAATCAATGTCCACAAGTCAGTAGCCTTTGTATATGCCAACAACAGCCAAGATGAGAGGCTAACTAGGACACAACTTCCTTCACCATAGCTTCAAAGAAAATGAAATACCTAGGAATATACCTAACATAAAGGTGAAGGACCTCTGTAAAGAAAATTATGAAACCCTAAGAAAGGAAATAGCAAAGGATATTAGCAAATGGAAGAACATACCATGCTCATGGCTGGGAAGAGTCAACATTGTTAAAATGTCTATAAATTCCAAAGCAATCTACGGATTCAATACCATCCCTATTAAAATACCAACATTGTACTTTTAAGACTTGGAAAAAATGATTCTTTGTTTTGCATGAAATCAGAAAAAAAACCCATATAGCTAAGGCAGTTCTTACTAATAAAAACAAAACTGGGGGCATCAGCATACCAGATTTTAGGCTGTACTACAAGGCCATAGTGGTCAAGACAGCATGGTAGTGGCACAAAAATACAGACATAGACATTTGGAATTGAATAGGAAACCATGAAATGAAATGAACATCTTACAACCACCTAATGTTTGATAAGCCAAACAAGAACAAACATGGGGGGATAGAATCCCTATTCAGTAAATGGTACTGGGAAAACTGGATATCCACATGTAAAAGACTGAAACCAGACCCGCACCTTTCTCCACTCACAAAAATTGATTCAAGATGGATAAAGGATTCTTATCGTTTCATGCCTTAAATTCAAAGAAAGCACAGGAAAAACACTGGAAGATATCGGCCCTGGGAAAGACTTTATGAAGAAGACTTCTGTGGCAATTGCAACAAAAACAAAAATAAACAAATAGGACTTAATTAAACTGAAAAACTTCTGTACAGCTACGGTGACAACAACCAAAGCAAATAGACAACCTACACAATAGGAAAGGATATTTGCACATTTTCAATCAGACAAAAGCTTGATAACTAGGATCTATACGGAACTCAAATTAATTCACATGAAAAAAGCCAACAGGCTCGGCGCCTGTGGCTCAAGCGGCTAAGGCGCTAGCCACATACACCTAAGGTGGCGGGTTCGAATCCCCAGCCCGGGCCCGCCAAACAACAATGATGGCTGCAACCAAAAAATGGCCAGGC
>NW_003852486.1:7213099-7216876 GCF_000181295.1 Otolemur garnettii | reverse complement strand
ACACTGCTGGTGGGATTGCAAACTAATACAACCTTTTTGGAAGGAAGTATGGAGAATACTCAAAGAACTCAAACTAGACCTCCCATTTGATCCTGCAATCCTATACTGGGCATCTATCCAAAAGGAAAAACATCTTTTATAAGGACACTTGCACTAGACTGTTTATCACAGCGCAATTTACAATTGTCAAAATGTGGAAACAGCCCAAATGCCCACCAACCCAGGAATAGATTAACAAGCTGTGGTATATGTGTACCATGGAATACTATCAGCCACTAAAAAAGACGGAGACTTTACATCATTTGTATTAACCTGGATGGAAGTGGAACACATTATTCTTAGTAAAGCATCACAAGAATGGAGAAGCATGAATCCTATGTATTCAATTTTGATGCGAAGACAATTAATGACCTAGCATATGGCAGGAGGTGGGGATAGGAGAAAGCAGAGAGAGAGAGAGAAGGAGGGAGGGAGTGGGGGAAAGGAAGAGCACAGAGAGGGAAGGAGGGCGTGGGTGGGTGTGACACACCTTTTGGGGGCAAGACACAATTGTAAGAGGGACTTTACCTATCAAATGCAGTCAGTGTAACCTGGTTTCTTGTGCCCTCAATGAATCGCCAAAAATAAATTTTAAAAAACAGATTGAGATGGAAATGTAGTATCCCTGTCTCTTTTCATACATGCCTATTTCATGTACCTGCATTACTTTTCAAACAAAAGTTTAGCAAATAATAGTGGACACATGTCTGTACCTCTCAGCCAGAGACCACCAGAAACACATAACTTGAGTTCATTACTTGTTACAGGAAGAAGAACACTCCCTGGGAAAACACAGAGAATCTCAGATGTTGGGTTTGAGGATTATGTTTTAAAATATTGTGATGAAAAACATGTAACATAAAACATACCATCTTAAATTAATTTGGATTTAACAAGAGGTATTATATCACTTAATGCTACTGAACTATACGTTTAAAATAGTTAAGATGGTACATTTTATATAATACAAGGTGGCCATAAAGTTTGTGAATTTATTTATGTATATATTTTACCACACTTTTAAATATTTTTAATGAATAAAATTTAAAAAAATTTATTATAATCTGTATGTACATTGAAAAAGGGAAAAGTTAAATCAACATATGAAAGGAAATTAAAGAACAGCTTCCTTGCAACTGGGCATGGTGAGTCCGGGGAGAAGAGACTTCAGGCATCTCTGGCTGGTGGGATCTGCCCAGAAACATCCCTTTGGAGACACAGGGAATCAGCGAGGGACTTCTGGACCCCATAAAGAGGACAAAAGCAGTGGAGAACTGGCAAGTGTTTGCGTGTATTCATTTGGTCTAATCTCACCAGCAGCTGTAAGTACAGCACCAGTGAGATTGCAAACTGGAAAGGCCTTACCTGTGAGCTGCTTGGGTTTTTTTATTTTTTTGGACTTGGCACTCAGTTGAACTACCTTGGGAGAACTTGGGCAAGAGAGCAAAGGACTTTAAGCATTGTCTAGGGCCCCAGACTAAGCCGCTGAGCCAGACAGAGCTAATAGTGTTCAGATGCCCCAGCAAGCTCCACCCTCAGGGTCACAGAGCAAGGATCTGGTGGGAGCTAGTAATCTAGTGACTGAGCAGCCTAAAGGCAGGGACTGAGATGCCTTATGGCCTTGGCCATCAGTGGCATAGTGTGAGATTGGTTTTGGTACACTGGGTAAGTGGATAGCCATTTCAGGAGTGATCCCAGTGATAACTGCTTTCCTGGGAAAGCTTCTGCTTAGACCAGGTAGTCAGTTTAAAGTGCTTTATAAGTGAGGTGAGGAGAGATTTAGGCTCTCCACCCTGTGGGGTTTGAGAAATCAGCAGAGGCCTCCAGTCTCCATCTCATACAGCCATATCAGCATTGTGATTAACATCTCCTACCCCAGAAGATCACCTGTTACCCAGACAATATTCAGCAAGATATATAAACTGCTTCAGGTTTTTTGTTTGTTTTGTTTTGTTTTGTTTTGTTTTTTGATGAGAAATATTTTATTTGCGAAGTCTCCAAGTGTTTTGTTTTGTTTGTTTTTTAATTTCAACATTTCCCTATAGATTTTTCTCTTTTTTTCTTTCTTAATTTTTCTAGTTTAAATATAATTTTCCATTGTTGCCTTTTTTAACAATTAGAACTTCATTTCTGGTAATGTTTCTACCCCTATTGTTTGGGTTTTTGCCCAATTTTATCCTGTGAAGTTTTCAGTTTGCTTGTTTTGGTTTGATTTATAGCATTTTTGTCTTTCCTCTCTACTAGGTGGAGGTGGGGTACTGTGTCTGAACAGGCTAGCAAAGAGCTGCTGACCTCAAGGGAACCACCCAAACCGGCACCCCCAGAGGTTTGGGGGTTTTAAGGTTGGGTTAAAATACCCTACTGTACACTTATTTTGCTCCTGTCTCCCTTTTTCTGTGCCTTTCTTCTTTTTGTTAACATTCCCTTTTACCCACCCCCTCTCCTTTCTCTTTTTCTTTCCTTCTTTTTTTTTCTTTCTTTCTTTTTTTCTTCCTGCTTCTCAATCTTCTCATCCTTCTGGTCCTGTACCAAAAGGACTCATCTAAACCCTAGTCCAGAGGCACAGTAACTTAAAGAGCAAGAGGAAATGAAAGGAAAATTAGGGCAAGGAAGCAGATAAATCACTTATGAGGAAGAACTAGCAGAAAAATCCTGGCAACATGAAAAACCAGTCCAGTCCAGAGCACACCCCCCCCCAACAAGGAACCATGAGGTAGCTACTGCAGAGGATTCCACCTATAAAGAAATGTTAGAAATGACAGAAAAGGAATTTAGAATACAGATGATGAAAACAATGAAGGAAATGATGGAAAGGAAATTAAAATTACCAATAACAATGTCAAAACCTAGTAACTTCTATTTTGATAGATATGCTCCAGATGTGTACACATTCTTCTGCTTTTTTTTTTCTGCTTAATATGTCATTAACAGTAATGTAAGTAAAAACATTAACAGTAAATGTAAGTAAAATCTTCTATTGGGGTTGAGTATTTTTTTTAATTGTTGAGGATTCATTGATGGTACAGAGAACCAGGATATAGTAATTGCATTTTTTAGGTAAAGTCCCTCTTATAATTGGGTCCTGCCTCTAAGAGATGTGTCACACACCATGGTCCCCCCCTCCTTCCCTCTCCATACACTCCTATTTCCCCACCTTTGACCATGTACTAGGTCATCAGTTGTCCTCATATCAGAATTGGATATCAGTATATTGGATTCTTGCTTCTCTATTCTTATAATG
Source organism: Otolemur garnettii (assembly GCF_000181295.1). Taxonomy (NCBI): domain Eukaryota; kingdom Metazoa; phylum Chordata; class Mammalia; order Primates; family Galagidae; genus Otolemur; species Otolemur garnettii. The sequence goes on along the minus strand of NW_003852486.1, from coordinate 7,213,596 downwards.
CTTTATTAAGAAGAACGTGCTTCAACTTCAGGTTAACATAAAAGATGTAAAATCTCCATCTTTTTTAGTGGCTGAATAGTATTCCATGATATACACATACCACAGCTTGTTAATCTATTCCCGGGTTGGTGGGCATTTAGATTGTTTCCATAGTTTGGCAATTATAAATTGAGGTGTGATAAACAATCTAGTACAAATGTCCTTATGATAAAGGATTTTTTGTTGTTGTTCTGGATAAATGCCCAGTAATGAGATTGTATATCAAATGAGAGGTCTAGTTTGAGTTCTTTGAGGATTCTCCATACTTCCTTCCAAAAAGGTTGTATTGGTTTGCAGTCGCACCAGCAGTGTAAAAGTGTTTCCTCTTCTTCACATTTATGCCAGCATCTGCAGCTTTGCAATTTTGTGATGCGGGCCATTCTCACTGAGGTTAGGTGATATCTCAAGTTGGTTTTGATTTGTATTTCTCTGATAATTGGGGATGATGAGCATTTTTT
>NW_003852486.1:7210997-7213079 GCF_000181295.1 Otolemur garnettii | reverse complement strand
TTTTTTTTTTGCAGTTTTTGGTGAGGCTGGGTTTGAACTCCCCACCTCTGGTATATGGGGCCAGCACCCTACTCCTTTGAGCCACAGGTGCTGCCCTGTTCATCTATCTTCTTTCGAGAAAGTTCTGTTTATCTCTCTTGCCCATTGATATAAGGCATTGCTTGGTTTTTTATGTTTATTAATTTGAGTTCTCTGTAGATCCTAGTTATCAAGTTTTTGTTGATTCATAATATGCAAATATCTTTTCCCATTCTGATTGTCTGTTTTCTTTGTTTGTTGTCACCTTAGCTGTACAGAACCTTTTCAATATAATTAAGTACCATTTGTTTACTTTTGTTGTTGTTGCAATTGCCGTGGAAGTCTTCTTCATAAAGTCTTTCCCCAGTCTGATAACAAAGTGTTTTCCCCACACTTTCTTAGAGGATTTTATTGTTTCATGCCTTAAATTTATATTTTTTTTCCATCTTGAATCAATTTTAGTGAGTGAAGAAAGGTATGGGTCCACTTTCAGTCTTTTACATGTGGTTATCCAGTTGTCTCAGCTCCTATTCATTTATTGAACAGGGATTCTTTCCCCCAGTGTATATTCTTATTTGGTTTGGCAAAGATCAGGTGGCTGTAAGATGTTAGTTTCATTTCATGGTTTTCTATTTGGTTCTAGATGTCTATGTCTGTATTTTTGTGCCAATGCCATGCTGTTTTGATCACTATGGCCTTGTAGTACAGCCTAAAGTCTGGTAGGCTGATGCCCTCAGCTTTTTTTTTATTAACTAAGAATTGCCTTGGCTATACCAGATTTTTTCTGGTTCCATACAAAATGAAGAATTATTTTTTTCCAAATCTTGAAAATATGATGATGGTATTTTAATGGAGATTGCATTAAATTGGTAGATTGCTTTGGAAATTATAGACATTTTAACAATGTTGATTATTCCCAGCCATGAGCATGGTATGTTCTTCCATTTGTTAATATCTTCTGCCATTTCTTTTCTTAGGCATTGTAATTTTCTTTTAGAGGTCCTTCACCTCTCGGCATATTTTGTTAGATATATTCCTAGGTATTTCATTTTCTTTGAAGCTATGGTGAAGGGAATTGTGTCTTTGATTAGCTTCTCATCTTGGTTGTTATTGGCATATACAAAGGTTTCTGATTTGTGGACATTGATTTTATATCCTGAGTCATTACTGTATTTTTTGATGACTTCCAGGAGTCTTAGAGTTGAGTCTTTGGAGTTCTCTAAGTATAAGATCATATTGTCAGCAAAGAGGAAGAGTTTGACCTCCTCTGCCACCGTTTGAATGCCCTTTATTTTCTTCTCTTGCCTAATTGTATTAGCTAGAACTTCCAGCACTATGTTGAATAATAATGGCAATAGAGGACAACCTTGTCTGGTTCCAGTTCTAAGTGGAAAAGCTTTCACTTTTACTCCATTCAGTATAATATTAGCTGTGGGTTTGCTGTAAATGGCTTCAATCAGTTTAATAAATGTGCCACCTATGCCTATTTTTTTCAGACTTCTAATTAGAAAAGGATGCTAAATTTTATTGAATGTTTTTTCTGCATCTATTGAGAGGATCATATGGTCTTTGTTTTTGCTTCTGTTGATATAGTGAATTATGTTTATGAACTTGGATATGTTAAACCAGCTTACATCCCTAGGATGAAACCTACTTGATTGTGATGAATGACTTTTTTGATGATAAGCTGTAATCTATTGACTAGTAATCTTTTCATTAGTGAATTGGTCTGAAATTCTCCTTTTTAGATGGGTCTTTTCCTGGTTTTGGTATCAGGGTGATGTTTACTTTGTAGAACATGTCAGGGAAAGATTTTTGCCTTCTCAATTTTTTTTTGAATAATTTCTGCAGTATGGGTATTAGCTCTTCTTTGAAGATTTGATATAATTCTGGTGTGAAGCCATCTGCACCAGGGCTTTTTTTGGTTAGGAGAATTTTTATTGTTTCTTCAATCTCAGTTCTTGAAATAAATCACTTCCTTGTTCTTCTTTTTACTTCTCACTGCCTTCTTTGTTTTGAACAGAAGTCCTTGCTATTTTTTTTTTTTTTTTTTTTTTTTTTTTT
>NW_003852486.1:7188993-7210608 GCF_000181295.1 Otolemur garnettii | reverse complement strand
ATTAATGCAAACATGGGGTACAGTGTAATGTTTTCATATACATTTTGAAATACTTTCATCAAGCTGGTTCACATAAATTTCATGTCATTTGCATAGTCATTGTGTCAAAACGTTTATATTCTAGTTCTAGAAAAGTTCACTTGTACCCTTGTTAGACAGATATATAGGTGATCTTTCCAGTCACCCTCCCACCACCCAGCCACCCTTCTCCCCTCCCTTTCCCCACCCCCTCCCCATATTCTTGGGCTAGAATTAAGTTGCATCTTTCATTTGAGCCCTTTTGTGGTCTGGGATCTTAAAGCTCACAAGAATCCTTTAGGGGCAGATCTCACAGTGCCCACCGACTCCAGTTTTTGTGGGGTGCAAGAGTCCCTAAGCCTGTTCCAAGAGTGGAGCTCTGATCCTGGCAAGCAGAATTAAAACAGCCATGCTTTAGGCCCCTGCTAAGACCTTCTCCAACCTTCCCACAATGGCAGCCCCCTGGCCACCAAGACCTTCTCAGGTTGCCTGCCTCGCCAGCCACCAAACCTATGGCAAGTCCATTCTAACTAGCATTCAAATCTGGTTGCTGAATACTGTTCGAGTCTGCTCACTCTTCTAAGCTTTCCATTCAATATACAACTTCCCCCCAAACTGAAAATTCAGGAAGGGCTTCCTCCCATCACAGGCCTCTGTGGGTAGCCAGCTGATCCTAGCTGGTCACAATCACTCGCCTATTTCATCACATTTCCACTGCTCCAGATCATATGCTGTATCCAGGTCACCACCTCTTCACTGTGTTCCCTGAGCCATTACTCTGTGTAAGGTCCTCATGCCAGATGTGGCTGGGTTTTCTCTGTTTCTCAGCCATTCTAGGAGTGCTCAGCTGAATGATCCTTCTGGTCCACCGTCTTGCTCTGCCCCCACTCCATATGTTACTTTTTCGGGGTTGGGTATTTTAATAAATCTCAGCTAGAAGGAGCAAAGACTGTGGTTAAGTGGAATGGCTAATGTGGTCAGGTTAGGCTGTAGCACATAGATATAAGTCTGAAGCCTCAACTAATATTGCCATGAAGTTAATTTTTAAGTATAATTGTCATTGAAGCAGTAGACTCTTAGTAAAGCAGATTGCTCTCTGTACTGTGATGGGGCCTTATGAATCATAGAAAGACTAAATGGATAAGACTTCCAAGACTGGAAGAGATAATTCTGATAGGACTTTTGACTTGTGATGCAGCATTAACTCTTTCCACTAAATTTCTGATTTGTGAGTTCCCATAACCATGTGAGCTAACTCCTTAAAATATATACATGGCACATGTAGATAGAGAGAGTGAGAGATATAAATAAACATGATATAAATATACATATATAGCAAGAGAGGAGATATGGATATATGCAGATGGTCTTTGACTTAAAATAATTTGACTTATGATTTTTCAATATTAGGAAGGTGCAAAAGCAATATTCCTTCAGTAGAAGCACAAGGTGAGGACTCACAACCACTGTTTTTCACCTTCAGGGCACTATATAAGTCACTGCAAGTTTTGAGACACACAAACATCAAGAAACTTAAAACCCACATGGACAAAACCAAACAAAGCCCTACCAGCAACACTGATAAGCTGAGCAAGATGAAACTTACAAGGGTGAATCAAAAAGGATGCTGTCGACTACATTTCTTGGAAGTGAAATAATGGGCCATTACACAATCTGTCCCCAAACTTCCATAGTATGTATGAGATACACATATTCAAACTTATCATAAAACAGGCTTTATGTTACATGATTTTGCTCAACCATAGGCTAATGTAGGTGTTCCAAAAACTTTTTTTGTTTTTGTTTTTTTTGTTTTTTTGAGACAAAGTCTCACTATGTCACCCTCAGTAGAGAGCTGTGGCATCACAGCTCACAGCAACCTCAAACTCCTGGGTTTAAGTGATTTTCTTGCCTCAGCCTCCCAAGTAACTGGGATTACAGGTGCCCACCACAATGCCCAGCTATTTTTGGTTGCAGTTATCATTGTTGTTTAGCAGGCCCGGGCCAGGCTTGAACCCGCCAGACTCAGTGTATGTGGCTGGCACCCTACTCACTGAGCTATGGGCGTCAAGCCTCCAAGTACATTTAAGGTGGCTGGGCTAAGCTTGGATATTGGTAGGTTAGGTGTGAAAGTTCACTTGTTACTGTATTTTCAAGTTGCAATGGCCTTAACCTCACTGTAAATGAAGAAGCATCCATCAACAACTTCTGGGTTCTATTTTCCTCGAGGACTCTGACTAATAAATAAGGTAAAGCTATAATTGGTAAAGAAGCAAGCGCCACTCATTTAGCTGAGAGAGGAGGGTGTTTGGAAATTGGTAAGCGACACCAAGACCTTGCTCTTGTTTGAGCTTAGACACAATTATGAGGCAGCCTTGCTCCTTATTGCATGTCTCACTGTGCATCACAGACTCGGAGTGACCTTGTCCAGGCTATAAGTTCTGTGAGAATTTCTCAGCATGGCTGGGCCAGGCCATGAGTGCCAGGCCAGCTTCTGAGAATCAGGGGCTGCCTTCACTTTTCTCCTTCCTACAAGGGACATCAAACTGATGCTGTCTGGGTCTGTGTCCTCAAGAGAGCCAGACCCTTCGATAGAATCCATCCAAAAGAAAAAGTAGAACTACAAAATTAATATGCTAAAACAACTTAAAAGCCTTGGGGAAAGGACAAGTTATCTGACCCAGTGATATGTGGACAACTGACTATTAGGGGAAAAAACCCAAATTGTAAAAGAGATCCACATACCTCTCCCAAGACCAAAATCCATCACAGGAGGTTTACAAGGTGCTATCTATGTGATCTACATGTCGTAAATACCTCAGAATTAAGCATGAGAAGTTTCGAAATGAACTGTCTTGGACATGTTTACTTGTGAATTCCTGACCTCCTGACCTGAAGGTTTAGATGCTTTCCATCTTCTCAGACTTGACGGGTTCAAACTCATGATTTATGGTGACATGAGAATTTCTACAGAGGTTGTGCCTAGCTGTTTAAAACTGTGGTAAAATGGGAATAACATGAAATTTTCCATCTTTCCAGGTACTTGATCTCACTTGCATGTGGAATATAAAACAGCAAGACTCAGAACCAGAGGGGAGAGATGAGGTTTCCAGGTGTAAGAGGAGAAATAACCTCAACCCTTTCTCCAGCTATAGAAGTTATTTAATGACCTAACTGGTTATCAGCCAGTCCTCCCTTGGTTCCAACACCATGAAGGCCATCACGACCCTAAGCTGAAGAAGAAACAGCAAATGGAACATGTACAGGTGATAAATGTGGCAGAGAGTCCCACAGCCAGAGATCAGAGGCCAAATAATACGTGGCTCAAGATGGTGACCCTGGGGGAAGATGCAAGAACTCTGTGAAGTTCTCTCAAAGCAAGGCAGGCTTTGAGGACAATCTCCCTGTCTTCCAGGGATTCTGAACCTTGGCAATAAAGGATAAAACCTTAACCCACAGGAGTTCTAGCACCCTGGGCACCCAGGGGCTGGGAGAGATACAAAGATTCAGCCAGACAAAAGAATAAATGTTCGAGGTCCACTGCTCAGCATGGTCACTATAATTAAGAACAGCATGTTGTATATTTAAAAATTGCTAAGAAAATAGATTTTAAGTGTCCTCACTATGAAAAAAGTTTAAGTATGTAAGGTAATACCTATGTTAATGAACTTGATTTAGCTATTCTGCGGTGTATGTCAAAGTATCATATTGTACACCACATATATCAGTTTTACTTGCCAATTAAAAAAACAAAGTTAAGAAATTTAACCCCTCAACCACTTTTAAGTGTATAGTTCAGAGTTAAGGATATTTATATCATTGTGCAACCATCACCACAATCCATTTTCAGAGTTCTTTCCTTCCTGCAAAATTGCAACTTTGCACCCTCTAGACCAGTGGTTCTCAACCTTCCTAATGCCATGACCCTTTATTACAGTTCCTCATGTTGTGGTGACCCCCAACCATAAAATTGTTCTCGTTGCTACTTCATAACTGTAATTTTGCTAATGTTATGAATTGTAATGTAAATATCTAATATGCAGGATATATTTAGGCAACCCCTGTGAAAGGGTCATTTGACCCTCAAAGGGGTCGTGACCCACAGGTTGAGAACTGCTGGTCTAAACAATAACTCTCATCCTCCCTCCATCCTTCCCTGGCACCCACTGCTCCCTGTTACATCTTCATGAATTTGCAGCAGCCTTCCCACTGCCACATCTGCACTAAGTGGTTTGCAAATATTGCACTGAGTAACCTTGAAAATAGAGCTAAATTCACAATGACAGCAGCATTAACTGCCCACCTACTATGTGTTAGGCATGCTCAGGACTTATGTTTTCTATAAACTATGTTTGTCTTTATTATAAATTATTTATAATTATATCTTATATATCATATATAATTATGTTTTTTCAACTTATTCAAATTCTCACACAGTGCTGGGTGGGGAAATTCTTTCTTTCCTCTAACACAGACTTGGACACTGATGTTCAGGAAATTGCACAACAAGCCAGCTGAGAGAGGGAGAGCCGAGATCACACTCAGGCGGAGAGTCCAGCACCTAATTGCCTGCAGGTGTGACTGCCCCGCCTTGCAAGACCAACCATGTTTCTTCTCTTTTACAGGGAAGGGAACTGGAGTGCAAAGAGGGTGAATAGGCTTCCCCAGGGTGCACAGACAGTTGGGAGTTACACAGTCTCACTTTAACATACAGACACATGTCTCCCCTCTCTGTTTGCAGCAATGCCTATTTACATCTGAACATCCCCCAGTCATTTTACACCTGCACACAGGCTCATTCTGCCCCTCAGCACCCTCCCATGTCACCCTGTCCTATTCTTCTCCTCCATCCTATTGGGTCCATGTCCAGAGCACCCCATGTGCTTCTATCTCAGTGGCCAAGACCCAAGCCCAGACTGCTGTCCCTGGTCCCAGAGTGCCATAGAGACCTCCTGGTTGATCTCTCTTCATCCATGATGTCCCCTTTGCTATTTTCCTACTGTCAATTTTTACCCATATGTCATGCAATAAAAATAGCTTTGACCCTATTGTCCGTGTATGTGCATGGGTCCAATTAGTGCATCCACAAGTACCACCGAGGGAGCAGCTGACAGCAGTGAGCACTCAGCGATCATAGGTTTTTAAATACAATCCTGTTCTGCATAATAACCTTAGTCAGTGGAGGACCACATATATGATGGCAGTCCTGTAAAATTATAACACTATATTTTTACTGCACATTTTCTGTGTTTAGATATGTTTAGGTACAGAAATACTTACAGTTGCCTGCAGGATTCAGGACAGTCACATGCTGCACAGGTGTAGCCAAGAGCAGTAGGCTAGACCATGCCACTAAGGTGTGCAGTGGGCTGTGTTATTCAGGCTTGTGTAAGGGCACTATGTGATACACAATGACAGTCACATAATGACCCATTCATCAACCATATCTCCGTCATTAATAGGGTGACCAGACGTTCCGCTTCTGGCGGGACAGTCCTGCTTTTTAACAATTTGCCCTGTGTCCCACGGCGTTTTAAAAAAGTCCCGATTTTTGGAAGGAATGCACGAATGGGCAGGAGAACAGGAAGGGAATATACGGTTTTTGGCTGCCATGTGGCTATTTGGCCAGAATATGCGTTTTATATTATTTTTGTTAACTTTATAATGTTAAACTATAATAATAACAAATAATTGTTGAGAAGTGATTATCGAGAACTGCTTATCAAACTTTGCATTGTTGTCAGGCCCTGCCCTGCCCCGTCCCCACCCCGTGTCCCCCCTCCCCCCCCACGTTGTCCCAATTTACAAATGTTAAAATCTGGTCACCCTAGTCATTAAGCAATGGGTGACTATACATACACAATAATAAAGAAACATTAATATGGCTTTTATTAAAATGATAGTTAATGGGCCGGGCTTGGTGGCTCTTTCTTGTAATTCTAGCACTCTGGGACACCAAGGTGAGTGGATTGCCTGAGCTCACAGGTTCAAGACCAGCCTGAGCAAGAGCAATATCCCATCTTTAAAAATAGCTGGGTGTTACAGCGGGTGCCTATAGTCCCAGCTACTAGGAAGGCTGAGGCAAGAGAATCGCTTGAGCCTAAATGTTTGAGGTTGCTATGAGATGTGGCGCCATGGCACTCTACCAAGGGCAACAAAGTGAGACTCTGTCTCAAAAAAAGAAAAAAATAGAAAAACTAGTTGGTTATTGTGGTGGGTGCCTGTAGTCCCAGCTATTCGAGAGGCTGAGGCAAGAGGATTGCTTTAGCCCAAGAGTTTGAGGTTGCTATGACTCCACAGCACTCAACACCAGGGTGACTGAGTGAGACTCTGTCTCAAAAAAAAAAAAAAAAATGATAGTCAATAATGAGTGCTGGTGAGATTTGGAGAAAGGGAATCGCTGGCACAGTGTTCATGGGAGTATAAAATAGTGCAACCACTACAGGGAACAGAGTGGAGGTTCCTCAGAAAACTATACAGAGAACCATTATAAGACCCAGCACTCCCCACTGCTGGGCACATATCCAAAGGAGGGGAATTCAGTAAACCGAAGAATGTCTACACTCCCATGTTTATTGCAGCACTATTCACGTTAGCCAAGGTATGGTATCAACCTGAGTTCCTATCAGTGGATGAATGGACAAAGAAATTGTGGTTCATGCACACCACAATATAATATATAGTCACAAAAAAAATATGAAATCCTGCCATTTGCAACAGCATGAATGGAACTGGAGAACATTATGTTAAGTGAATAAACCAAGCACAGAAAGAAAAATCTCACACATTCTCATTCATATGTGTGAGCTAAATACAGTAATCTCCCTATTATCCAGCACCCATGTGGATCAGTAGCTTCTGGATAAATGGAGTTTCCAGTGGCTTGAGAATTACTATTAAAAATAGGCCTTGTGGCCGGGAGTGGTGGCTCACGCCTATAATCCTAGCACACTGGGAGGCCGAGGCAGGTGGATTGCCTGAGCTCACGAGTTCGAGACCAGCCTGAACCAGAGTGGGATATTATCTCTAAAAATAACCAGGCATTGTGAGTGGTGCCTGTCATCCAAGCTACCAGGGAGGCTAAGGCAAAAGAATCACTTGAGCCCAACAATTTGAGGTTGCTGTGATCTGTGATGCCATGGCACTCTACTAAGGACGGCAAAGTGAGACCTCAAAAAAAATAAATAAAAATAGGTCTTGCTAACACTACAATCCACACTACACCACACCATACCACAAGCTCTGTATTGATTTGATATTAACATTAAAATATACTGACTAAAAGAAAATTAAGACAAAGATAAACTTTGCTTACTGTAACATGGTTTTATTGTATTATAAGACAGTCTTATAAATGTAGTGTACGATTTTAGTCAAATGGCCATCAGCACATGGTTCAATTTCACTGCCATCTTTTATTAACTTCAAGTTCCACTGACACTTAAAACTGCTGTAGGGAACAAGTGAGAGCCACAGGAGTGACTGATGGAGTATCGCCTTCCTGACTGCACAGCACCAAGTTTATGCTCTGATTTTTTATTTTCTATTTTAATTTTTGGCCGAGTCGTGGGCCATTTGCTTGAGAATGCCAATTATTTGAGTTCTGGACAATGAGGAGTTCACAGGATTAAAAACAACTGCTCTCACGGAGACAGAGTAGAACGATGGTTACCAGAGGCTGAGAAGAGAAATAGGGAGGGGGGGAAAGTGGGACAGTGAATAGGTGCAAACATACGGTTAGAGGGACAGAATGAACAATATTTCATGGCACAGCAAAGTAACTATAATCAACAATAAGTTAGGGTACACTTCAAAATAACTAAAGAGTAGAACTAGAATGTTCCCAACACAAAGAAATGATAAACGCTTGAGGTGATGGATATCCCAGTTACCCCAATTTGATTAATCCCCATTGTATGCCTGCATCAAAACATAACATTACCCTATAAAGATATACAACTGTTATCTACCCATAACAATTAAAAATAAAAAATTTTAAAGAAGCACTAATAGAATATTAATATAGAACATGGATAGTCAATATATACTATTTATATATTAGCATAAATTTTCATGAATAAATACCAACAAATATCCAATAAGTATAGATCCAGTGTAACCTTGCCAACATCACCACCCCCACTCCCCAGACAACAGCAGCTGTGAGCTCTCCTGGACCCCCTGAAGTCCCCATCTTGTCCTTCCCAGAACAAACAGCAGAAGAAGAATTATCAATGACTAATTAAAAATATATACTTGAATGGGACTATACGCCCCACACCAGGCTTAGTGACTTTCATTCACTTCCCCATTTAATTCTCTCACTCAGTGACCTGTGAATTAATATATTAATTTTATGAGTAGGGAAAGTGAGGCACAGAGAGGTAAAGTGACTTGCCCAAGAAGGCACAGCTCGTAGCTGGGACAGCCAGAAGATGGGAGTTCAGGCCATCCTGTCAGCAGAGGACAGAGCAGAGCAGCCATGACCCCCTGGTTGGACCTTCCAGAATACATAGTCATTTCATGTGAAATTGGATTCTTCAGGGGCCTTCAGGGGGCCTAGTTCATTCCCATCCCAGGGCTTTGCACCTGCAGGGTCTTGCCTCAGCCAGGAAATCTCTTTTCTGGATGTCCCACTTCTCCTCATTCCATTTTAGCTCTGACATCATTGTCTCTTGGGGGCATTTCCAAGTGTCCTGACTAAAACATCACACTCCTTTATTTTAAATTCTGCATAGATCAAATTGCTTTCTGAAATCACATCTTTAATTTGTTAAGTAACTTATCAGTTGTCTCTTTCCTCCAGGAGATTTTCAGCGCCACAAGTTCAGGCAGCTTGTCTGTATGAGATCAGGCTCCTGCATGTAGCCCAAGCTCGGACCCCATCTTGCCTGTCCCCATTTTGCGCCCCTGGACACTTTCTACCCCTGCCTTCTCATACTGTACTGCCTAGAAGAAGAGACAAACAACACATACTTGTTAAATGAAATCATGTAAATAGCAAAAGTGAAATCTGGGAATAGACTTTTTTTTTTTATTATTGGCAACCAACACATTAGAATCATGGAAATTGTCTTCTGAGAAAATAAATGCTGTTTTTGCTCAAATATTTGTCCTTCTCTGGTTCCAGAAGAAATTCTCTGCACAATATTGGGTTAGTGAGGGAAGGTGTCCTGGACTCAACAATGAGATGGGGTGCAACAGCCAGACCCCCAAGGTATTCTTCTGTGATGCTGGCCAACTGGTGTCCATGCCCTTGCAGCCCCCTTCCCACATCAAAGAGAGCTATGTGACCAGTTGAGTCAGGCAGAAGTGACCATGTGTGTCTGGCTCCTGCCTCTCTCTCATGGGTCCTGGAATCTAGGGAAGGCAACCACCATGTCGTGAGGAAGCAAAACCAGCCTTACAAAGAGGCTGCCCAAGTCGTTCTCAGGTCCTTTCTCTGTCCTCACAGCCACCATCCCAGTTCTTCCTACTGTTATATCTGGCCTGAAGGCTATGGCCACCTGCTTACTGTCCCCTCTGTGTCCTGGTAGCATCTTTCTCATGAAACATTATCACCACTTAACAAATTGCTCAAGACAAAATAGAGGATTTTTGCTCCTTTGTAGCCATTTCTAGATGATGGGTGATGGAGGTTTTGGATTCCAAATGACTGATGCCAGCAGCAATCCTTTGGAGCAGTGGTTCTCAACCTTCCTAATGCCATGGTCCTTTAGTATGGTTCCTGTGGGTGGCCAGCGGGTAAGAACCTCTTCTTTGGAGGATTCCAAAGCCTGGGTCCCACCTCCATCACCCATCATCTAGAAATGGCTACACCTGCCCACTCTTCCTGCCCTGCACTCTCACCTATGGCCTGGATTATTACAACTGACTCTGTACTATTTCCTCGTTTCCTTTCTGTCCTCTGCCCAGAACTTCCCAGAGTATGGGGCAGACTTTACCGTTGGGATGTTCTATCCGATGGCTTAGTGTTAAAGATAACTGAATTTCACCACAATGATGTTGCTCCCCTGCTGATTCTATTTCATTCTGTTTCTGTGAAGTGCTGGCCTTGGCAGCACTTGCTAATTACATTTTTTTTTTTTGGCCAGGGCCAGGTTTGAACCCATCACCGGAGTGGGGCCAGCACCCTCTTCCTTGAGCCACAGGCACTGCCCACTTGCTAATTACTTTTTAAACAAAGGAGAGCTTCACTCAGATCCTCAGCAGGCACTAGCATCTAGCCTAAGGCTTCTCCTCCTCAGCACCAAGGTCATTTTGGGCTCGAAAATTCTTCATTTGGGGTTTTTGAGGGGAGAGGAATAGGAATATGTTTCCTGTGCATTGTAAAATGTTGAGCAGCTCTCCGGTCTCTACCACTAGCTGCCAGCAGCAAGTCCCTCTTCCTCCATGTGTGACACCAGAAATGGCTCCAGGGGTTGCCAGATGTCCTTTTGTGAGCAAAGTCACCCCTGTTTGAGAACCACTGCATTAGCCCCACTTACGTACATTGTTTTGTTCTTACTGTTTTTCCTTTTTCTCTTGTCTTTCATCTAAGGTAGTTGATACCAGCTTTCCATGGACATTCATGATAGCAAGGATTTGATGTGATATATAATGGTTTTTTGACTTGGGTATTTGAAGTTAATGCACAGACAATGGTAAAACAGTACATCATAGCCCCATAGCTACCACAGATGGCCCAGAATGGATGAGGCACAATGGTAAGTGGTGAACAGGACAAAGAACTGGAGAGGGAATAGGGGAGAGCTGTTTTTTAAAAGCCCCACAAGCCATTCTTGATGCTGGACTTTTGTGGACTTTTGATTGTTGTCGTGTTTTGTTAAAACGTATTCTGTTCTCCTGAAAGGATACCTAGGGCTTTATCTGCAGTCCTAAGTCCGCTGTCCACAAAAAGTCAACTGAATCACATCCTTGATTTTGGAAAAATCTGGGTTCGTGTGCTAAGACTATCAGAGCAGGTAAATTAATTTGCTACAAGGTAAGTTAAGGATGGCGAGGAGTATCTCAAAAAACTCTGCCTCCTTTTCATTAAATAGGAATGCTGCTCAGAATTAAATGATGGGGATATCTGGCTGCTGGTCCCATCTGTGACAAATTTCACATAGCTCATGGTAGCCAACAGCAGCTGTGGCTGATCAAGGTGGTCAGCGCCACTTCCTGCCGCCATCCATATCAGCCCTGAGGCTGGTCAGAGGCAGTCTGACATGCCGCAGGGCTGGCTCAGCTGCTGGAGGATTAGCTGTAAAGAAAGCTGATCCTATGACAAATGGTTTAAATATGTGCACCCCTGGGAAATGTGACCTTCAAGGTTTGCATTATAGAATTTCTTTGCTTTAGGAGATGGAGAACACGTTTGTTTTCTGAGTTCTAGGAAAATCTCAATGCAGACAACTTTAGACATACACAACAAAACAGAATGCAAAATGCCAATTACATGTAGGCTGAATACATAACAAACAGCCACTGGTTTGGGAATTGCTGCGTGAAGCTTCTCTTTGCTTGGAATGTAGGGCCAGTGATTCCTGAGATGTTACATTCATCACTTGTAATTGCTTTGAGATAAGATGCGTGCAGAAGGGAAAATATCTGTGAACTCTGCTCCCTGAGGAGGAAAGCTGATCACTGGAAGAACCAAAGATGTAATCACAGACTCCATCCATATTTCATTTTCTTCCCATGGAACTGATAAGCATTTGCAGCCCAGGGTGTGGTGGGAATTAAGCAACGTTTGCCTCTTTCAGATTTTTTCTTCCACAGGGCAGTGGGGATTTGAAATAGGAGAATGATATGGTCATATCCGTGGTTTGGAAGGATTACTCTGGCTTTGAGTGTGAGAAGAAATGGGTGGGACACTGTGTCCTTGCAAAGTTTGAGAATATACAAAAGTAGGCACGACAGGATCATGAGTCCATTATCTTCATTGCTTCAACAATCATCCACGCAGGCCATTCCTCCTACTCCCGTCACACCCCAGGAATTCTTTTGAAAGCAAACTGCAGATGTGATAACCATGCCATCCATAAATATTTCAATGTCTGTTTCTTGGAGATAAGGACCCTTTTACAGAGCTGACTTTTGAACCCAAGCAGAGCCTGCCTTTGGAAGGTCACCTCTGGAGACTGTCTGTTGCAGAGAAAAGAGCAGTTGGTTTAAGCATTTTTTTATCCAGTAACTGAAGCTATAGTATATGCTAGGGAAACTCTGCTCGTTGCTTAGAAATTATTCCTTAAATCTGCTGTGATCTGGTTCACTGAGGCTCGACTCTTTGCTGGGACCTATGTTGAGCATTCAGAACTCAGAGGAGTGCGGGACACCATCCTTGCCCACGACACACTCACAATCTCAGGGAAGGCAGAGACTAATAAGCAAGTGATGCAACAAGTATGGTGCATGGTGCAAAAATAGCAAAGCAGTATACCATGGAATATTATTCACCCATCAAAAATGGAGATTTTACAGCATTTGTACTAACCTGGATGGAGGTGGAACACATTATTCTTAGTGAAGCATCACAGGAATGGAGAAGTAAGAATCCTATGTATTCAACTTTGATATGAAGACAATTAATGACAATTAATGACGTGGTAGGGGATGGGGGAAGGGGAGACCAGACAGAGAAGGAGGGAGGGGGTGTGGGCAAGGAAAAAAAAAGGCAAGAAAATAGTAACTAATTTCCACATAAATTGGATTTAATTTTGACCAAAGTATATTACTTAAACATTAATTTTTAATTCAACATGATAATATGTTGTTTATCATACTGCATCCTTATTTATAAGTGAAATATGTTTGTATTTTCCCTTTATAATAATATATCTTCTCCAATTTTAATATCAGGGGTATCCAGATTAAGTAGAATGATTTTGAAGTATTTTTTCTTTTTCAATTGTCTATAAGATTTGTCATGATCTGTTTTTTTGAAATTATCTTTTACTCTTATTTATAAATATTAGTTGTCTATTTTTTGAGACTTTGGAAAAAACAAAATAAGAAGAAGAAGTTAACTGGTGACTCCGTACTGAACCTCAGAGTCAAAGCATTCTATAATACCTACCTGACAATGTGAATGTTACTTTCTTTGCATTATTATTATTATTATTGCTTAATATTTCAATGCAGCAATCGTCTGATTTCTTTTCTGAATGTATTTATCTTCATTTGTTCTTTATGAGGTTTTTGTTTTCATTCCTTATGTTAAACACTGTTATTGTTATTAAATTTTTAGCCTTTTTAATTCTGTGAAGACAAAAGTGAAAACCTAATAAATACATATATATATGTAAGAAAAATAAATTTTAAAAAAATAGCAAAGCATACCATGCACTGCAGACTCCAAACTGGTGGAATAATGATAATGATGATAATAATGATCAAATGAGAGGCGGCGGCAGCAACACAAATAGCTGGGGGTTTTATAACTGTGTTGAGTACCCAAAGTACAAAGCAACACATTAGAAAAGACTGTCACTGGCCAGGTGTGGTGGCTGACACCTGTCATCCCAGCACTTTGAAAAGTCAAGGCAGGAGGATGGCTTGAGCCCAGGAACTTGAGACCAGCCTGGGCAACATAGCAAGACCCAATCTCTACAAAAACTTTAAAAATTAGCTGAATGTGATGGTGCTCACCTTTAGTCCCAGCTACTCAGGAAGCTGAGGCAGGAGGATCACTTGAGCCCAGGGGTTGGAGGCTGCAGTGAGCTATGATTGCACCATTGCGCTCCAGCCCAGACAGCAGCAAGACTCCCTGCCCCCCAAAAAGAAAAAATATAGAGAAGACTATTGTTGCTTGAAATTTTGAGAAAAGCTACGAGGAAATGGGATCTAAAGATGTACTTTGAAGAGCAATGACTGACTTTGAAACATTCTTATGGTTTGATAGTGGTGACTCCAGAATACTGACCATGTGGTTCAGAATCCAAGAAAACTGCCCCTTCTGTAGCAGGATGGCAGCATGAAATTCCAAGGAAGTGAGCTCCATTCAGCAGAAAGTTCTACTGAGGACCAGTAGGAGTTTCCTCTGCTCCTGGTCCTTGTTTAGAAGTCTTAACTTCCCTTTCAGAAAGTCCGTCCCTCCTGTCCTCTCTTTTCTATTCCTGTTTAGACTTTTTCCAACCTCCCACTACCCATAGTCCAAACCACCATTGCCTCCTGCCTGGAAGACTGCAGTAGCCACTCGCCTGATTTCTTTTCTTCTTCTATTGCTCTCCTTTCCTCACCTTTCTATTCAGAAGTCAAAGGAAGCAGTTAAAAAAGAAAATCTGCCAGACACAGTGGCATGTGTCTATAAACCCAACTGCTCAGGAGGCCAAAGCAGGCGGACCATTTGAGCCCAGGACCCCAGCCTGGACAATAGAGCAAGACCCTATCGCTAAATTAAAAATATAAAATAAAATTTTAGAAAATGTAAATTTAAAAAAAGATATATAGTCATATCTTTCTTTCTCCCCACCATACTGGCCACATACACCAAAGCTGGTGGGTTCAAGTCCAGCACAGACCTGCTAAACAACAATGACGACTGCAGCCAAAACTAGCTGGGCATTGTGGCAGGCGCCTGTAGTCCCAGCTACTCAGGAGGTTGAGGCAAGAAAATTGCTTAAATCCAAGAGTTTGAGGTTGCTGTGAGCTGTGATGCCATGGCACTCTACCAAGGGCAATATAGTGAGACTGTGTCTCAAAAATATATATATATCTTTAATGGCTTCAGACTATGCACAGGGTAACACTCCAGGAATGACTATTGCAGATGACTATTGATCTTGGTGGGTCTGCCAGAACTTTTTTGCTCTGAAGATGTTACATTTATCGCTCACTCCCAGTGCACTAATTCACTAGAAGGGCTCATGGAACTCAAAAACAGTGTTACCTGGGTCACTACAAAAGTTTTGAGACAGACTGTGTTGTGGTTACCTGTCTCCTACATATAAAGTGCAGGGATTGTGAGTGAATCTGCACTGGGTTGGCAGGATCAGGCTCCTCCTGTCTCCTGGTGGCATCATTCCACCCACCTGTCCTCAAGCTTATGCACCAGCAAGGCTATTTATTTCTTCGTAATTTTGGTTTGTTGAAAGTTAGCTACAACATTGCACACATCCATTGGGTATTGCTTAATAACATAAAACGTACAGTTTAATACAGAATGGAATACTACACAGCCAGGAACGCAGAAGTGCTGTAAGTACCAATATGGCATGATCTCCAAAACATGTTTTTGTGGAGAAAAATCAAACAAAAACCAAGATAGAAAACAGTGGGTTTAATATGCTAAATTTTATATGAAGGGGAATTTATAAACATATTTATTTTGTGTATCCTCAGACCATCTCTGTGTGAACAGAAAGTGTTGCTTGTATCATTAGTGCCTCCAGGGAAGGAAACCAAGTGATCACAAAACAAAGGAAGAGAGTCTTCGCATTATATCCTCTTGTTCCTTTTTGAGCCTTTTAAAAAATGAACAGAATTTGGTTTAACATAAAAATAATATTAAAAATAAAATGAAATGAAAGACCAGCTGGCCTTGTTCTTTGAGTGAAAGAGAGATAGAGTGAGAGAGAGGGAGCAATGCTATGCAGTAGATAACAGCTGTTGACAGTTACAAGTTACTAGCTGTGTGCCCTTGGGCAAGTTGTTTAACTTCCCTGGGTTGCTCTCTCCATTACGTTGGCAGTTTATTGCTCACCTGAGAGTCCAGTGGAAACAAGACTTTTTGATCTTACGTTTAGCTCACCTTTGACATAGTCAGAGGAACCAGAGTTGTTGCATTTAATGGGTATCCTTCTACCCCCTCCTAGGTACATCCCTGGCTTGAAGGAGACAGCCAGCCTGGGACTAAGAATCCAGGGTTCCCAATTCCATCACCTCCAGAGCCTGGAGTTTCCCGTACAGGTTATTTGAAAGGACAGGGAGAAAGAAGAAGGATGGACTTGGGGACAGCGCCTGTGGCTCAAGGAGTAGGGCACGGGCCCCATATGCCAAGGGTGGCGGGTTCAAACCCAGCCCCAGGCCAAAAAAAAAACTGCAAAAAAAAAAAGATGGACAGACAGACGTAGATAATAACAAGAGGAAGGAAGGAGTAAGTCCATGTCTGGTGTGTGGTAGAGTGAAATGTTCTGGAGGGTTTTGAGAGTCAGAGCAATGCTGGCTCGTGAGTGCTGGAGACAAATGTCTTCCGCGAGATAGTAGGGTTCTTAGCAGCGCCCTGGTCAGACTTGCATTCTCATTTGGGGTGATGTTCCTCAAATTTCTGTCCTTCCTGTACCACCTCTACCACTTCTCCCCATATTTACCTTGTAACCTGTGCTATTTTCTACTTAACATCTTTCACCTAAAACAACTTTCCACTTCTTTTAAGGAAATAATTATATTAAATGTAATTTTTTTGCTGACTCCTGAAAACGGTCAGTGAGAAAGCAAGACAGACGACGGGCAGGACAGGACTGAGGGCAGACAGCCTGTGGGTGCCAGGCTGAACTTAGAGGGTGAGCAACAACATACACAAAGGTAGACACAGCTGGGGCCGGAGGGTAGACAGCCTGGGCAGAGAGGAGAAAGGGTTGCACCCAAGTCATTTGCTTCCACCTCCGCATACGACAGGACACCCACGGAAAAGGTTCCCCGGGAACCACTGAAATTATGTGCACCACCTCCCCTCCCTTTCTGCTCCTCTCCCTCCAGGTAGAAGGGACTGAGCCCAAGGACACAAGACTTTTTCTCCTGCTCTGCCTATAAATTTCTCGCCATTTGTAGAATTTTAGCGTCACTCTGTGAGCGCCCCCTGCTGCCCATTTGCTCACAGTGTGACAACTGTCTGACCCTGAGCTCGGCGGCCGGGACTGAGATGGGCGCTAAGGGCAAAGCGTCCTCTGGATCTAGAAGACTTTGCTTTACAATGACAACAATAAAGTGTAAAATATATCATTAACAGTTTTTAATATGGCTTGTGTGTTGTATTTATTTTTTACTTTTCTTCATGAGGATGCCAGGAAACAAGAAATGGCATATGTGGCTTGTTTTATATTTCTTTGTTTCTCCCTAACACATCTGTGTACGTGCACCAGAGTGTCTCGGACCAGGCAGTATGGACATTTGGAGGTGCATAAAGTTTTGTAATTGGGTTGTCCTGTGTGTCTGTGAGATACTGAACACCGTCCTTGGCTTCTGCTTACCTAGTGCCGGCAGTAACATCCCTTCTCCCCACTGTAACAGCAGAAAATGTCTGCAGACATTGTCCCCTGGAGGGGGGGAGGAAATTGTTTCCACAGGGAACCATTGAAAAAAATTATGTCTGCACATATGTATATGAAAAATACGTATTTATGAAATGAAAAACATATATGAAACCTAAGGACATGAGACTCTTACCAAGCGCATCCCCTCCAGCCTTTATGATGACCCTACCAGGTAGACATGTCACTCTCTCCGTTTTGCAGATGAGGGGAAACTGAGGCATGAGACAGGCAGGTGACTGGCCCTGAGATGCAAGACTAGTGGGTGGCCCAGCCCAGATTCAAATTGAGGACACATCCTGGAGGAAGAGAAGTGAGCACCATACCTCGAGGCCAACCTGGGGAGCCCAGATAGCACAAGAAGTGAACTTTGGCCTGAGTCTTGAGCCAAGGCCTGAGTCTGCTTACAGAGCTGAAAATGATTAACACCGGCCTTGGAAGAGGAGACATCCATGCTCTTCAACAACCTGGCAACCTAGAGCGAGACCTGCAGGCCCCTGTCAGAGCCAGCATAAGCTGGCTACCACTGAGGTGAAGCCCCCATCTGTCCACTTATAGACCTTTTGCCTCATTTTAATGCCCAAGGGAGAAGACTGATCATGCTGAGACACACATGGTCATGAGATAGGCAGCTGCCAACACCCTCCTCTGCATGCTGCAATGTCAGTGCTAACGCTAAACTTTCTCTCTCTCTCTCTGCAAGTTAGAAGCCCCCAGCCCTCTGTCCTCAGAGCTGGTGTGGCTGCTCCCTAACCCACACCATCTCCCTCATGTTCAAACCTCAGCCCCAGTCAGGCTTCACCCCTGGCTACTTTCCATTGCAGGGGGAAGCAGAGGGCCGGTGCCTACAGCATACCGGATACTCCCCTCCAGAACCCAGAACCCAGAACCCGCTGACTGCCTCTCCTCCTCCAGGAGAAGTGTGAAGGGCTAGGATTGTAACTGTTACCTCCCTGGGAGGCCAGAAGAATCCAGAATGTGCCCTTCATTCCCACCCCTCCGGTGGATAACAGGGCAGCACGATTTCATTCTTTCAGCTGGATTGTCTGCACCAAGGGCCTATGCACCCTGCACATCTGAAGAGGCACGGAAGGAACATGCGCCCTGCTCCCAGGACTTTGCTGACATGGAGCAAGTCCAAGGGACCAGACATAACGGAATTTATAAAAAGGCATTCAGACACAGACAAGTTATTTGGAGAAAATAAGGCAGAAAAACAATTGGAGTAAGGACAGGTGTGGAAGACTGCAGAACATTTTTGTTTCTAAAATGTTGCCCAAGTATCATCTTGTTCCTGAGCAATTGAAGGTGATCGACAGCGGGGCTTAAAGCCCGTAGAAACAGCATAGTGGGGACTAGCCTGGGCCCACCCCTGGGAGGAGGGGTCAGGGTAGGGGGCCAGTGGATGGCCCACAGCTCCCTTCTCAGTGGCCCTCCCACCCTTTCCCCTCTCTGGGAGGCCCCCAGGGTGGGTCTAGCCTGGGATTTTGAACCACACATCCTCACAGACTGAGTCCTGAGCCTGGAAAATTCCAGGCTCCTCATCTCTGTCGCAGTCCCCCTCCCAATCCCAGCCTGGCTGTGGTTTCCATGGCAACAGATGTTACTTGACAGAGCTCTTGGTGAGGGACAATGTCTCAAGCAACCAGGCAGGGCAGGGATGGCTGCAGCCCATTCTCAGTCTGCTCCTGACTCTGAGGCCTTTAAAATGCATCTTCTGACAGGATCTTCACAGAAGGTGGGAGGTCAGGTGTATGTGGGCTTCTGCAGCCTCTGGGAGAAATTCCCAATCCCCCAGGAGGACCAGCAACACAAATGATATCTCTTCCCCAAAGTATTCATTCATTCCTTAGACCACCTATGTATTCTACAAATACCCATTTAATTAATATAGATGATTAATATAGGTAATCCTATGAGTATATTAATTCCACATTGACTTTAAGCTGCTGATGTTGTTCTAGTGATGTATAGAAGATGAAGAAAAACCAGCGATACCAGAAATGGCATTTCTTTTTAGAAGGGGCATCCATACAAAAACACATGTGATAGCAGGCTTTGATCAGTTCTAGAAAGACAATACAACCCATATTATTTTGAATTTAATTCTCTTCATTTTTAAATGGTAATACATTTGCAGAGTTAAAATTCCATCTCAGGCTGGGTGCAGTGGCTCACACCTGTAATCCCAACACTCTGGGAGTGTGAGGTGAGTGGATCACTTGAGCTCAGGAGTTCAAAACCAGCCTGAACAAGACGTAGACCCCATCTCTACTAAAAATAAAAAAAAGTAGCTAGGCATTGCGGCAGGTGTCTGGAGTCCCAACTACTGGGGAGGCTGAGGCAGAAGGATCACTTGAGCCCAGGAGTTTGAGGTTACTGTGAGCTATGACACCAGGGCACTCAACCTCAGGGTAATTGAGACCCTGTCTCAAAAAAAAAAAAACAACCACAAATTAAAAAATTAACTGCCATCTCAACTCTGTGAATGTAATAATTTTGTGGGAAATACTGCACAATGAAAATTCAACCTTCTCTTGTCCCAAGCCACCCAGCACCCTCCTGAGGCCACACCTGCTAACCCATTCCATAATGAATAAGGATGTTGAATTGTCAGCAGCTGTACTCCACTTTTTAACACAATAGTAATTTTTGCACCCATTTTTCTACAACTTTTTATTTTCACTTAGTGTGAAGACCACAAAGCAGGGTAATTTAAAATGTGGGTGGAACTCATCCATCTAAACCTGAGTCTCAGACTCTCTATTGTTAATGGTGGGACAGGCTCCGAGTCATTTACTTAACTTCTTGGTGCCTCAGTTTCCCCAGCTCTGAAATTGAAATTGTCATAAAGAGCAATCAAGTTAGTATCTGTAAAGTGCCCCAAGTGGTTCATAGTAAGAGTGGTGTATACATTAAATAAAACAGACAAAGAGGTCCTTGCACACCAGGACCTATGTGGCATCCTCATTTTCACATACAACCAGAGTATCCCTCTGCATGAGTGCCTCACAACTTCCTTAACCTGTCTCCTCTTCATGGATCTTGAGGTTGCATCCAATCTTTTCATTATAAAAAATGATGCTACAGGGAATTCCCATACATGCAGGCCAATTCACACCTATTTTGGCAGGAGCATCCCAATTCCTCCACAGCCTCACCAACCTTTGGTGTTGCTGATCTCTTTATCGTCAGCCATTCTGGTGTGTATATAGTGGCAGAATCACTTATTTTAAGAAAAATGAGTTGAGAAGAGAAGGTTATATCTTTATGAAAACCTCAGACATTCCAAATCATTCAAAAGGAGGGCCCAGCCCACTTTCCTCCCTCCCACAGCCTCTGAATGGCACCCTTTGCCTGGGCCCTGAGCAGTGTTGGGGAGGAGGCAGGATGGTGAGCCTCCCCCCCAAGAGTCCCTGTCCCCATGACCAGGCCTGCCACCACACCTGCCACTGCACCGTGCCCTTCTCCTAGGCAGAAACCAGATTCTTAATTCCACTGCCAGCCTCACCCATTGTTTCCTTCCTTGCTGTTTGTCCCTGTGCCTGCTCCCTGTTTCCCAGGTCATTCTGCCTCTAAGAAACCTTTACTTCCCCTAGACAGGGCTGGTTCCACACAGCTGCTCAGCACCCGCACAGAACTCCTGCCCCACTTTGCTGGGCTCAGGGCTGGAGAGCTCAGGACTCCACCCTCAGAGGAGCAGCTTTCTCTGTAGTTGTTTGGGGGAGGGGGCAATAAAAAGACAAAAAAATGGACTGGGTGCTGTGGCTTATGCCTGTCATCCCAGCACTCTGGGAGGTCAATGCAAGTAGGTTGCGTTGAGTTCAGCGGGCCCCTATGGTGGCGGGCACCTGTAGTCTCAGCTACTCAAGAGACGGAGGCAGGAGGATTGCTTGAACCCAAGACTTTGAGGTTGCTGTGAGCTATGATGCCATAGCACTCTACCAAGGGCTAGGGAGTGAGCCTATGTCTCAATAAAGTAAAACAAACAACAACCAAAAGAACACCACCTGGCTCAGTGGCTGTAGCTCAGTGGTTAGGGTGCTGGCTATATGCAATGGGGCTGGTGGGTTTGAACCAGGCCAGGGCCTGCTAAACAACAATGACAGTAATAACAACAACAACAACAAAAAACAACAGGGCATCACCTGTGGCTCTGGCTCAAAGGAGGAGGGCGCCAGCCCCATATACCAGAGGTGGCGGGTTCAAACCCAGCCCTGGCCAAAACTGCAAAAAAAAGAAAAAAAAAAAAGAAAAGAAAGAACATATCTTAAATGTAAAATGTATGTTCTTTAATAGATTTTATGCCATTACCTAATAGCTGAAGAAAAACTAGAGACATAAACATATTTTAGAATTCCACCTT
>NW_003852486.1:7180961-7188973 GCF_000181295.1 Otolemur garnettii | reverse complement strand
CCCAGCTACTGAGAGGCTGAGGGAAGAGAATCACTTAAGCTCAAGAGTTTGAGGTTGCTGTGAGCTGTGACACTGTGGTACTCTACCAAGGGCAACATAGACTCTGTCTCAAAAAAAGATGAAAACAAAAACACCCCATAAAAACCCACAAAAAAAGAAGATAATTTTGGAGACTGTGGTGATCTATGTATTAAAATAAAGCAAAATAAGGGTAGCATGTGAGGGCAGGCAGTGGGCGATTGCAAGTCAGCCCAGGACTTCACACTTTTAATCATCCTTCTCTCCCCTCCTTTTCTGAGACCATTGAAGCCTGGAATGCATTTTTGTGATAATCCTGGCTACCCCTTCACAAGCTCAGGGCCACATGATCTATAAGCAGCATCTGTTATCGCCCTCACTGTAATGCAAGGCTTCAAAAAAAAAAATGGTTACCCACTTTTAGAAGGCAAAACTGAGGCTCAGAAAAGTGAAGTCACTTTCCTGTGATCTCATATTTTTATTCAAATCTCCCCCCTTACACACACACACACACACACACACACACACAAATATTTATGGTGAGTCACTCCCACAGCAGGCTGGGATCCTAATCCACAGAATCTGGAAAGTTCCATCCTTCTGGGGTCTTCAGCCTCCTCCTCATTGCCATTCCAGCTGCAGTTTCCATGGCAACAAGCAGAGCCTGTCCCATTGTTGCAGACCCTAGGGATGCTCTTAAGGACTGAGGCAGAGCCCCCCAGTGGGGACTCAGGTCAGGCACGCTAAAGCCTAAATTATACACATTCGAAATGGTGTCTTTGCAGAAGGGCAAACTCTCTGCCTGCACCTTGGCAGACAAGCAGAAATCACAGGTTTCTGATCCACGGCAGCCACCACACTGATGATGCAAACAGCCTATGCTCTCTCCAGTGATTAGTTGCTTCATTGATTGATCCATTCAACAAATATTTGCTGAACATTTACTGTTTCCTGGGCCCCCGTTCTGGGGGCACACATCCAAGACAGACAGGATGCTGGCTTTCACTGGGTTGACTTGTTTGAAGAGATAGTAAATAGATAAGAGGTACAAACAGAGAGCTACAGACACAGATGTAGACATAAATATATTAATAGATATAGACATGAGTGTGGATTTAGGGATGTATGTGTGTGTTTACTGTACCACAATCTATGTGTACATGGATCTCTCTCTGTCTCTGTCCCTCCCACCCACCATAGTGTTACATTCTCTGGATGGTAGTATATTAGGGAACACACAGAATGACAGGCCAGATGCTACTTCCAGTTGGGATCAGGAAATCCATAAGGAAAATGAGGGAAACAATTGAGCAGACCTAGCATTTCAGTTGAGGGGCTGGTAGATTCTGGACCTGCACTTGCCCCAACATCCAAATCTGACTGATCTACCTCAGCAATCCGGGCTAAGGATAGGGACACAGGAAAGGGTAGGATTCTGAGACCTCTGCCTTGCCCCACATTATCAGTTCACTTACACCTTCAGTACTCATTCAATGTCCCCTCAAATGGGGTTTTTGCAGAAGAGTAAAAAAGAAATGGGCCATGTAAGCTGCTCAAAACAAAACAGCAACTCTGGCTGTCCCTGGAGCACCTGAAACAGTTGCTAGTGGTTTCCCTGACATTTCTTCTCATGTTCAGCAAGTGTCATTCTTCCTTCAACACAAGTTGGTGGAAGACATATTATGTGCAGGGAACACTGACAGACACTCAGATATAATTTCGACATCCTCCCCGCTTGCTATACATCAAGTCTGTCTCTCAGAGAAACACAGGAGTGAGGGGTCCCCTTATTCTTGTTTTAGAAGACAGAGGGTCTCCTGTTTTCTAGCACCTGGAACCCCAAACACCTGGAGGAACTAAGTGGGAACAAATCAAACCCAAAACTCAACCAGGACCCAGGACCCAAAGTTACTTCCAAGATAAATAGGGGTGGACAGGCATGCTCAAACTATGGCCCATGGGCCACTTTTAGTCTACCTACGACATTTACCCGGCCCACTGGGTGTTTTTGCCACCGCTGCCTGTTGTGCTTAACTTGTCCCAGGGCCCGCAGTCTGGCCCTCCAACGGTCTGAGGGACAGTGAACTGGCCCCCTGTTTAAAAAGTTTGAGAACCTCTGGGTTAGGGCCATGAAATCTGAAATTGATTGCTGTTAATTTCAAGATGCTGCCTTTATTCATCCCAGTGCCAAAATCTCAGGGCAGGTGCTTCTCTATAGAATTTCTGATGGTTGGAGAGATTCTGAACAATTTTGTGCCTCAGAAAAAGAAGCAAACGGCATATTGGACACGGCACATTGAACATCTGCTTGAGCAAATGTTTGGGTTCTTTTTCTTTCCCATAAAACTGTAAAAACTGAAAAAACTGCATAAACTGTCAGTGTTTTCTTTTAATTATTATGGGCCCTTTCACAGATTACTTTTATGAAAGTGTGGCCATTCTGTCTCTAAAATGTTATCCTTCTCAGTAGATGTTGGCATTTACAGGGAAGTATCTATTGCAGAATAAGCTTAAGGTGTTTATCTTCGGAGCAGGTTTCTGTCATCACCACCAGCAGAATGGACACAGACTGAAGAGTTCACAGAAGATGGCAAGACCCCATGAGGATGGATATTTTGAGATGTGCAGGATAAGGGAAGTTAGCACCAGCCTGGGCCACATGAATGATTCCTGCTAGCATCTGGCTGTTGGTCATATGCAAACTTAAATTTCACTAGCTTTTGTTTTATGTGCCATATATTTTC
Organism: Otolemur garnettii; assembly: GCF_000181295.1. Classification (NCBI taxonomy): domain Eukaryota; kingdom Metazoa; phylum Chordata; class Mammalia; order Primates; family Galagidae; genus Otolemur; species Otolemur garnettii. Next base: position 7,186,211 of record NW_003852486.1, on the reverse strand, counting down.
TTTTTGGTGGGGGGGGGACAGAGTCTCACTTTGTTGCCCTCGGTAGAGTGCTGTAGTGTCACAGCTCACAGCAACCTCCAGCTCTTGGGCTTAGGAGATTCTCTTGCCTCAGCCTCCCAAGTAGCTGGGACTACAGTCACCCACCATAACACCTGGCTATTTTTTTGTTGCAGTTTGGCCAGGGCCAGGTTAGAACCCGCCACCTTCAGTATATGGGGCCAGTGCCCTACCCACTGAGCCACAGGCGCCGCCTTATGTACCATATCTTGAAACAGCAAATATTTGAGGGAAAAAAGAACCTTAATTTTTTTTAGAAGGAGCCTAGGCAAGTAAGTTTTGGTAAGTGCATTCAATAGCATGCCACAGAGCCATGTAAAGTTATCAGGACCTCCTTTAGGGACTGAAGGAACAAAATATACAGGTGAGTGAAAGCAATATATTGTGAGCTTACAATGAGAAAGGTTACTTTTTAGAAAGAGGAAAAGGGGGAACATATTATATATATGTGTGTGTGTATATATATGCATATATAGTTACATATATAATACATGGTACATAGATATATTTATAAAATTATACTCACTTGAGGGGATCTAAACCATAGAGCTTTCTAAAAAGGTTACCTTTTAGAAAGAGGAAAAGGGGAACATATTATATATATATGTGTGTGTATATGCATATACAGTTACATATATAATACATGGTACACAGATATATTTATAAAATTATACTCACTTGAGGGCATCTAAACCATCAATCACTCGCACTTGCCTCACTGCAAGGCAAAGGGCCAGATTCTGTACCCCAACAGTCAGACACTAGCTTCCCCTAACTCGGGGGAGAGATGGTGTGACCTGTGGTCTCCAGGGTGTTGCTGGCCACCCTGTACCAACACCGTGACCCCCAGCAGGGAAGGCACTTTCAGAATCCCAAGCATCCTCCCCTGCATGTCATTGAACAGATGATGTCCAGGCCTTGTTCTAGGTACCATAAAGAACAGTGAAGTATAACCAATTAAACTATGACCTGTCCAATTCCTGAGATGGCATAATGAGTGGGAATAAAAAGATAAAAATGAAGGGAAAAGGAGAACATCTTAAAATGGAAAACTTACAGTTTCTAAATACACACACACAAAATTCCCAATACACTTTCCAAGGCGTTCTCCCACGTGGACTATTTACTAAAGGAATGAAAAGCAGACCCCAGCCATACACACATGTGCACACAGGAAGATGTCTACTGCTCTGTTAAGTGATAGTGGGAAAGTCACTATCGAGACTTGATCTCTGGGTGATTTGATGAAACTTAGGGTGACCACTAAGTTTAACTGTTCTCTGACCTTCTCACTCACCCCTACCCATGTCAGAAAGAGAGATAGAGGCTCAGGGCCCATAGCTCAGTGGTTAGAATGCTGGCCACATACACCGGGGCTGGCAGGTTCCAACCTGCCTGGGCCTGCTAAAAACAACAATGACAACTGTAACAAAAAAAATAGCCAGCTACTCGGGAGGCTGAGGCAAGAGAATTGCCTAAGCCCAGGAGTTGGAGGTTGCTGTGAGCTGTGACGCCACAGCAGTCTACTGAGGGTGACAAAGTGAGACTCTGTCTAAAAAGTGGCCACAATGCCTGGCCACTTTGCATTGCAGTTTGGCCAGGGCCGGGTTTGAACCCACCATCCTCAGTATATGGGGCTGGTGCCCTACCCACTGAGCCACAGGCACTGCCTGTATCCCTGCCTTTTAAAACCCCATGCTTGGAAACCATCTGGCAGTTAGAGTATTATGCATTAGCAGTTTACCCTCCTTTCTTGGCAAGTAGACCCCAGCTCAGTTCAGCAGCAGAAGGATGTTCATATGCAAAAAGGAAGGAAGAGGAAGCTGATATCCTAGACCCTGGACCTCAGAGTGTGACTTTACTTGGAGATGGTGGTCTTCATTGAGATAATTAAGCTAAAAGCAAGGTCATTGGGGTTGGCCCTAATTACTCTAACTGGTGACCTTACAAGAAGAGGAGACTAGGACACGGATAGGCCCAGAGGGATGAACCTAGAAGGACACAGAGAGAAGGCAGCTATCTGCAAGCCAAGGAGGGAGGTCTCAGGGGAAACAGACCCTTGCTCTTGGACTTCCAGCTCCAGAACTGTGGGAAAATAAATTTCTGTGGTTTAACCCATCTATGTGTGGTGCTTTTCCATGGCCACCATGGCAAACTAACACTCATTCTATGTTTATATCGGAGTATATTTTCACATAGATACATACAACGGTCAAACTGAGTACACCCACCCGTATATTTATTGGTGCATCAATAAAGCAAAGGGGTTAGAATCTATGTCTTCAGGAGTTGATGGAAACCCTGCAGCCTCAAGAACAAAGGAGAGTTATTAGCTCCACTTTAGAGCAAGGACCTGAGGCTAGAATAGGTGGAGAGTCTCAGGCTCTATCTCTGTGGCTGTCCTGCTCATGTGACCACCTCCTCTCCTTCCCTTCCCTGATGTAGTTTCCATGGCAATGGTATGATGGGCAAAAGTGTTCTCCTGGAGAAACCAGAACAAATTGATTAATGCCAAAGTAGGCTGCCCCAGGGATGGGGAGATCAGGAGATGGGCCAGTCTTTATCCCCTCCACCAGCAAGAGACCCCCCTCATGTCTTTTATCCAATAAAAATGCAGCCTCAGACAGTGTCTCTTCTTCTGGAATGGCCATCAGAGCTGTTGTTGTACAAATAAGTTCATGAGCTCATCATAAATCAAGTGCTACATACCCCATTATTGAATACCACTACGATCACATCTTCATTACAATCAAGTGTTTATTGAGTTCCGTAATGGTTTATAATAGAATACATCTCCCTTATTTCTCCTTCAAATTACAAGGTGGTTATTACCTGGTATTTTTAACATAGTGCTTTTAGAACAGTCTAGTATCTATGAATTTAATTTCAGGAAGGTAAAGGAGTTTTAAGACATTTGTTTTAAAAGGGGCAATTTCCAGAATTGGAAAGTACTCAAATGCCTGCCAACAGCAGGACAGAGAAACAATTTGTGGTATGTCCATCCAGAAGGACTCTACAGAGTGACCAAAAGGAACCATCCAGGGCAGCGCCTGTGGCTCAAGAAGTAGGGTGCCGGCCCCATATGCCGTGAGTGGTGGGTTCAAGCCTGGTCCTAACCAAAACGGGAAAGAAAAAAAAAAGGAGCAATCCACAGCCTCAGTCAACCATCAGGCTGAATCTCACAGATGTTAGGTTGGGTGAAAGAAGCAATGAAAACAAATGATCCTAGCTATGTGGTTCATGAACTGTTGTTCTTTTGTATGCGTAACAAACATTTTTAAAATTTTTCATTGTTATTTATTTATTTATTTATTTATTGAGACAGAATCTCACTATGTTGTCCTCTGTAGAACGCTGTGGTGTCACAGCTCACAGCAACCTCAAACTTTCAGGCTTAGGCAGGACGGAGAGTGCAGTCAATTGGGAAGAAAGTGGAGGAGGTGACGGTGGTATAGAAAAATCTTCAGGTCAGAAGGTTACAGCTATTAGTTGATGTGAACCTTGAAACCAGCTCTACTGGATTCCTAACAGGGGCAGCCACAAGGCTGTGACAAGGAAGAAGATGAAGGGAAAGAATTTGAGCAAAAAGAGGTTGATTACAGTGACTTCAGAGTTCAGGCAATGCAAATAAGTGAAAAGGAAGTGAGATGATAATGAAAAGAGAGAAGATCCAGGTGATAATTGGGAAGAAGGTGGAGGAGGTGATGGTGGTATAGAAAAATCTTCAGGTCCCTGGAATAAAACGACTCCGGTTCAGGCAGCTCTTGCTCCACTAATTGTTACAGAAACCCCCTGAACCGGTAATGACTAGTGGTGTGTCTAGGCCTCCTGGGGACAAGTTAACCACAACAAGAAATACACCACAAGGACCACCAGAAATATACAGCAATACGCAGTTCCCATCCCTGCAGTCAACTGCCAAACATGTAGAAAGCTGAAAATACTGAGCCCTCGTTAAGGGTTGACTACCTCAGATTTGCTGCACTCATTGTGGACTTCATGTAAATCACAACTTCTGGATATAAGAAGGTTACAGCTATTAGTTGATATGAACCTTGAAACCAGCTCTACTGAATTCCTAACAGAAATCCTGCAGAAAGTCAGTGATCTGGGTTCAGATCTGCTGTAAAAGATGAAGATTTAAATGACCTTAATTAACCTGTCCTGTGCCCCACCCTTAAGGAATACTCTCTGTAGTAAGCTGTAGCTGTATTAGACATGCCAGGAACATGCCAGTCTCAAAAGAACTGATGTTTTCAGATCATCCATGTAGGGCTGTGATTTGTAATTTAAACTTTTAGTTGTGTTCTGAGGTAACTACAAATTACATTCATCCAAACTTGAGTCCACCAAGTGGGAAAAGAGGGTAGGGGAGAGAATAATCTTGTTTCTCTTAGGAATTTTTTTTTTTTTTAGAGACAGAGTCTCACTTTCTTGCCCTCCGTAGAGTGCTGTGGTGTCACAGCTCACAGCAACCTCCAACTCCCGGGCTTAGGCAATTCTCTTGCCTCAACCTTCTGAGTAGCTGGGACTACAAGCATCTGTCACAACGCCCAGTTATTTTTTTTTTGTTGCAGTTTGGCCAGGGCTGGGTTTGAACCCACCACCCTCGGTATATGGGGCCAGCGCTCTACTCACTGAGCCACAGGCACCGCCCTCTCTTAGGAATTTTTTATTTGGATAGTGCTTTTTCTTTGTTCCACATTAAGGCCTTTTTTCCTTTGACTTGAAATAAGTTCTTTGACAGAGTGTATTGCTTGGTTAAGTAAGTAACCTGAAGTATGCATAAGAATTGTGAACTGTCTTGTGAATTTGCCAATTCTGAGAGTAGAACCAAATAGCCTTTAATGTAAAGGGCAATGGATGCCAAGGCTCTACTTCAGGTGCTGCTAAAGCCTCCTCTAATCAGGTTGTGATTAGTAAACTAAAGTGGGAAAGTGTGGTTTCCACTCAGGCTAAGGGATTTACTGACCTGTCCTTATAAATTCAGAGCAACGTAAGCAAAACCTTAGCTACAACCCATGTAAGTTCAAGGGATTGTGCATGATCTTTGATAAGAATTCCATATATATTGGCTCGGTGCCTATGGCTCAAGTGGCTAAGGCACTAGCCACATACACCTAAGGTGGCGGGTTCAAATCCAGTCCGAGCCTGCCACCAAACGACGACAGCGGCAACCAAAATATAGCCAGG
>NW_003852486.1:7169030-7180670 GCF_000181295.1 Otolemur garnettii | reverse complement strand
TGTGTCTTTATGCTGTTCGTTTGGAGTCAGGGTGAAAGGTATATAGCACTTCATTTTTAATAATTACAGCTTAAGCTATCTAATAGTTGTAGTCCTAAAAAGGGACTTGAAGGGACCAGGATTATAGAGAAAAGTTTCTTTCCACCTAATAAGTTAGTCTGGCAGTTTCCTAGTTTTGTCTGGGAAGACAAATAATTTCAGAAGAAATAACTTCATTCAGAGTGGTATGTGACTACTTGATGCAGTCCGAGCTGCTTCTCTATGATAAATCCTTTTGCCAAATGCAGGAGTCGCAGAGTTGCTACTTGCAAGAGCGAAACAAATGGGTGAGTAAAACTATCCTGATGGGGCATTTTCCTGGAGGAGTTCCATCTTGATGAAAAGTGTCAGGGCAGGAATTGGACTTCTAAGAGCGTTACAGTAACTCCTGACAGGACCTGTCAACCTGTCAGTATTTGGGCAATAATTTTAGTATGTGTGCTTTATTTGAGGTGGCAGGCAAGATGCCTTCCTTCTGGTGTGTTTGAGTGAGTAACTAAGCCAGCCAAGGGGATGTTGGATGATTAAACAAGAAATGGGATTCTTGGTTAAACTGAAGAATTCATTTGGGAACCAAAAACATTAGCAAATAATCCCTTGGATCTTGAACCACATGTTTTCCCTGAAAAGTATGCATCTTTTCCCAGCAAAATTTCTTTGAGGGTTATATTATTGAGGAATGAACTGAGAGGAATATATGGAGGTATTACATAACAGCATACTGTACTAGAAACCTGGAGACCTGCAGCAGACTTAAGTTCCAACTCTTGGTATAAGTTTTTAAAAGATTGTGAAAATATCAAAATGTACATGAATCAAGTTTTAATACACTGTGTGATGGGTGGGTGAGGCTGTCCATTGTACCATTTCTTTCTTTGAATTCTCAGGCATGGTTTGGCAGTGCAATAACTCTGGAACATTAACAAATTCAATAAAAAGTAAATATATAGGAAAAAAAACTCTCAGGCTTAAGCAATTCTCTTGCCTCAGCCTACCAAGTAGCTAGGGCTACAGGCACCCACCAAAATGACTGGCTATTTTTTTGTTGTAGTTGTCATTGTCATTTAGCAGGCCCTGGCTGAGTGGGAACCCTCCAGCTCCAGTGTATGTGGCCACATCCTGACCACTGAGCTATAGGCACTGAGCCAGAAATTTTTTAAGTTTTAATTGATAAATGATAATTGTATATATATTTACAGAATACAATGTGATGTTTTGTTATATGTATACACCATGGAATGATGAAATCAATCTAATTAACACAACCATAATCTTACATACTTATTTTTTGTGTGTGCAAGGGGTGTGAACATTTAAAATCTGATCTTTTAGGAGTAGAGGAATGAGAAGGCAGGGAGGGGGAGGAGGGAAAGGGATGAGGGGGTCATGGTGTATGGCACACTTCTTGGGAGCAGGACACAATTATAAGAGTGCCTTTATCTAACAAATACAATCAGTGTAACCTAATTCTTTGCACCCTCAATGAATCCCAAACAATAAAAAAAAAAAAGTCAAGCTTCCATTTGATCCTGCACTCCCATTACTAGGTATCTACCCCAAAGAAAAAAGTCATTTTACCAAAAGAACATTTGCACTCAGATGTTTATAGTAGTTTAATTGCCAAGATGTGGAAACAACCCAAGTGCCCATCAACATATGAATGGATTCATAAACTGTCACATGTGTATACCAGGGAGCACTATTCAGCCACCAAAAGATGGAGATTCTGTATCTATTTTTTTTTTTTTTTGGAGACAGAGTCTCTATGCCTGTGATGCCTCTACGTGTGGCATCACAGCTCACAGCAACCTCAAACTCTTGGACTTAGGTGATTCTCTTGCCTCAACCTCCTGAGTAGCTGAGACTACAGGCACACACCACAATGCCCAGCTATATGTTTTTGGTTGTTGCAGTTTGGCCAGGGCCAGGTTTGAACCCACTACCCTCAAGTATATAGGGCCAGCACCCTACTCACTGAGCGACAGGCGCTGCCCTGATTCTGTATCTTTTATTACAACCTGGAGGGATTTGAAGAACATTCTCCTAAGTATCACAGGAATGGAAAACTTGCATGTGTATGCTCAAAACTAAGTTGAAACTATTAGATGAACAACTACTTGGCTCACTTGAGAGAAAAACTCAATTAAATTCAAGAGAGGAGGAGGCTGAAATAGGTGGATTGCCTGACCTCACAGGTTCAAGACCAGCGTGAGCAAGAGCCAGACCTCCTCTCTAAAAATAGCCAGGTGTTGGCTCGGAGCCTGTGGCTCAAGTGGCTAAGGCACCAGCCACGTACACCCAAGGTGGCGGGTTTGAATCCAGCCGAGGCCCGCCAAACAACAATGACGGCTGCAACCAAAAAATAGCCGGGCGTTGTGGCAGGCGCCTGTGGTCCCAGCTACTTGGGAGGCGGAGGCAGGAGACTCACTTGAGCCCAGGAGTTGGAGGTTGCTGTGAGCTGTGATGCCATGGCACTCTACCCAGGGGGACAGCTTGAGGCTCTGTCTCAAAAAAAAAAAAAATAGCCAGGTGTTGGCTCCCCACCTGTAGCTCTGTGGCTACAGTGCCAGTCACATCCACCAGAGCTGGCAGGTTTGAATCTGGCTCAGGCCTGCCAAACAATAATGACAACAAAAGGAAAAGAGCCGGGTGCTGTGGCAGGTGCCTGTAGTCCCAGCTACTTGGGAGGTTGAGAGAATTGCTTAAGCCCAAGAGTTTGAGGTTGCTGTGAGCTGTGATGCCACAGCACTCTACCAAGGATGACACAGTGAGACTCTCTCTCAATAGGGCGGCACCTGTGGCTCAGTGGGTAGGGCGCCGGCCCCATATACCGAGGGTGGCAGATTCAAACCTGGCCCTGGCCAAACAGCCGGGCATTATGGCAGGAGCCTGTACTCCCTGCTACTCTGGAGGCTGAGGCAAGAGAATCTCCCAAGCCCAGGAGTTGAAGGTTGCTATGAGCTGTGATGCCATACACTCTACCAAGGGCAACATAGTGAGACTCTGTCTCAAAATAAATAAATAAATAAACAGCCAGGTGTTGTGGGGGTGCCTGTAGTCCCAGCTACTTGGGAAGTTGAGGCAAGAAAATGGCTTGAGCCCAAGAGTTTGAGGTGGCCGTGAGCTATGATGCCACAGCACTCTACCAAGTGCAACAAAGTGAGACTCTCATCTCAATAAATAAATTAATTAATAAATTCAAGAGGGGGAGGAAAGAAAAGGGGGCTCACAACTTCCCACCCAATGGGAACAATGCACAAGCACAACAGCACACTTCCCTGGTGAAGGACAGAGCTACAACTCAAACTTTACCTTACAAATCCAAACAATGTGACCTAATTGTGTGTACCCTCATATTAATCTTAAGTTTAAAAAAATAATAATTTTTTTTTTTGAGACAAGAGTCTCACTTGGTCACCCTTGGTAGAGTGCCATGGGGTCATAGCCCACAGCAACCTCAAACTCTTGAGTTCAAGTGATCCTCTTGCCTCAGCCTCCCAAGTAGCAGGGACTACAGTCGCCCACCACAGTGCCCAGCTATTTTTTTAGAGACGGGGTCTGGCTCTTGCTCCGGCTGGTCTCAAACATGTGAGCTCAGACAGTCCACACTCCTCAGCCTCCAAAGTCCTAGGAGTACAGGTGTAAGCCACAGCGCCCGGCCATAAAAATAAACATTTTTTTTTTTTAAGAAACTCACTCTCCTTTCTACTTAAACGTTTTTCCCTTGACCAACACCTCCCAGTTCTGCCCATCGCTGCCCCCGGGAGCCACCTGTCTCTCTCTCTCTCTACTTCTGTGAGTTCCACATTTTTAGGTCTGGTACATCATTGAGACCGTGGGGCATTTGTCTTCCTGCGCTGGCTTATTTCACTGAATATAACGTTGTCCTCGGTGTACGTACATAAATACATACGTCCGCGGTGACCAAGGAGTGTGGACTGTCTGAACTCACATGTTGTACATGTGATGTACAATATAGAAACTTTAAAATGTTTAATTCAATCTAATTTTATTTTGACCCCATGAATGATAAAGCCCTTAAACGTTCTCCACTGCCCTCATCTCCGACCCCTGCTCTCTTTCTCCCCTTTATTCCAGCCACACTGCAGTGAGTGGAGTTTGCCCCCTGCCATCTCCTTCTCCAAGGTCATCTGTTCTCTCTCCTTGAAAAAACTAACAGATTGAAATAAACGCAGAGGCACAGCGTTCATTTTCAGAATCCAGAGGACACCTTCCCCACCTGAACTCGTAGGCAGATGTTCTCACAGCGCCATCTTTTTGGCGACCGTACCCACCCGTGGTGGACACGGAAGCAGCTCAGAGACACCTCCTGGGAAGAGCCCAGGTGGTCACTGTTGTCCTTCTGAGCACGTATGCTATCACTTCTGTCTCCTGCCTGGTAGGTGCCATCATTAGCGGTTCAGGAAAGTAGAGCCTATATTTCCAGGTCCCTCTAGTCAGGTGCCTGTGCTGAGGTTGCATGAATGTGGAGGTCACAGCCCTGGCTTCCTCCCCACAGCTGTCCTGGGCTCCCCTGAGTCTTCACTATGCCCCTGAGTCGTGGCTATGGTGTGTTTTTTAAATTGTTATTATCAATACGAGACATGCTTATGATTAAGTACAATTTAGAAAATCAAATGCATACAAGAAGGTGGTGCCTATGGCTCAAGGAGTAGGGCACTGGCCCCTTATACCAGAGGTGGCGGGTTCAATCCCAGCCCTGGCCAAAAACTGCAAAAAAAAAAAAAAAAAAAAAAAAAAAAATCAATTCTGAAATGCATACAGGAGCAGTGGATTGCATCAGCCACTCCCAGCTGGGGTCCCTGTGACTGGTCAGATTAGGACCGGTCAGCAAATGACCAGTTGTTCAGTATTCTGAACATCTTCTTTGTCCCCCAGGGTCCGGTGAATGAGTAAGGTAAAGTTGTTGGACAGTAGAGACAGTGGGGCAGAGTGGGGGGGTTCTGGTGAACTGGGTGACCCTGCCCCACCTCCCTAAAGGGGCTTCCTGCTTTTCAGCTCCAACCTGTGGTAGCCACGCAGGAATGCTGCCCCTGTGGATCACAAAACAGCAGGAATCTAGATTCTTCTAAGTGAAATATTCTAAATTTTATGTTGGGGAAGGTAATTTATTTATTCTTTCCCAAGGTCCATGCTGACCTGATAAAATGAATCCTTTGGTATCTCCTGCCCTGGAGTACCCACCCACGGGTGTCTGTATTGTGAAGGTTTCAGCTTTAAGTCCCTCCCAATCTGCAGAGGAACCACATTCACACAGGCTTGCTTTCCCTGACAGAAGTTTCCTCTGCATTTTTAAGTTTATCCAACCTTGGCACATCTCTCTCTGTAAGCCAGGTGCAGTGTTAGTTTGTAAAACTCAAATATGGACTAGCACCTGTTTTTGTATGTAGGGCCCTCAAGTTGGGAATGGCTTTTACGTTTTCAAGTGGTTAAAAATAAATCAAGACAGAAATGATATTTCATGATAAATGAAAATTACATGAAATTCAAATCTTGGTTTCTATGAATAAAGTTTCATTGGCCTACAGCTGCATCCATTTGTCCACATATCATCTATCCATGGAGGCTTTTGAGCCACATGAGCAGAACTGAGTAATTATGAAATAGAGAATGTGGTCCCCAAAGCCTCGAATATTTGCCATTCTGACCCTTTCTTTCCTGGGGAGCATTTACAGAAATTGTTTACCCACCTTTCTAAATACTTTGTCTACATTAACTTACTTCATCCTCAAGGAGAGCCTATGGTGAAGGTGCTGCTATTATCCAGTTCCACAGGTAGGAAAAGTGAAAGGTGAAGCACAAAAGGTGAAGTCAAGGTGGGTGGACACCCAGCTTAAAGAGGCAGAGCTGGGATTTAGTCTTAGGAAGTTTGAACCTAGATTCTGTGATGTTAACTGATGTTGACTGCCGCACTAGGCTGCCTCTCTTTCTAAACATTTCTACAATCATGTTTCTCTTTGCATACTATTTTCTATCATAAACTCATTTCCTTGAATGTAAGGACCACACTAAATCCCACTATCCCCACTAATGTAACATCGTGTAACTTGGGCTCATTCGGGTTTATTAAACTCAGATGCTAACCTTGACCACAGGTTTTCCTTCTGCCAATCTACTGGCTAAATCAAGCCATTCCATTTAATCCCCAGACCACTCCCACTTTTGTATCCGTCTTTTTAAAAAACGCTATTGAATTGACAAATAACACACACTCACACATATATGTTATGTAAAACATGATGTTTTGAAATATGTATCATGACCTTTGTTTTCAACATGAGAACTTATCAGGGCAGGTGTGGTGGCTCACAGCTGTGATCCTAGCACACTGGGAAGCCAAGGCAGCCCAGTCTCTTGAGCTCAGGAGTTTGAGATGCCTAGGGGTGGGTAACCCAAAGCAGAAGATACCCACAAATTCATTTTATTAGATCAGGAAGGTCCTGGGGAAAGAATAAATAAATTGCCTTTTCCAACATAACATTTAGAAGATTTCACTTAAATTTCACTAGGAAAAAACCAGCCATGGGCGGTGCCTGTGGCTTAGTGAGTAGGGAACCAGCCCCATATTCCTGGGGTGGCGGGTTCAAGTCCAGCCCTGGCCAAACTGCAACTAAAAAAATAGCTGGGCGTCCTGGCAGGCACCTATAGTCCCAGCACTCGGGAGGCTGAGACAAGAGAATCGCCTAAGCCCAGGAGTTGGAGGTTGCTGTGAGCAGTGTGATGCCACGGCACTCTACTGAGGGCAATTAAGTGAGACTCTGTCTCTAAAAAAAAAAAAACAAACAAACAAAAAACAGCCAGACATTGTGGTGGGTGCCTATAGTCCCCAGGTATTCAGGAGGCTGAGGCAAGAGGATCACTTGAGCCCAAGGGTTTGAGATTGTTGTAAGTTTTTGACACCACAGCACTCTACCAAGGCCAACAGAGTTAAGACTCTGTCTCAGAAACAAAAACAAACAAACAACATCAAAAACCATGAGAACTTGGCCTATGAGATGTAGATTGAATGGGTCCTGGTTTATACATTTAGTTGAACTGGGGATAGTGAATTAACTTGATCTGCAAAAAAGAAAATTGTACAGCCAGGCATGGCGGCTCATGCCTGTAATCCTAGCACTTTGGGAGCTAGAGGCAGGTGGATTGCTTGAGCTCACGAGTTCAAGACCAGCCTGAGCGAAAGTGAGACCCTGCCTCTACTAAAAATAGAAAAACTGAGGCAAGAGGATCTTTGAGCCCAAGGGTTGGAAGTTTCTGTGAGCTATGCCACAGTACTCAACCCAGGGTGACAGCTTGAGACTCTGTCTCAAAAAAAAAAAAAAAATTGTACATATAGACTTATCAACTATACGGGTTTTTAATCAATAAATTTTTTTTGAAGTAAATCATCTTTTATTTTCATTTTACTTTTGGTTTATCAAGAGACATGCAAAACTCTCCAATTTTAATGAGTACAGTGTTTTTGTGGTTTTTTATCACATATCCACTTAATATTAGGTGTAATGTTGCTAAGTCGGATCCGCATATGAGGTACTGCATCAAGTCTTTTCCTATATTTTGTTTTTGTTGCAGCATAAAATGAAAACCCTGTTTCACACAAGTGCATTGTAGCAAAAGGAAGAAGTACGCAAACTACACGACTTGCAATGCTTGGGTATTCTTGAATTAGGCTACTCCAAAAATCATTTAGTGAAAGTTCACTGAAATTTTGTTTTACTTGAGAATCGGATGTTAAATCAATCAAACTCTCGTAGTCCTGTGCTACTAATGAGCAGGTTTAACAGTTACCATGAAAGGATTTCTAACCCAAGCATTATTGTCTTTTGTTATGGGAAAATATTTTAACAGAGTAGAGCGCAAACCCCTTAGGTGCTGTACAATGGCATTGCAAATATCTTTATCAACTGCAGAATTAAGTTCAGTCAAAAAGTCACTGAGCGTAGGAAAACAATCAAAGTTTTCTTCTTCTACAGATGAGGCCCAAAATTCCAATTTTCTTAACAATGATGACATTTTATCAAATACTGTAAAGACTGTCACATTTTTCCCTTGCATTGACAGATTAACTTCATTTAATTTAGTAAAAATATCTGCAAGATATGCAAGTCTTAGCAGCCAAGATGAATTTGTCAAACAATCAGATAGTCGAAAAGCAGAATCCATGAAAACCAATAGTTCACGTCGAAGCTCAAAAAGTCTAACAAGAACTTTACCGCGAGAAAGCCATCTCACTTCTGTATTTAGGAGAAGTGCTGTGTGTTGGGCACCCATTTCTTCACATAAAATTTTTAGTAGTCTGGACTGATGTGGTCGAGCTTTAATATAGTTGATGATGTGTACTGCCTGACCTAACACATTTTTTAGAGATGGGGGCATTATTTTAACTGCTAGGGCATGTCTATATAATAGGCAGTGACTAGTGGTGCTTTCAGGAGCCACATATTTTATCAAAGTTACAGCCTCAGCAATTTTCCCATCCATGGCCCTAGAAGCATCACTACAAACATCAACACATTTTTCCCATTCAATTTCATGTTTCTGCATAAAACTGTTGATGCAGTTGAATATTTCTTCACCAGTAGCATTACTCTGCAAAGATTCACACAATAGTAGATCCTCCTCAATAGACTTATTAAACCTGTAACGAACAAACACAAGCAACACAGCAAGTCCTGAAACATCAGCTGATTCATCTAGTTGCAGAGAAAAACCATCACAAACTTTCAGTCTACAAACAAGCTCTTCTTCAATGTCAGCAGCTAGATCTTTAATTCGACGTGCAACGGTACTGTTTGATAGTTGTACTGCATCTATTTTTTTACTATATTGTTCATCAAACATCCCATCACCACATCTTTTGCACAAGGTTTGATAAGCAATTCTCCAATAGTATGAGCCTCTCCACTCAGGGCAATGTGGTAACTTACATTGTATGAAGCCTCTGTAGAGCTTTCCTTGTCTGTATTGACAATTTTAGGCGTTGGGGGTTTATTATTCTCAGGTGAATCAAGATGTTGCTTGAAAAAGTTTATGTCTTTGTCTTTATATGCAGCATGTTTAGTTTCCAAATGTCTTCGAAGCTTACTAGGGGCCAAAGAGCTATTTGATAAAATTTTCTTACATAGTACACACTGAGCATGAGGTGCATCTCTATTTCCAAAGTAAGTAAATCCAAAAGACAAATAACTTTCATCATATTTTCTTCTTTTTGGTTTTTTACTAAATGCTATTTTGTTGGAATCAGTCATAAATTTGACCCTGGGAAGCTCACTTTCTGATTTTTTAGAAACTGAAGGCTGCAACTGTTCATCTTCACTTTGTAATATTCCAACCTTTTGATCATCTGAGTCAGATACAATTTGGTAACAAAAAGATTCTACTTGTTTAAGATTTCCTTGTTTTAGCAACAGATCCATGGGCAATGAGTTCGTGGTACAAAACATGGTTAATTTAGAGTAAACATTGATTATCACAAATGTTTTTTTTAATTTTTATTTTATTTATTTTATTTTTTGCAGTTTGGGGGCAGGGCTGAGTTTGAACCCACCACCTTTGGTATATGAGGCCGGCGCCCTACTCCTCTGAGCCACAGGTGCCACCCTAATCAATAAATTTTTTTTCTCCAATTTATTTTACATCTTTGCTAACACTTGTTATTGTCTTTAGTTTTTTAATAGCAGACATCCTAAAAAATCTAAGATGATTCTAAATGGGCTTAGCGCCCATAGCTCAATGAGTAGGGTGCTGGCAGCATACACCGAAGCTGGTGGGTTGGAGCCTGGCCCACGCCTGCTAAACAACAGTGACAACTGCAACCAAAAAATAGCTGGGTGTTGTGGTGGGCACCTGTAGTCCCAGCTACTTAGGAGTCTGAGGCAAGAGACTCGCTTAAGCCGAAGAGTTGGAGGTTGCTATGAGCTGTAATGCCACAGCACTCTACTGCGGGGTGATATAGTGAGACCGTCTCAAAAAAAAAAAAAAAAAAAGATGATTCTAAATGATTTTTTTAACTTTTAATTGAAGTATAATATACATATATTAACAGAATAGTCATAAGAATAGAGCTGGATGTATTTCACAAATTGTGGTCACCACCCAACCCAAGAAATCCTACTTTCTGTTCATTCCTGACAAAGTAACTGGTATCTTGGCTTTTAATGGCATAGATCTGTTTTGCCTGGTTTGTAAAATTGTATTTAAACTGAATTATTCTTATTTTATATCTTGTTTCTTTTGTTCAATATTGTGTCTGCAAGCCTCATCTATATTGTTGTGTATAATTATTGTTTATACTGATATACATTCTATGGTATGAACATACTATAAATTAGATTCTTACTGTTTTATTACCATTTTTTTTGTAATCTCCTCTTCCTTCCTCTACTCAGATGCATTATCTGATTGCCAATCAGAGGCCAGACACTTTCATCTAAGCTTCTAGGTACTCATTTGTAATCCAGGCACTCATTAATCATCTTTGTCTTACAAGGATTTGATAAAGATTAAATGATATAGTACATATAACAGATGTTTGATAAACAATGTCTGTTTCCTGTTTTTCTTTTTAAATTTTTATTTTTTTTTAATTATTTTAAATTAAATCATAACTTTGTGCATTGATGCATTTGTGGGGTTCAGGATACTGCTTCAATATACAATCTGAAATGCTTACATTGAACTAAGTAACACATCCATCACAATTATACTCATTTCTTAATAGTTTTGAATGTACCATTGCATCATGAACATTAGGTGATGTCCCCCAAAAAACCCTCCCTCCTCCCATATACCCCCTCTCCTCCCCTCTCACTCCTCCCCTTCTAATTTCTGGACTATAGTTATGTTTTGCCATTTGTATGAGTGTGTAGGTGGTTATGTATTGATTTCATAGTAGTATTGAGTACATTGGATACTTTTTTTCCATTCTTGAGATACTTTACTAAGAAGAATATGTTCCAGCTCCATCCAGGTAAACATAAAAGATGTGAAGTCTCCATCTTTTTTATGGCTGCATAGTATTCTATGGACATATACCACAATTTGTTAATCCATTCATGGGTCAATTGGCACTTGGGCTATTTCCATGTCTTGGCTATTATGAATTGGGCTGCAATAAACATTCTGGTGCAAATGTCTTTGTTATTTTTGATCATCTGGGTATATACCTAGTAGAGGAATTGCAGGTTCAAAGGGTAGGTCTACTTTTAGTTCCTTGTGTGTTCTCCAAACTACTTCCCAAAAAGGTCCGTATTAGCTTGCATTTCCACCAGCAGTGTAGAAGCATTCCCTTCTCTCAGCATCCACGCCAACATCTGCAGTTTGGGGATTTTGTGATGTGGGCTAATCTTAACTGGAGTTAGATGACATCTCAAAATGGTTTTGATTTGCACTTCTCTGATGATTAAGGATGATGAGCATTTTTTCATGTGTTTATAGGCCATGCACCTGTCCTCATCAGAGAAGCTTCTGTTCAAGTCTCTTGCCCACATAGAAATGGGGTTATTTATTCTTTTCTTATTGATTAGTTTGAGTTCTCTGTAGATTCTAGTTATCAGACCTTTGCTGGAAGCATAACCTGCAAAT
>NW_003852486.1:7167186-7168786 GCF_000181295.1 Otolemur garnettii | reverse complement strand
ATATGGGGCCAGCACCCTACTCCTTTGAGCCACAGGTGCTGCCCAAGGCCAATTTCTTCAAGTGTTTTCCCTGCACTTTCTTCTAGTATTTTTATAGTTTCATGTCTTAAGTTTAAATCTTTTATACAATGAGAATCAATTTTTGTCAATGGTGAGAGGTAGGGGTCCAGTTTCAGTCTTCTACAGGTTGCCAGCCAGTTCACCCAGCACCATTTGTTAAATAGGGAGTCTTTCCCTTACTGAATATTTTTGATAGGCTTGTCAAAGATCAAATGACGATAAGTAGCTGGGTTCATCTCTTGGTTCTGTATTCTGTTCCATAAATCTACCACTGTATTTTTGTGCCAGTACCATGCTGTTTTGATCACTATAGATTTATAGTATAGCCTGAAGTCTGATAATGTGATACCTCTTGATTTGTTCTTATTTCTGAGTAATGTATTTGCTACTTGAGGTTTTTTCTGATCCCATATAAAATGAACTACTATTTTTCAAGTTCTTTAAAGTATGACAATGGTGCTTTAATAGGGATTGCATTAAATCTGTAGATTGCTTTAGGTAGTATGGACATTTTAACAATGTTGATTTTTCTCAACCATGAGCATGGTATCTTTTTCCATTTGTTAACATCTTCAGCTATTTCTTTTCTCAGAGTTTCATAGTTCTCTTTATAGAGATCTTTCGCATCCTTTGTTAGGTACACTCCCAGATATTTCATCTTCTTTGGCACTACTATAAAAGGAATAGAGTCTTTGATTTTTTTTTTCAGCTTGACTATTGTTGGCATATATAAAAGCTACTGACTTATAAGTATTGATTTTGTATCCTGAGACACTGATGTATTCCTTGATCACTTCTAAGAGTTTTGAAGTTGAGTCCCTGGAATTTTCCAGGTATAGGATCATATCATCAGTGAAGAGTGAGAGTTTGATCTCCTCTGACCCTATTTGGATACCCTTGATTGTCTTCTCTTGCCTGATTGTGATGGCTAACACTTCCATTACTATGTTGAATAGCAGAGGAGACAATGGGCATCCTTGCCTCATTCCTGATCTGAATGTTTTCAATTTTACACCGTTCAATATGATATTGGCTGTGGGTCTGCTGTAGATGGCCTCTATCAGTTTAAGAAATGTTCCTTCTATGCCTATTTTCTTAAGAATTCTGAGCATGTGTCAAAACATAACTGTAGTCCATAAATTAGATGGGAAAAGGAGAGAGAGGGGAGGGGAAGGAGGATATAGGAGGAGGGAGGGTATTTGGGGGAAACCCCACCTAATGTGCATGATGCAATGGTACATTTCAAAACTATTAAGAAATGAGTATAATTGTGATGGATATGTTACTCAGTTCAATGTAAACATTTCATTTTGTATATTGAAGCAGTAGCCTGAATCCCATAAGTGCATCATTGTACAATGTTATAATTTAATAAAAAATAATTAATTAAAAAAAGAATTCTGAGCATGAAAGGATGCTGGATATTATCAAAGGCTTTTTCTGTGTCAATTGAGAGAATCATATGGTCTTTGTTTTTTTATTTTATTGATGTGATGTATTATATTTATAGATTTGCATATGTTGAACCAACCCTGTAACC
>NW_003852486.1:7165557-7166868 GCF_000181295.1 Otolemur garnettii | reverse complement strand
TCTCTGTTGTTATTTCTTCTTTATCGTTTCTGATAGATGATATTAGAGATTTTACTTTTCTATTTCTGGTTAGGTTGGCCAAAGGTTTATCAATTTTGTTAATCTTTTCAAAAAACCAACTTTTTGTTTCATTGATCTTCTGAATTATTCTTTTGTTTTCAATTTCATTTAATTCTGCCCTAATTTTGGTTATTTCTTTTCTTCGGCTGGGTTTGGGGTTGTAATACTCTTCCTTTTCCAGTTGCTTGATATGGTCCATAAATTATTGGCTTCCTCTCTTTCTGTTTTCATGATGAAGTCTTCCAATGCTATAAATTTCCCTCTTAGGACTGCCTTTGCAGTATACCACAGGTTTTGATAATGTGTGTCTTTGCTATCATTTTGTTCCAAAAATTTGGTGCTTCTTTTTTTTTTTTTTAATTAAATCATCACTGTGTCCATTAATGCACTCATAGGGTACAATGTGCTGGTTTTATATACAATTTGAAATATTTTCATCCAACTGGTTAACATAGCCTTCATGGTGATTTCCTTCTTAATCTCATCTTTGACCCAGCTATCATTCAGCCTAAGATTATTTAGCTTCCATGTCTTTGAGTATGAAGATTCCTGTTGCTGTTGAGTTCAACTTTTATTCCATGGTGATCCGAAAAGATACAAGGAATAATTTCTATACTTTTAAATTTTCTGAGGTTAGACTTGTGTCCTAGGATATGATCTATTTTGGAGAATGACCCATGGGCTGATGAGAAGAATGTATATTCAGTTTTATTAGGGTGAAATGTTCTATAGAGGTCTGTAAAGTCCATTTGTTCTAGAAATGGACAATTTTTCTTTGTTTGGTTTCTTCTTGGATCTATCCAAAACTGTTAAAGGGGTGTTAAAATCTCCAACTATTATAGTGCAGGAAGATATCAAGTTGTTCATATCCATTAGGGTCTGCTTTATGAATTGAAGAGCATTCTGGTAGGGTGCATAAATGTTAATTATCTAAATTGAGTTGAGTGTTTCCCTTGACAAATATGTAGTGACCTTCCTTATCTTTCTTTATCTTTGTTGGTTTAAAGCCAATTGTATCTGCTACTAAAATTGCAACCCCTGCTTTTTTCTGATTTCCATTTGCCTGTATCATACAAGTCCATCCCTTCACCCTGAGTCTATTTTTATCCTTTAAGGTAAGGTGAGATTCTTGTATACAACAGATATTCGGTCTGAGTTTATGTATACAGTCAGCCACCCTAGGCCTCTTTAGAGGACAATTTAAACCATTCACATTAATTGAGAGAATTGATAAGCCTGGTTGTGTTTTGG
>NW_003852486.1:7159625-7164497 GCF_000181295.1 Otolemur garnettii | reverse complement strand
AAAAAAAAAAAAAAAAGTATTTAATTTCTCCATCACAAATGAAACTCTAGTTTAGCTAGATACAGGATTCTGGGCTGAAAGTTGTTTTGTTTTAGGAAACTGAAGGTCAATGACCGTCTTCTTCTGACTTGAAACATTTCAGCTGAGAGATCTGCAGTCATTCTGATATTTCTCCCTTTGTAGGTGATGCTTTTCTTACGTCTGGCTACTTGCAGAATTTTCTCCTTTGTCTTAACTTGGGCAAAGTTAATCACAATGTGTCTAGGAGATGCTTTATTTGGATTGAGTCTTGCTGGGGTTCTGAAACTGTCTGCTGTCTGAAGTTCTGTACCTCTTGCAATGCTTGGGAAATTCTCCTTTAAAATCTCTTGGAGTAGACCATCTGTACCTTTAGGACCATCCTCTTCTCCTTCGGGAATTCCCATAAGACAAATGTTTAATCTTTTGGAGTGATCCCACAACTCTTTCAGGGAATGATCAGTTTTGCTCTCCAGAGGCTTTTGTCTGCCTGTTTGAGTGTTTGAGAACATTCAAAAGCTTTGTCTTCAGTTTCAGGGATCCTTTCTTCTGCCTGGTCAACTCTATTACTGAGAGATTCTGCTGTATTTTGGAGCTCCTCAACTAACTTTTTCGTTTCCTTGAGCTCTGCTATCTCTCTTCTCATTATGTCCATGTCTTTGGTGACTTGAGCTTTGAATTCATTAATTTCTTGAGACAACTTTAGAACTACTCTTTGGAATTCAATTTATATATTTTGTTTCATTCTATTTATCTTATTTGCAATCCATATTCTGAATTCGATTTCTGACATGCTTCCATTTGTCTAAGCATGGCATCTTCAGTTCTATCTCCTTTGTCATTTGTTGGGGGTACTGATCTACTCTGGTTATTGATGTTGCCAGAGTTCTTCTGTTGCATCCACACCATGTTTATTTTCCACTGTTTGGTTATTAGAACTGGTAGGGTGAGATTGAATTGGGGTTCCCAGGTAGTAGAGATAGTCCCTTACCAAAGCTCTAGGCTTTGTAAATGTGGCTGCTCTCCTACAACCTTACAAAGGCCCCTTTCAGAGTTTTGGCCAGAGACTCTGAGGACCTACTTGGTGAGATAGTGCAAGCTAACTCTGTTTTGATATCAGCCAACCTCTATCCTATTCTAAGAAACCACAATATTAGATTTAAATCTTGACTATGAAGAGATACAAACAGCTGTGGCACCCCGTACCCACCCTTCAGTTCTTTTCTGCTACAGAACTTCAAAGGTCAACCTCAGAATGTCCCCGAGTGGACAACCCCAGACATGAGTTCCAACCAAATTATCTCAGGCAGTGCAAACCCTGCCCAACAGAGAGAGATTCAAGGGTGTCCAACAGCACAATTGGAGTCAAGAATTCACACTTCCTCCTGCCAGACTCAGTCCACACTGTTGTATACTTCTCTGCTCACAGGCCCAGCTGGAGCCAGGGGCCACACCCCCGCCCACCTGTCTCAGTCCATACCCAGCTAGCCTCTGCTTGCCAGACCAGTTGAAGTCAGGGGACCACACCCCTGCCTGCCAATCTCAGTCCACTGCCTGGCAAGCCTCTGTTTTCAGGCTCTGTTGGGAGTTAGGGCACCAGCCTGCCCTCCGGTCTCAGTCCACACACAGCTAGTCTCTGCTTACCAGACCAGTTGGAGTCAGGGGACCACACCCCTGCTTGCCAGTCTCAATCCACTGCCTGGCAAGCCTCTGTTCACAGGCTCTGTTAAGAGTCCAGGTACTGCACTCCACTGGCAGGTCTCAGTCCTCATCTGGTAAACCTCTGCTCATCAGCCCCACAGAAGACAGTGGACCATGCCCTAGCCCTCAAGTCTTGGTTCACACCCAGGAAGCCACTGCTTGAGGGTTCTGTTGGAATCAGGGGACCACGCCCTTTCTCTCAGGTCACAGTCCATGCCTATCAAGCCTCTGCTTGCCGGCCCAGCAGGGGTTGGGGACTAGCCCTGTTTGCCGAACTCAGTCCACATGGCCAACCACTCTCCCACTGTGGGTGCCATCAGAGCCGGGGGTTCTGCACCCCGTCCTGCCAGACACAGCCCGAACCAAGGGTCAACACTACCACTGGCCAGGCATAGTCATAACCAGCGGACTGCTCCTCCTCCCGCCAAGT
This sequence comes from Otolemur garnettii, assembly GCF_000181295.1. Classification (NCBI taxonomy): domain Eukaryota; kingdom Metazoa; phylum Chordata; class Mammalia; order Primates; family Galagidae; genus Otolemur; species Otolemur garnettii. The sequence goes on along the minus strand of NW_003852486.1, from coordinate 7,162,348 downwards.
GTTGCTTTCTTCCTACACCCTCTTTCTTCCCCATTAATCACAGATACTGCCTGGATGTTTGGCAGTCCACACTATGCCCAGATCTCTCAGCACAAGACCAAACACTCTGGGCTCTGCAGGGGGCAGAACTTCAGACCGCCATGCAAGGGGGAAAGGGTGGACTGGGAGTTTGGACTTGTTGGGGAAAATATCTGTTCAATTTTATGCCTGGCAGGGTGGTGTCTAAGTTCATAAGTGGGACCTCCCTGGAGAAAGAGACTTGGGGTTTAGTGACTCTCTCCAGCACAGTAAAATGAGAGGTCTTTTTCTCCCTGCTCCTTCACAGATAGCCTGCAGCAGATCCCCTACTTGGGGGAGGGGTCTCCTGTCCTCTAGTGGATAGGCTTTGTACCTGTAATTTGTTTTCTTGAATGCTCTTCCTTGGAGTTACAGCTTGCAGAACTTCTTTCTTGGCTCAGATCCCCATCTTTGGCTTCTTAGGGTCCAATTCCACCCAGTTTTTCTTCCTCTGCTCAGGAGCTTCTGTCGAGGGTTGCTACCAGTCGGCCATCTTACCAGAATTCCAACAACGTCTGTTTTCATTATGATACTTATACTTCTTTCTGGTGTGTCTCTCTGGTTTCTAAGTGCCTGTGTGGTGGTGGGGCATAGTGGTCACAACTGGGGCTTAGGAATCCAGCTGGGTGTTCCACCTCTTACTATCTAAATACACCTGTGCACAGTGTTAGACTATTTGGGCTGCCATATAACAGAATACAGACTGGGTGGCTTAGAATAGAAATTTATTTCTCACAACTATGAAAGTCTTTTTTTCTTTTTTTTTTTTTTTTTTTTTTGGCCAGGGCTGGGTTTGAGCCCACCACCTCTGGTATATGGGGCTGCCACCTACCCTTTTGAGCCACAGGCGCCACCCAAGCTAGAAGTCTTTTATCAAGGTGCGGGCAGGGTTGGTTTCCCCTGAGGCCTCTCTCCTTGGCTTGCAGACAGTCGTCATCTCCCTGTGTCCTCCCAGGGGTGTACTTCTATGTCCTAATCTCCTCTTCTTATAAGGACACCCATCATGTGAGATTGTGGCTTATCCTAATGACTTCATTTCACCTTAATTACCTCTTTCAAGATTCAATATCCAAATTCAGTCATGCTCTGAGTAGCAAGGGCTAAGCCTTCAGCATATGATCCTGGGGAGACACAGCTCAGCCTATAACAATCTAATCACTTGATGTTTCATGAGAGATTCCTCAACCTGCCCCAAACTAAGCTCATGACATCTCCATGAACAGAGATAGGCACCATTTTCCACCTAGCTATGTAGGCCAGAAACCAATGATTGTCCCATATTCTTTCTCCTCCGCTCTGCCTCATCCCACCTGTCACTAGGTCCTGTTAATTGACATCCATAAATCCACCTGCCCATTTTTCCCCATGTTCTCCGTCACAATTCAAAACCAAGTTATCATCACTTCCTTAGCTAGGGAAAATTCTAAACTAAAATGCATCCCCACCTGCATCTCCTCACACAGAGATTGTTTGATTTGCTAAGAGCGAGGCTCAAATTCCTTCGCAGCCAAGAACTTTCAAGGCTTAACACTTGAATGTATAGCAAAGCCCAAAACCTGTGGGAGCACTTGAGAGTTCACTGGCACTCTATCCCTCAACTACAGCCCCAAACCCGGGCTACACGGCCTCAACATCCTTGACACTTGGGATTGGATGACTCTTTACTGTTGAAGTTTGTCTCGTGCTTTACAGGAATGGAGGAACCTCCTTGGCCTCACCCACCATGCCACCAGCAGCCTCTCGTCTAGTTTGGATGATCAGAAATTTCTCCAGACCCTGTCCACAGGGTAGAGGAAGAATCACCCCTAGTTGAGACCTCATCCTCTGAATAATAAAGATTTCTCTCATTATGCAGAGAAATACTAAAGTCGTCCAGATAGGTAAATAAATTAAAAAGACCACTGAGGTGTTTGCATTTTGCTGAGCCTTTAATGTAGGTGCAATTTATCAAATAACAATAATTGCATTCCTGAAGACATCTGTGCTTGCTTCCATTATTGTATTATTTACCAAGGGTCTGTGAGCCTCTGAATTCCTATGACAGTTCCTACTTGCTGCCTGTAGGTGGTGGTGAAAGACAAGTAATAAACTAGAACCTTTTTAAATTTTGGTATTTCCTTATTTATATTTAAATTGACAAGTAAGGGTGGCACCTGTGGCTCAAAGGAGTAAGGCGCCGGCCCCATGTGCTAGAGATTGTGGATTCAAACCCAGCCCGGCCAAAAACTGCAAAAAAAATAAATACATAAATGAAAAATAAATTGACAAGTAAAAATCGCATATACTTACGTGCTCTGTACAACATGATGTTTGGAGATATATACTGGAATGGCTAAGTCTAACTAACATAATTTTACATATTTTTGTGCTACATCAACAGAGGAGTGATTATGAAATAGTGTAACCCCCAAAGCCTCAAATATTTGCTATTCTGGCCCTTTCCTGGGGAGCACTTATAGGAATTGTTTGCCAGGCTTGGCACCAGTCACATAAACCTGAGCTAGCGGGTTCAAATCCAGCCTGGGCCTGCCAAACAACAATGATGGCTGCAACCAAAAAATAACCAGGTGTTGTGGCAGGTGCCTATAGTCCCAGCTACTTGGGAGGTGGAGGCAGGAGACTCACTTGAGCCCAGGAGTTGGAGGTTGCTGTAAGCTGTGATACCA
>NW_003852486.1:7150442-7158881 GCF_000181295.1 Otolemur garnettii | reverse complement strand
AAAGAAAGAAAGAAAAGAAAAGTGGTACATGAACATTTTCTTTCTTTATTTATGTATTTTTACATCAACATTTTCAACAGTAAATCAGTAGCACCTACAATAAAGGCAGGAAGGAAGGAGCTGGATGGATGAATAGATAATACATGTAAATACTTTAATTGGAAATGTAGTCCAGTAGAATATGAACTCCATGAAGCATGGATTTTTGTCTGCTGTTTTCACTTCTACATCCTTGTACTAGTTTGAAGTTTCTCAACCTGGGCACTATAAACATGTGGATTGGATAACTGTTGTGGGGGGATGAAGAGGGTGACATTCTCTGCATTGTAGGATGCCAAGCAACACCATGGGATTTTACTCTGGCAGGAGCATCCTCCCAGTTGTGACAATCAAAAATGTTCTAGACATTGCCAAGTGTCCCCAGAAGGGCAAAACTTTCACCAGTAGAGAACCACTGACCCAGAAAAGTGAGTGGCCAGTATATTATCCTGTTAAATGTATTAAACAGCTGAAAAATAATTTAGGGGTAACGTAAGAAGTAAAGCAAACCTCATCCAAGTTTTGGTCATTTCCACAACCTCCTGAGGAAGGGCTGAGGGCTGGATGCAGAGGAACAGATCCTGAAGAAGACGAAAGTGAAAAACCAGATCTGCTCAGTACCCTACTGAGTGATCCAGTCCCAAATTCCACATTAGCTGATATGGGGCCACAGTGAAGTCTTCCAAAGGGCAGGGGCAACCACGTTGAGACAGGGACAACCTGTTCACAATGACTGGGGTAAATTCCCCATGTTTAGCCATAGCAAATAAATGTGACCATGTGCAAAGACTTGCAGAAGTCCTCTTTTCACAGGGATTTTGTTTGTTTGTTTGTTCGTTTGTTTGTTTTGAGACAGAGCCTCAAGCTGTCACCCTGGGTAGAGGGCCATGGCATCACAGCTCACAGCAACCTCCAACTCCTGGACTCAAGTGAGTCTCCTGCCTCCGGCTCCCAAGTAGCTGGGACCACAGGCACCCACCACATTGGCCGACTTGGTTGCATCCATCATTGTTGTTTGGCAGGCCCAGGCTGGATTCAAACCCGCCAGCTCAGGTGTATGTGGCTGGCACCTTAGCCACTTGAGCCACAGGCGCTGAGCCTGCAGGGATGTTTTAATTTAAGCAAAATCAGCCTACACCAGAAATTGGTCATGAAAATTATGGCACATTTGTACAGCTTTGGTATCAGGAGACTGATAATATTTTGTAGATAATGCAAAACCTATAGGACCAAAAATAAGTTGGGTGTCTTCATTTACTGCACAAACATCCAAGGCACGGATCCCAAGACACGGTTCTAGGTGTTTTACAAATACCTAGAATACATTCAATTCTCAGAATAACCTTTGGAACTATCATTCTTGCTTTACTTAAGTAACTTGCCAAGGTCACGCCACTAGGACATGAGCGAGCCACGACTGGAGCCCACACAGCCTGGCTCCAGAGTCTGTGTGTAGAAAGAATAAACACAGAAATTAGAACACAAGACAATATGGCTGAGACCGCATTAGTGAGCGGAGGCCCAGAGTCCTACCGCAGCTTTGTTGTACAAGCTAATGGGCTCTCCCAGACAGACACGTGAGCTCAGGCCCTGGAGACCCGGTGTCAACAGCCTGGTTCAGGACACTGGTCCTTCAGTAGGAGAGATGGAGACCATCAGGACAGTGCCCACTGTGCACCCACAGCCACAGCCAGGTAGTATGGGTCCCATCTAAGTGGGAGCCACAGCAGGCCACCCAGGCGCCCCACAGCACTGCTTCTGGGTAGAATGACAGTAGGACCACATTCCCCATTAGTCCCAACAGTGAGTCCCCCAAGTCCTGCTGGGAAATCGTCTCCATGATCAAAACTTGCTCCAATTGTTGCTGTAATTTTCCTGTGGGGCTCAGGGATGGCTAAAGCAAATATGCTCCCCAACCTGAGACTTTCAAGTCCTTCCCAGCTCCCTTTTCTTTTGTTTTCTCTCTCTTACTTGGAGGGTAACTTGCTATTAATAATTCCTGGGGGCAGCGCCTGTGGCTCAAAGGAGTAGGGCTCTGGCCCCATATGCCAGAGGTGGCAGGTTCAAACCTAGCCTCTGCCAAAAAAAAAAAAAAGAACTGTAAATGATTCCTGGCATCGATCTGGCACTAGCCCGCCTGCCTTCCATCCCAGCTGGGTTAAGAATGAGAAGACAGGCGCCTGTAGCTCAGTGATTATGGTGCCAGCCACATGCACTGAGGCTGGTGGGTTTGAACCTCGCCTGGGCCAGCTAAACAACAATGACAATGAAGAGGTTAATGTAACTCCATTTGGGAATGAAGTGGTTAATGTAACTCCATCTTGGAACTAACTCCCCACTCCTCTCCTGAGCAAGGTCGCCCAGGTGGAATCAGTCTATCAGAAGGAGACTGGCTCCCTCCTCCCCACTTCTGGGCAGCTAGTCTGAAGAGGTCCGGCTTCCCCCTCCTCCCCCCACGCTTCTGGGCAGCCCAGACAGAGCCAGTCTATTGGGAGTGGACAGTCAACCCTCCTCTGGAAAGTCCCTAACTGAAAACCCACCCTATGGCACCTCTGGGTATCAGGTGGTGCCAAGCATCCCTGGACAACAGCTCAGCCAATGGCAACCCCTCCCGACCAAACGCCCAATGAAATTCCTCTATACGCTTTAAAAACCTCCCCTCACTTCATTTCAGGGTCCTCCCTCCACAGCTATGCTGTAGGGTGGAGCGACCCAGGCATATGCCTGAATAAAGACACTCCTTTGTTTTTACATGTGCATATGGTGGTCTAGCAGCAGCAACTGCAGTCCCAACATTTGGTGCATTGGCCAGGAAAGACGCCCCTGAGACCCTACCTCACACGGAGTGCTCAACATGGGTGAGTGAGTTGTGTGTCAGTTGTCTAGTCATTGTCTTGTCTTATTATGGTGCCTAGAGTTTGGGGTAGCCAAGGGCCCTAAGCAGACATGAAGATAGAGGGCCTGGCTGTGAACTGAGAGAGACATCTCCTGTTCACTGGCCTGGTGGAGGGGTTAGAGTCCCCACAGCTAGGGTATAGGTTGCTCAGGAGGTTAGAGTCCCCCCAGACAGCCAAGTTAATACCACCTGGGAGGGCATCACCATGTTTGGAATGTATGTCTGTTAGTTGGTACTTAAAGTGTAAATTCCAATCATTCCTGTAGTTCTGTAGGGGCTGGACTAGCATCTCCCACTTGATTCAAACCCTCTGGACACCCATGTGGTAGCCCCTGATTGGCCTGGTTGACGTAAACCACTGAGTGCGCCAGGGAGGCAGTTTGGCCTCCCTGTGTGGATGCCTCAACTGGGCTAAAAAAAGGACCCTGTCAGGGGGTCTTCAAGGAGTCAAATACCAGGAAGAACTGGCATGCAGGAACAGGTACCTACACAGGGAGATGTCTAAGGAAAGGTATGATCAATCTGAGGAGCCCACCACAATTTTAGTGGAAGAGGAGCCTGATCATCTCCTTGGACGATCGCTAGCAGGTCTGTTAAGAGTTGTGTGAGTGTGTGGATGTGGTGTGACTGAGAAGAACTCTGAGAGTGGAGTTGAAACTCCCATCACAGGGCCTGGGGGAGTGTTAGTTTGCCTCCTATAGCTAAGTGGCAGCTCGAGTGGGAAATTGAGGCTGAAATTGTGTGCATGTGAGTGCTTGGAGAATAACTGAGATGGGTAAAAATAGGTGAGGTTTCACCCCTCAACCCCCATTCATGCGGTGAAAAGAATGTGTGAGTGTGCCCTTCTTCCTTGTTCCAATTTTACCCCCTGGCTATTCTAAGAGAAACTGGAAGTTCCAGGTTTTCCACTCTCTGTCTTTAGTGGCAGCCACGTGGCCATGTGGGTCTTGACATTAGAAAGGGTTTTTATAGTTTTGTTACTAGAATTTCTTCAGTGAGTTTTTGGTCTCAAGAATTTAAAAATTGAGCCCACAGGCCACAGATCAATGATAAAATGGGATTTTGAACTGAGGGGCATGCAGAGGGAGTAAAGAGTGCCAGAGCTATTGGCAGAGGGGCTGTGCCCTAAAAAGTGTTGCGATCCGGGCAATCTAGTGAGCTCTGAATGGCCCTTAAAAATCTGGGAGAAAGAATATAAATCTCATACTTTGTAGGACTATATCAATATCAGCAACAGGTTTCCAAGGCAGACAGCCTCTGAAGGAAGAGAAGAGGCCCAGGTTGAAAGTTTCCTTCATGAGTCCTTTGTCTAGAGATAAATAATTAACCCTGAGAAATATTTTTGCCAGGACTTGGAAAATAAAAAATACCTTTGCAAACTAAATATGTGTTCTAACAAATAAATGAATGCAGCTCCAAATTAGACAAGGTCATTAGGTCTTTGCTTGGGTTTTTATCTGGAGAGAAGATTAGTGTGTGTGCTCCTTAGTCTGGGTGGAGCCAGCCAAAAAGTTTCAGGCTGCTTTATTCATGACCTTGCTGGGGCTCAGAAAATTTGTCCCTGAAAATGGGAGTCTGATATCTGAGCTCACCTAAACCTGAAAAATAGAGGTTACCTGTCCAGCCCTGAATAGAAAAATCCTATATCAGTGTTACATCTCATAAAATGTCTCTCATTTGTAAAATGTAATAATTCAATTGTTTAAATTATTGGGAAAACTGAGTCTTTGTCAAAATATAAGATTCTTGCTTTTTAAATCTTCTAATCATTAATTTGGCCAAGTAAATGAGTAATTTCATAATGAACTAAGATTCTGTTTTGTGAGAAATGAGTTTTTAAAAGTAAGAGAAGTTAGACAGAAAGGAAAATGGCATGGTGTAAAGAAAGAATCTTGTGTGATAAATTTTGTCCTGAAAAAGAATAGTTGTGTAAGAAAGTGAAAGATAGGACAAAAGTTAAAGAAAGTTTAGAATGTTTGTAGATTATCTGTGCAGGTTAGATAACGCTTATAAAAGAGAATTTGTGAAAGAATTTACATGTGATCCAGTTGACTATGTATTTCCTTTAAAATCTTTTGGAATGTAATCTTATTTAAAACAATGTTTTAAACCTTTGATATTTGACAAACCTTCCAAAATCAAAACTCTAAATTTGGGGCTTGGTGCCCACTTAGCCCAGAAAACAAAAAACACAACTTTAAAGTTGGTCTTTTTAAAATATTAAGACCACTGAAAGACACAGAAAAATAAATTGAACTCATTTAATGTATTAAAAATGTATAGGAAATGGTACTATGAAATGGTAATTAAAATATGAAATAGTAATTAATTTTGTATGAGTTATAATTATATATATATGTTCCAATATTATAAAGCATTAATCTGTCCTAACGTATAAGACATTGGTTCTGTCCTAACATATATTGTCGGTAACAATTTTAATTCATCTAAAAAATGTTTTTTATGTAACTGACTGAGTCCAAAGTTTATCCTAAAGAGAGACTGAATTCTCTTGAATTCAAATTCCTGATGTCTTTAAAAATTGAGTACCTTTGGGCTAAAAGCAGACTTTTAGAACTTTCATTAAAAAGTTAACATGTCTATGGATATTGATAACCTAACCTAACTTCAAACAAAACAAAAATCAGTTACATGGAACTAGGCTAATTTGTCATAGCTTTTTGTTCAAAGTATTATTGGTTCTTTCTGTATCCTGTTTTCTAAAAGTCAAAAAAATAATTATCTTTTGAGCTATTTATAACTTTTTAAGCAATGTATGTACTTACGAGCAGAGTTTAAAACATGTATTTTTCTCTCTTCTTAATTTCTCTGAAATTTAAAAGCCATTTGTAAGTATTTTTAATTTCTTACAATACAGTTATTTGCATAAGTTCAATAAGAATCTGTTTTGTTCTATAGGACATAATGAAGGCACTAGTTATTTTACCAAGGCTTTGACTGGAATAGCATTTCCAAAAGTGTCCAGACTGTGTTAAGGAATTAAGGTTGACTTTATAAAGCCAATAAAAAGCCCTTTGAAAAACTGGCCAGATACCCATCAGTAACCTTTCCTGATCTGTGGTAACGAAGGTTGCTTACTGACGAGTCTGAAAATTAAAATGTGCTTAGGTACCTCAAGAAAAGAAGAACAGGTATCTAATGGCACAGATAAAACCTGGGCTCATAAAAGGCTCTTGAGAAAGTCCAGCCTAAAAATTCCTTATAAAGGTTCCAGCAAAGCCAAAGAGTCTAGATGGCTAATAATTATTCTTACTGTGCTTTATGCAAATAATCAGTATACTAAAGATACAGTTTATTTTGACAACTGAGTTGGTTCTGCTGTAATTTGTCTATAGTAAAAAGAGAAATTGGAGAAAGAGAAAAAAAATTAAAACCTAAAATGAAAATTTCCCAGGTCTGGTGCTAGCCCTAACAATGCCTCAGAAAAAGAAGTGGAGACTGTTTATAACTAAGCTGGGAGAGAAACTAAAACTCGAACTAGCCCAGTAGTGGCCAGGGGTCTGGGTAAAAGATAACCCCCCAGAACTTGCAGTAAACTAACCACCAGTAATAGTAGAGATAAAGCCAGCAGCAAGGCCAGTGAGATAAAAACAGTACCAAGTGCCCAGGGAGGCCCTGGAAAGGATCCAAGTGCACCTTCAGAAACTTGAGCAGTTTAGCATAATCATACATTGCCAGTCTCCCGGGAACACTCCCTTGCTCCCTGGTGCAGGATTTGAGGCTTGTTAATCAGGCAACTATATACTCTGCTAAGTCTGTTGCCCATAGAAGCCAAGTGGCCCACTTACCTGGACAAAAAAAAAAAGCCTTTTTCAGTATAAAACTGGCTCTGGGAAGCCAGAATCTATTTGCTTTCCAGTTGGAAAAACCAAACATTAAAACTGTGATCCAGTACACATGGACCAGGTTGCCACAGGGGTTCAAAACACTCATGATTTTTGAAAAAACACTGGCTTGTGACTTCCAGAAATTTCTGGCTGAGAAATTAAAATGTGTGCTGCTCCAATATGTTAATAACCTCCTTTCAGGGCACCCTACCCAGGAGGGCTGCACCCGAGACATGGACTGTCTTTTATGACATCTAGAGGTATGTAATTATAAAGTGTCCAAATAAAAAGCTCATATTTGCCCGCAGCAAGTACATTATCTAAGATTTACTATCCAGCAAGAGTAGAAGTATGTTGACATAAAATAAAAGCAGGTCATTCATTGCCTCCCCACTCCCATGAGCTAAAAGCAAGTTCGGGAATTCCTAGGTGCAGTCAACTTCTGTCATCTTCTTTGCCAACTTTGCCATCTTGGCTAAACCTCTGTATAAGGCAACTAAAAGAGAGGAAGAAAAACCCTTAGAGTGGGAAAAAGAACAAGAACATGCCTTCTCCCAGCTAAAAATAAGGCTAATGACTGCCCCTACACTGGGACTGGAGACCTGACAAAGCCCTTCCCTGTATATTCCAGAGAGAAATAAAATAGCTATGAATGTGTTAACCGAGTTGGTTGGATCCTGACCAAGGCCTGTAGCCTACCTCTCTAAACAGCTGGATAGAGTAACAAAAGGATAACCACCCTGATTATGAACTCTAGCCGCTATTGCTCTCCTTGCACAAAAAGCCGATAAGCTAACTCTATGTAGGATCTCAGAGTGAAAATACACCACTCTGTGGTCACTTTAATAAAACACAAAAGGACATTAAGTATCAGCAGAAAATACTTCAGTTGCTGAAAGCAGTATAGAAACCCAAAAAAGTGACAGTGATGCACTGTCGTGGACATCAAAGAGATGCTTCCACCATCACTAAAGGGAACACTAGGGTCAGTACTGAGACAAAAAAGGCTGCATCCAAACCATACCAGGTGTCAAGAGTGGCTCCCCTCATCCCATGGATTCCAGAGCTTTCACCTATCTACTCCCAGGAGGAGAAAAAAGAAATAGTTGACAGCAGAGGGGAGCCAGGAAGCAGAGGGAGGATGGATAAAGATGCCAGATGGATAGGTGGCAGTCCCCCAGATTCTAAGAGCCACCATAGTGACAGGAGTATTTAATGAAGTTACTGGGCCGATACTTCTACATCTCCCACCTGGCAATCCTGGCCAAAACCGTCAGTCTACAGTGTGTCACCTGCAACTGTTTCAACACGTGCCAAGGACTAACGGTACCCAGAAATCCAGTCACATAGAGCAACGCCTTTCAAGGACTTGCAGGTAGACTTTACTGAAATACCCAGGTTTAGAGGAAGCAAGTACTTGTTGGTAATAGTCTATCAGACTTGAAATAGATAAAAAACTTTCCCCACCAGAATAAAAAGGACTCCTGAATTAGCAAAAGTATTGCCCAGAGAAGTCGTACCTTGGTTTAGGTTGCCACTCTGGTTTAAATTTAACAATGGGCTAGCCTTCTTAACAAAACTAGTGCATAAACAAGACCATAAAAACAGAAATTTAGGCTCAGCGCCTGTGGCTCAAGTGGCTAAGGCACCAGCCAC
>NW_003852486.1:7141696-7150337 GCF_000181295.1 Otolemur garnettii | reverse complement strand
AGGCTGAGGCAGGAGACTCGCTTGAGCCCAGGAGTTGGAGGTTGCTGTGAGCATGATGCCATGGCACTCTACCCAGGGGGGATAGCCTGAGGCTCTGTCTCAAAAAAAAAAAAGAAAAAAAAAACAGAAATTTATAAACTCTACCAGGAAACAAAACTTAATTAGATACGGGCCTTGCCACTGGTATTGTTCAAAAAAGCCTCTGTCAATTCTCTGCAATATAGCAGGAACTCCTAAAAGAACTAAGAAAGACTGAACTAAAAAAACAGAAACCCTAGAAAGAGTAGCAAAGAAAATCTCCACTGGGGCAATTAACCATGTTCTGTTTAGTCCTTTATGTCTGTACATCCTTTCTCTCTGGAAGATCAAAGAGACCAAGTCTAAGTCTAGAATCAGAAACCAGTCCCCCTGAAACCAAGGTAAAAAGAACTTTCCACCATCATCCTGACCACACGCACAGCAGTGAAAATGAAAGAAATCCCCACCTGGAGTTATCACAGCCGACTGAATAGAACTTCACTGCCCCCAGTAAAGGTAACTTTTAAAACAGTCAACATGCCCTGCTCCAGACCCATACTGGAAGCTGGCTGGTCAATGCACAGCTGAAGCCTGAGGAAACTCCTCGAGGGACTTCTTAATTAAACTTTTAACTTTGGGAAAAGGGAGGGAAAATGTCACAGGGAAAAGTAAAAATTTGTATGTATATTAGCCCACTGCCACGGTACTATTAAGACCTGAGTAGAGAACCCAAGAAGAGTCACAGTGCCTAAAACCTCAGTGCCAAAAAGTAATTAATATCAACACCTGCAGAAACAAACTGATATTAAAATATTCCCTCATTGGTCCTGTAATACTCCTCATTCTCACCCTAACCTTTAGACCCTGCATCCTGAACAAATTAATTTCCTTCATCAAAAAAAGAGTAAATACTGTCCAACTGTTAATTTTAAAATCACAGTACCAACCTTTAAAACAGAAAACTCCCCTGGACCCATGATTGGGCCCAGATAGTAACAAGCTCAAGGGGGGAATGAAGAGGTTAATGCAATTCCATTTGGGAATGAAGAGGTTAATGTAACTCCCACTCCTCTCCTGGGCAAGGTTGCCGAGTTGGAATCAGTCTATCAGAAGAAGACTGGCTCCCTCCTCACTTTTGGGCAGTCAGTCTGAAGGGGACAGGCTTCCTCACACACACACACACACACACTTACTTCTGGGCAAGGTCAATCAGCCCAGACAGAGCCAGTCTATCATAAGTGGACAGGCAACCCTCCTCTGGAAAGTCCGTAACCATAAACCCACCCTATAGCACCTCTGGCGTATCAGGTGGTGCCCAGCATCCCTGGACAACAGCTCAGTCAATGGCAACCCCTCCCAACAAAATGCCCAATGAAATCCCTCTATACACTTTAAAAACCTCCGCTCGCTTCATTTCAGGGTCATCCCTCCGCAGCTATGCTGTATAAAGACACCCCTTGAATAAAGACACTCCTTTGTTTTTACACGTGTGTATGGTGGTCTCAGCAGCAATTGAGGTCCCAACAACAATGGCAACAGAAAAATAGCCAGGCATTGTGGCCAGCTCCTATAGTCCTAGCTACTTGGGAGACTGAGCCAAAAGAGTTGCTTAAGCCCAAGAGTTTGAGGTTGCCATGAGCTGTGTCACCACAGCACTTTACTGAGGGTGACATAGTGAGAGTCTGTCTCAAGAAAAAAAAAATAATGAGGAGAGAGCATCCTGAATCTATCCCAGTGCTGGTTTTCTCAGAACCTAAACTGCAGTCTTCCCCAACCTGGCCAGCCACACTTGTGCACATGCATCCTGATGTCTCACAGCCAGAAAGCAGGACAAACCAGCTCTTGCAAATTTGGTCCTGAGAAAGTCCCCAGGCTCAGCATGTGTAGCTGGAGAAATTGTATAACTGGAAGATTCCTGGAATGTTATGCTGGAAGAGAGGAGGTCCGAGCTAAAGTTCCCGTGATCTGTAGGAAGCAGAAGTCCAGGTGCTTTATGGGGTGTGGTTATTTCTCTGTGTGGAGAATTTTAGCTTTGTCAAGAGGAATCCAGTTATAAAAATATCAAAATCGAAAATGCACTAAAATAAAAATACTATACTGTGGTCAAGCAGAGTAACTGAAAGTGATACAGGACAGATGGCCCCCAGCCAGTTCTGTCAAACTGAGGGGAGGACCTGCCACCTCCGCCCTGGTGGTGCAGTGGCAGCCAGCAGAAGAACCAGGCTGGAGGGTAGGCAGGGGGCCCCTGCAGGAGGCTCCAGTAGCCAGAGGAGCCAAGGAATTTCTAGGGAGACACCAGCACCTTAGTGTCTCCCTTCCCTTGCACTTGCAACTGAACAGGGAACCCCCATTTCCCAGGCCTGGTCAATTTCATGTAAGTTTCCTGGGCCTGAGAACCAAAAGGATTGTCGCCATTCATTTGCTACTGAGTCCCCAGTTAGATGTAATGTAACTACAGAGGACCCATCCACACTAAATGTAACTACCAAATCCCCACTAGATGTAACTACAAGGAACCCAGGTGACAATATATACCTCTGGACAAAGAGCCCAGAGAGAGCTTTTTTTAATTTTTATTTATTTATTTATTTATTTATTTATTTTGAGATAGAGCCTCAAAGTATCCCCCTGGGTAGAGTGCCATGGCATCACAGCTCTCAGCAACCTCCAACTCCTGGGCTCAAGCGAGTCTCCTGCCTCCACCTCCCAAGTAGCTGGGATCACAGGCACCCGCCACAACACCTGGCTATTTTTTGGTTGCAGCCGTCATTGTTGTTTTTGGTGGGCCCGGACTGGATTCGAACCCATTACCTTAGGTGTATGTGGCTGGTGCCTTAGCCACTTGAGTCACAGGGAGCTTTTTTCCACCAGACTTGGGTTTTTTTCTCTCTGCCAGGAGCTTTGGTGCTTTTGTATTCTTTTCTATAAAATAAATCTCGTCTTACCACTGATCTGTGGTTCATAGATTCATGCTTCAAATCACTGAGACCAAGAACCTACTGAAGATGAAATTCCGATATCATATTTGGGGGGCTCGTCCAGGATAGAAGACAATCTGTGGTAAGCAATGGGACCATTTACCTCTATCCTGTTTTTCTCTATAGTTATAATAATGGAAACTAATAATTTTGATGCCTGTCAGCTGATAAAAGCGCATAGTGGAACTGCTGACCTCCAGGTCACAGGTTAGAGGCTATTGGGGAACGAACTTTCTACTTCCCCTTGGCTTCCGAAAGGAACTGAAGGGAATGCTAAAAGGCTTTTGAAACTGTTCTGTATTCACTCCTTTTCTCTGGTTGAGAGCAGAGCAAAGAAGTAGCACCCAGGGCTCAGCGCCTGTGGCTCAAGTGGCTAAGGCGCCAGCCACATACACCTGAGCTGGCAGGTTCAAATCCAGCCCAGGCTGCCAAACAATGACAGTTACAACCAAAAAATAGCCAAGGCATTGTGGCGGGCCCCTTTAGTCCCAGCTACTTGGGAAGCAGAGGCAGGAGAATCACTTGAGCCCAGGAGTTCAAGGTTGCTGTGAGCTATGATGCCACAGCACTCTACCCAGGGCAACAGCTTGAGACTCTGTCTCAAAAAAAGAAGAAAAAGAAGAAGTAGCACCCAGAGGCCCTGGGGTCCCCAGCAATGGTTCTGACCCCTGGACACAGAAGGGCCTTCTGAAAAATGTGCTCTCCCAGCTCTTTTACTATCTTTTCTTCTATGGTCCCAAATGTTTCCTGTTTATGTCTATAGACGTTTTCTGCTTCTCTCTCTTTCCTTGTATTTTACATGCTTGGTTTGAATGTTGGAAAAGAATTGCTTATTGTATTTAGTTAATTTTGTACTGGTTTATTCTGGTATTTTTCAGAAGTCTGCTTCCAATGTTGTAGGTGTGTTGTAAGGTCCTTTGAATTGCTTTTCATTACAAAATTAAATTCAATTGCCTTTTTCATGTGTTGGAGAAAAAAAAAGCTGAACCATGTTAACTAGAAGTCAGCTCCAAACAAAGGATAAAGTGACTTCCCTGCACAGCTTCTCAGGGGAACCAGAGGCCTGTGAAGGGAAACCCAGGGTAACTCCCCTAGGCAATGATGACCCTAAACCCTCAGCCACAGTTCAGTCTCTTGAAAATGAAGAAAGGCAATGAAAATGACCCTGAGTATTTGATTTCTCCTGGTTGATTGGTGTAAATGGGAAAGTTTAAAATAATTCCAGGTTTGTCTGAGAGTCGCCCGGCTAATTGTAACTAATTGTAAGGCAAAAGTTTCAAAGTGTCTCTCAACCTTGATTTGTTACTGAGTTTAATTATTGTTGCCTTGCTAACTTTGGGAAAGAAAGGGATTGTAGCAAATGAATGGCTACAATCCATTTGGTTCCCAGGCCTGGGAAAGAAAGACCTGTTCATGATAGAAAGCCTGTTTTCCTTTGTTACTGGGGATTTGGAAAAAGTTTGTAGAAATCATAAAAGATTAAATGTGCAAGCGCCACATAACTGTTTTCTCCAAGGTGGGGCTAATCCCCACTTTGATTGATATTCTGGGGCAGGCACAGAAAGGGGCAGAACTTGCATCAGGTAGGACCAGACTCCCTGATACCTGATTTCTCAGAGCTGTGCTGCTAGCAAGTAATAAGCACCTGAGAGCCAAAGGGTACAAAGCGCTACACTGGTAAGAGTGGCTAAATCCAGACAAGCATGGAGGCTGAGGAGACCACTCTTCTCAGTGATTCTTCCCCAAACATTGGAAGGATGCTTCCTTCTGTTTGGCCAGAAGGCTTCTTAGGTTGGTCAGAGGATGCTTTGACAACCCAGGAATACAGTGCGGGATTGATTAAGATGCTGGATGTTTGTTTTTTCCCACACATGGGTAACGTTCTCTCTCTAAGACAATACCCAGGTAATGTTCTCTTGCGAAGAGAACTGTCATCAGGTGGGACCAGGCTCCCGGATACCTGATTTTTCTGCCTGTGCTGCCAGAACAGTCTGCTGGGCTATGTTGGGACATGTTTGATCCTCCATATGCTAAGAAAAAGAATGTATGGTTTTCTTCTGCATCCAGGCCTGGCTTTGGTATCAACTCTCCAATGTGAACGATAACTACCAGAAGGTACTCCAAATATGGTAAACAAGAAAGGAAATGGTCTGAATTACATATGTGCAAGCTTTCTTTTTCCTTAGGGACAACTCCCAATTGTGTAAAACCTGTCAGATAGATTCAGCTCTCCTGGCTATAGTAACTTCCCCCAAATAGTCAAGGATTCCTGAGAGAGATGCCATCACAACCTAGTTCAAACCCGCCTTCTTCTCCTGCACTTTCCTTCGTGAGTTTAGAAAACCCCGAAAAGGAATTTATTCCCAGAGTTTCTTCTGTTCCTGTTGAGACCCCCAGAAGGCAGCTGTATCCTTCCTTATGTCCATTAGTTGGGGGTTGTCCCTCACTGGGGGTAGTGACAGGGGAAGTATGCAAGTATTCGCTCCATTTTCTCTGGCAGATTTAAAACAAATTAAGGTTGATTTAGGGAAATTTTCTGATGACCCTGATAGGTACACAGATGTTCTCCAAGGGTTAGGACAAAGCTTTGACCTCTCTTGGAGAGATGTAATGGTACCATTAGATCAAACTTTTAATGAGAAAAATGAAATCTTCAATGAAGCTAGAAAGTGGGATGATTTGTGGTTCATGCCCAATACCGATGGCAGTATAACTCCTGAGGAAAGGGGCAGATACCCCATGAGAAGACAGGCAGTTCCCTTTGAGGATCCTGAATGGGACCCTGAGAAACAAGGTGACTGGTGGTGCAAACGTTTTCTAACATGTATCCTGGAAGGTTTACACCGATCCAAGAAAAAGCCTATGAATTATTCTATGTTGTCTACTATTTACCAGGAGCAAAATGAGAGTCCCTCAGCCTTTCTTGAGTGGCTTAAGGAGGCAATGAGAAAACACACTCAGCTACCACCTGATTCCTTAGAGGGCCAAATTATTTTAAAGATAAGTTTATTACTCAGGGCAGCCCCAGACATTCAAAGAAAACTGCAGAAATTCGCTCTAGGCCCAGATCATAACCTGGAAAATCTTCTTAAAATGGCCACTGTGGTCTTTTATAACTGAGATCAGGAGAAAGAAAAGGAAAAAGACAGAAGAAATAGAAAAAGAATGACAACTTTAGTAACAGCACTCTGACAAACGAGCACCACTCAGGTGCAGAGGGAAGCCAGAGGAACTAAGAACAAGTGCTTCCAATGGAAAAGAAAAGAAAGATTGCCCCCAGCAGCACCACTGGCTAGGCAAACCACTTGGCCCCTGTACAGACTGCTAGGGTAACCACTGGGAGGTGGCCTGTCCTCAGAGGCAAAGGCCTCCTGGAACAGTGATCTCATCAGCCCCTAAACTGGACTGAGGGTGCCCAGGGCAGATTCTCATGGCTCCAGCTTGTGTCATCACCCCTCAAGAGCCACGGGTCTGCCTCATAGTGGAGGGCCAGGAGACAGAATTTCTTTTTTGTTTGTTTGTTTTTGGTTTTTGTTTTTGGCAGTTTTTGGCTGGGGCTGGGTTTGAACCCACCACCTCCAGCATATGGGGCTGGCGCCCTACTCCTTTGAGCCACAGGCACTGCCCAGGAGACAGAATTTCTTCTGGACACTGGAGCAACCTTTTCTGTATTCCTCTCTAACCCTGGTCTTTAATCCCCCAAATCTGTAACTATACAGGGGGTGTCTGGAAAGCTGGTTACCAAATTTTTCTCTCAGTCTTTAAGCTGTAATTGGGGTGACTGGCTGTTCTCTTATGTCTTCCTAATCATGCATGAAAATCCTGCTCCCCTTTTGGGGAGGGACATATTAACTAAAGCAGGAACAATCATTTATATGAATATGGTACAGAACCTATACTATGCTTTCCTTTATTAGAGACAGAAATTAACACAGAAGTGTGGGCTACTGGGGAACAGGTGGGAAGAGCAAGACCCAATCCAGACATGGTTTTGTATACAGACAGAAGTTTTTGGGACTGTGCCTTTGGCTCAAAGGGGTAGGGCACTGGCCCCATATGCCAGAGGTGGTGGGTTCAAACCCAGCCCCAGCCAAAAACTGCAAATAAATAAATAAATAAAATTAAAAATAAAATTTAAAAAAAAGAAGTTTTTTCATAGAACAAGGAACCCTCAAAGCAGGCTATGCTGTAGTTACTCAGTATACTATAATTGAGAGTGGGTCTCTCCCTTCAGGAACCAGTGCACAATTCGCTGAGCTAATAGCTTTAACCCATGCTTTAGAAATTGGGAAAAGCAAATGAGTCGATATATACACTGAAGTCAAAATATGCCTTCCTCATTTTACATGCCCATACTGCTATTTGGAAGGAAAGACAATACCTAACTTCCAATCGTTCCCCCATAAAATATCATCATGAAATAGACAGGTTGTTACAAGCTGCTCATGCTCCACAAGGAGTAGCAGTTATTCATTGTAAGGAACACCAAAAAACCTTAGATGATATTTCTGAAGGTAACAGACTTGCCAATAAAGAGGCTAAAATGGCAGCGCAGAAGGGAAAAATTCCCCTTGTGGCACCCCTCATTTGGGAGGGGTCACTTGAGAATCATACACCTCAATATACCCAAAAAGAAAAGGAATTGGCTTTATTCAGAGACTATTCACTATTTTCATCAGGCTGGCTACAAAATAGAAGTGGACTCTTTGCTATTACCTGCTGCAAGTCAATGGAAAATACTTAAAACTTTACATCAGTCTTTTCATTTTGGCTCTGAAAGTACTTATCAGATGGCTAAAGCTCTCTTTAATGGAAAGAACTTATTTAAAACCATAAAACAGATTATAAGGACTTGTGAGGTATTTCAGAGAAATAATCCTTCAAATCATCATCTAGCTCCCCTGAGTATATATATATATATATATAAAGGTAAATATCCAGGTGAAGACTGCCAGCTGAATTTCACTCATCCTCCTAAGGCACATGGTATACAACATTTACTGGTATTTGTGGATACTTCTACTAATTGGATTGAAAAGTTCCCTTGCAGGACAGAAAAGGCCCAGGAAGTCATAAAGGCTTTCGTACATGAGATTATCCCTAAATTTTGACTCCTTCATAGTTTGCAAAGTGATAATGGGCCAGCCTTTAAAGCAGCTGTTACATAGGGAATATATAAAGCCCTGAGCATAAAATATCACCTACACTGTTATTGGAGGCCCCAGTCCTCTGAGGAAGTAGAAAAAATGAATGATAAAATCAAAGGACAATTACTAAATCAAAGGAAAGCTAACTCAAGAAACTCAGCTCCCTTGGACTAAATTACTTTCCTTTGTTCTCCTTAAAATAAGAAATTTACCTCAGAAACACGGTTGTAGCCCATTTGAATTATTATATGGAAGACCCTTTTTAACTAATGATTCATTATTAGATCAAGAAACTACAGAATTGGGTGATGCCTGTGGCTCAGTGAGTAGGGCACCAGCCCCATATACTGAGGGTGGCAGTTTCGAACCTTGCCCTGGCCAAACTGCAACAACAACAAAAAAAATAACCGGCTCGGCACCTGTGGCTCAAGTGGCTAAGGCGCCAGCCACATACACCTAAGGTGGCAGGTTCGAATCCAGCCTGGGCCCGCCAAACAA
>NW_003852486.1:7134877-7141033 GCF_000181295.1 Otolemur garnettii | reverse complement strand
TGAGGCTCTGTCTCAAAAAAAAAAAAGAAGAAGAAGAAGAAGAAAAGAAAAGAAACTACAGAATTAGTAAAACATATCACTTCTTTAGCTAATTTTCAACAAATCCTTAAAAACCTCCCAACTACATTTTCACATTCAACACTAAAAGAGCTTTTCTATCCTGGAGATCTGATTATAATCAAAACTCTCTGTCCAGTTCACCTTCCCTAACCCCAAGATTGGGGGGATCCCTTTCCTATAATCTTGTCTTCTTTTATAGCTGTTAAAATTATGGGAATAGATTCCTGGATACATCATTGATGAGTAAAATCCAAGAACTCGCTCCCTCCTATAGAAGCAGACCATGAAGAGAATCAACCACAGTCCACCTATACTTGTGAGCCTAAAGAAAATTTAGAGTTATTATTTAGAAGACAGCAAGGAAAGTGTTATTATAGTTTTCTTTTAATATCACTGACTTTGTTCTTCCAACCTGACACTGTAATTAACCCCCTCCTCTCACTGTTCTATCCTTGCCTTTTAATGTACTAATCAGATTTGTGTCTTCCAGAAATGATGTCATCAAGCCACAAACAGTAAAGATGGTTCCAGTCCAAGACCTGATTCTATTGCAGACCCCTGGATCGCTCTCCCTATGAAAAAATCCTAACTGCCCCCTTCTATCATCACCACAATTTAGCAGGAAGCAGTTAGATGAGTCTTCATCCTTTCTCCCTGAAAGCAATTAGAATTTCTGCTTGTAGAGGGAGGATTGATATAGGACAAGTGGAGCTCCAGCCAGCTCTGCCCAAGCTGAGGGGAGGACCTGCCACCTCCACCCTGGCCGAGCAGTGGCAGCCAGCAGAGGAAACTGCATGCTGAAGAGTAGGCAGGAGGGCCCTGGAAGAGGCTTCAGTAGCCAGAGGGGCCAGACAACTGCTGGGGAGACACCAGCACCTTAGTGTCTCCCTTCCCTTGCACTTGCAGCTGAACAGGGAACCCCCAGTCCCCAGGCCTGGTCAATTTCATGTAGGTTTCCTAGGTCTGGGAACCAAAGGGACTATAACCATTCATTTGCTACCAAGTCCTGGCTAGATGTAACTACAAGGAACCCATGCAACTATATATACCCCTGGGCAAAGAGCCCAGGGAGAGAGCTTCCCCCTCCCCAGCTTCATTTTTTTTCTCTCTGCCAGAAGCTTTGGTGTTTTTTGTATTCTTTTTTGTAAAATAAATCTCATCCTACCATTGATCTGTGGTCCAGGATTCATTCTTCAAATCACTGAGACCGAGAACCTACCAAAGATGAAATTCTGGTATCAAAAGGATTGTACTGTAGCAGCCCGTATAGCCTATGGCTAGGAGGAGTGAGAGTTATAGGAAATACCTGTAATGGAACACCTTGGAACACCAGGGCATGGAGAGAGGTTTAGTTCTAACAAGCATGAGAAAGCTCGCGGGATGAGAGCATTGGTGAATTGGCAGTCTCTACACCTGTGGTGTTGAGAAGCACGAGATCAGCCTTATATTAGGCTGGAGGAGAAGGCAGACAAAAGTCACGTGCATTCTATCACAGATCCACTTACTCTGACTCTGTCTCCTCTCCTGCCTGTAGAACGCCAGCACGGCATCTCTCTGCTGAAGATTACCAAGCTCTGCTAAAGACTAAGAGCTATCTGTTCTAAGAAGACTGCTTTCCTCTCTCTAAGATACTCTGTCTCTCTCTCTCCAGCTAAAGTAGATAATCCTCAAGCACCTAAGAGAAACTGTTCCTGAGCAAGGTAGCTTAGTGGTCCACGTCCAGAACCTACCTAAGCTGGGCCCGTAGACCTGGCCAGTCCCGGGCCCTGACAAGTGGTGTCAGAGGCAGATCCTGACATTGTACAATGGTCTCTTTGAAACTATACACATTTGTTACAGGAGGTACACAGGCTAAAAATACAGGAGATATATCTACTTGTATGCATACGTGAAAACGGGGTATGTATCTGTTGTGTGTCTGTTTAGAAATGCTGTAATAAGGAATGTGAACTGGAGAGCTGTAACTAGCTCCTGGAGACAGGAGGAGCTTAAGGTGTTTGAGGTTAGAGTGAGCTATGATCACCACTACACTCCAGGCTGGGTGATCGAGTGAAGAAAAATAAGAGAAAGGAAGAAAAAGAAAGAAAACAAAAGAAAGGGAATACACAAATCCAATTTTCCTCATAATAACAAATATGATCTTTTTAATATAAAAACTCAGAAAGCTAAATCTGGCACAGGTAGTAAACAATAATTAGGGTATAAGTGGAAATTACATTAAAACCAAAAGACAAATGTTAATAATATCAGCCACATTACAATATTTGGAGATTTTTACCCTTATCATTTAATGAATACCTATTCTTTCATTTCATTTTCTAGTATATATCAATATATCAATATATATATATATATATTTTTTTTTTTTTTTTTTTTTGAGACAGAGCCTCAAGTTGTTGCCCTGGGTAGAGTGCTGTGGTATCACAGCTCACAGCAACTTCCAACTCTTGGGCTTAAGCAATTCTCTTGCCTCAGCCTCCCAAGTAGCTGAGACTACAGGTGCCCACCACAGCGCCTGGCTATTTTTTGGTTATAGTGGTCATTGTTGTTTGGCAAGCCAGGGCTGGATTTGAACCCACCAGCTCTGGTTTATGTGGCTGGCACCTTAGCTGCTTGAGCTACAGACACCAAGCCAAATTTATATTCTATATATGTGAACTTTGTGGAAATGTTATCTTCCTACATACAAGGTTTTTTTTTGTTTTTATTTATTTATTTATTTAGAGACAGAGCCTCACTATGTTGCCCTCTGTAGATTACCCTGGCATCATAGCTCACAGCAACCTCTAACTCTTGGGCTCAAGCAATTCTCTTGCCTCAGCCTCCCAAGTAGCTGGGACTACAGGTTCCCCCCATAACACCAAGCTATTTTTAGAGATGGGGTCTCACTCTTGCTCAGGCTGGTCTTTAACCCATTATCTCAGGCAATCCACCCACCTCAACCTCCTAGAGTACTGGGATTACAGGCATGAGCGACCACGCCCAGCCTACATACAAGGTTTTTATAAGATTTTTCACTCGAAACATTTTTCACAGCATCAATACCTTTTTAAACACTTAACAACAAATTTTAAAATATCTTGTAACAATATAGTACAGTATCAATAGAAAATCAACTACCTAGGAATTATAATGTAATCTTAAATTACAAATTGCAAGTGGTTAAAATGGTTATTCAAACAAGAAATAATGAATGTTCTTTTTCTATAAAAAATTTTTATAGCAGCAAGTGGGCGCCGGTGGGCTAACGAGGAGTGACGGGGAGGGGCACAGTGGCCCCCGGGTCTGGGTGAGCAGGCCATGGAGGAGGAACAGAGCTTCTTGGATATCTACAGCGGCCGCCTTGCCCTGCAGCACCGCTACTTCTCCCGGTCCTGCGGGGAGTTTTGCCTCAGCTGCCCTCGCCTCTTGCTGCATTCGCTCACCCTTGTCCCTGCACTGTGTGGCTGGCGGCCTACGAACTCTTCACACTCTGGGAGCGTGATCCTCTCTGCTGCCATCTTCATCACCCTCTTAGGCCTCCTTGGTTACCTCCATTTTGTGAAGATTGATCAGGAGACTCTGTTAATCATTGATTCCCTGGGCATCCAGATGACTTCATCCTATGTTTCAGGCAAAGAAAGCACTACTTTTATAGATGGGCAAGGTCAAGGATGTTATCATTAACCAGGCTATTTACATGCAGAAGGTGATTTACTACCTCTGCATTTTACTGAAACATCCAATGGAACCACATGGGATATCCCAAGTAGTACCTCTCTTCCAGAGTGCCCAGCCCCAGCTTGACTGCTTGATTGAAGTGTACAGGAGCTGCCAGGAGATCCTGGCACACCAGAAAGACACATTAACAAGTGCATGAGTCCCAGCATTCAGAAAGCCAGTATTGTCATCCGTGAGAGATGACTGCCAAGCTCCAGTGGCTGGCTTATTTTCTGTACTCTGAACTGTCGGGTGGACACAGCCCTAGGACGTAGTGGATGTCAGAGCCACAGAGCAGGTGACTGGAAATCTAAGTCAATGTTTCTTTGTATTATAGTGTTGCCCTTGTAAGGTTTTGCCTACTATTCCAACAGGAAAGAGATCTTAAGAATTTTGACATGTCAAAAGTAATTTGGCAAAGAGCACTTTGTGAGATTCCTAAGCATATTTGATATTTGTTGAGTTAGGGGGAAACTGATACCAAATCTCTTGAGAAAAGTATAATTTCCAATTGCACAGAACCCCTGTATAAAGTTAGGGGGGAAAAAAGTGAAGCCCTTCTGTACTTGTTAGCAGTACCTGTCCACCTCGCTCCTGTGTTCTGTACAGGGTTGATTTATGATGACTCTTAATAAACAGATCTTCCAAAACACACAATAATTACCTGGTTCACAGATGGGTGCTTTTTATTGACAGACAAGATCATGGCATTTCAGTAATGGATGTCAAGCTCATTAACACTTTTCTGTTACTCAGCATTTTCTATTGTTTAAAAGCTGCTTTTTGCCAAGAGGGATGAGACAAAAGGCCAGAAAGAAATTCAACTTTGGTTTTCAGACATAGGACTTTCATGTCAAAGAAGAATAAATAAACAAACTATAGAAAAAAAATTTTATAAATTAGTAAAGTGATTAGGCCTAGCAGTGTCCCTGTAGTCCCAGCTACTAAGAAAGCTGAGGTTGGATGGAGGATAGCTTGAATAAAGCCTATGAAATACAGTGAGACCTTGGTTCTGAAAAATAAAAACATTTTTTTTAAATTTATGAAGGACAAGATAATGCTAAAGCAGATACATAGGGAAAACATGAATGGGCAAGCGGAAATAAAACACATATGGTCAAAAAACATGGGGAGAAATGTTAACCAACTGCTAACCTACTGACAAAAGTGAAGATGATTCTAACACCCAGGGGACATGAAAATATACTCTCAAATATTGTCAAGATGGTGCAAAGTTTCAAATACGAATTTGAAGGCACCTATAAATTTTAAATGTTCTTCTGTTTAACTCAAGAGATACACATATAGCAGTATATATCCCAGGATTGATGATATATAGTCAGATATTCATTGGGTGTTTTATTAAGTGATATTTAAAAATCCTGGGAGGCTACTGTGGCTCAAAGGAGCAGGGAGCCGGCACCATATGCCAGAGGTGGTAGGTTCAAACCCAGACCCAGCCAAAAAAAAAAAAAAAAAAAAAAAAAATCCTTCTACTGGGTGGATAATTTGATGAGGAATGGCATTTTTACAAAGCATTAAAGTAGTTCCCTACAAATTACATGATAATTACCAAAGGAAATAGTAACTGCATCATGGAAATAACAGAAAATATCTTCACTAAGTGATCCCTAATAAGGGACAAAATAACATCACGTATATTTTGGTATGATAGTCTGAGAGGCACACAGAATCACTTCTGAGATATTTCAGCCAAATGTCTAACCTGAATCTAATCCAAAAAGAATATCAGACAGCCCCAAATTAAAAAATAATTTATGGAATAACTAAGCTATAGCCTTCAAAAATACTAATGCCATGAAAGGCAAAGAAAGGCTAGGGAAATGTTTCAAGTTAAAGGCTATCTATGGTACATAACTACAGATATGATATGATATAATATCTAATTAGTATAATACAATTGTGTACCCATGGGTTTTGCATCTGTAAATGTAACCACCTGTGGATTGAAAATATTTAGAAAAAATTCCACAAAGTTCCAAAAACCAAAACTTAAATTTTTTATGCACCAAATACTACATTGAATCCACTCCAATGAAATTATATGTAGACATTGTATTAGGTGCTGTAAGTTAGAGATAATTTAAAGTATACAGGATGGGCTCAGCACCTGTGGCTCAAGTGGCTAAGGCACCAGCCACGTACACCTGAGCTGGCAGGTTCAAACCCAGCCCGGGCCTGCCAAATAACAACCACGGCTGCAACCAAAAAACAGCCAGGCGTTGTGGAGGGCGCATGTAATCCCAGCAACTTGGGAAGTGGAGGAGACTCGCTTGAGCCCAGGAGTTGGAGGTTGCTGTGAGCTGTAATGCCACGGCACTCTACCCAGCGGGACAGCTTGAGAGGGATGAGACAAAAGGCCAGAAAGAAATTCAA
>NW_003852486.1:7133379-7134494 GCF_000181295.1 Otolemur garnettii | reverse complement strand
AAAAAAAAAAAAAAAAGCAAAGAGCAAAAGATGGGTGAGTCAGGAATGGATTCTCTTGACATGACCTTAGATTCATCTGTGAAAATTGAAAATCAAAGTGATAACTCTTCTGGTAGCAGCTTAGTTGCAATAGTGTGTTCCTTACTCACCTAAACAGAGGCAAAGAAGCCCCATTAGGAACTTTGTTCCTTTGCCTGAAAGTGTTTAAGCAAGAAATTCATCAAGTGACTCATCTATAGAACCAATGACTTTAAAAGCTATTTTTGATAGATATAAGTATAGAAAATATAGACATAAAAAGAGGAAACACAAACCAACAGGAAGAAAAAGGGGTAGACCAAAAGGAAGGAAAAATACAATAAGTTCACAAACAGATAAGAAACTAATTAACAAAGGACTTGGGTTCCCATTCATGAAATCAGAGAATGAAGGAAAACCATTACCTTGGAGAAAAATTTTAACTTATGAGCAAGCCATTGCAAGAGGATTTTCATCTACATTGAAAAACTTAAATATGAGCACTACCTTAAAGAATCTTTGAACCAAATGGATGCTGGTGAAAATTTAGAAAAAGAAGATTTTGATAGTCATAGATACAAGTATTTGGATGATGATGGATCCATTTCTCCTATTGAAGAGTCAGTGCAGATAGTAAGTTCTGATTTCCCAAGAAAGGTTGATGTATGTTCAGAACAAAAGAATGGTACCAAAGAAGCTACTTTGTCTAAAAAGAGAGCTACAAGGACCAAAAGCATTGGACAGAGAACACCACCGCCTGAAAAAGAGAATGGAACATAAATGTCCAAGAAGGTATAAACAACATAGTGAAGTGCTGGGCACGGTGGCTCACGCCTGTAATCCCAGCACTGTGGGAGGCCGAGGAGGGAGAATTGCTTGAGCTCAGGAGTTCGAGACTCGCCTGAGCGAGAGTGAGACCCCAACTCATGAAAAAAATGGAAAAACCCAGCCAGGCACCGCTGTGAGCGCCTATAATCCCAGCGACTTCCAGAGGCTGAGGCAGCCGGATGCCCACAAGCCAGAGTCTGAGGTTGCACTGAGTTACCAAGCCACTGCACTCTGCTCAGTGGCATAGGGTGGGACTCTGTCTCAACAAA
>NW_003852486.1:7128267-7131189 GCF_000181295.1 Otolemur garnettii | reverse complement strand
AGTAGCTGGGACCACAGGCGCCTGCCACAACACCCGGCTATTTTTTGGTTGCAGCCATCATTGTTGTTTGGCAGGCCTGGGCTGGATTCAAACCCACCACCTTGGGTGTACATGGCTGGCGCCTAAGCCACTTGAGCCACAGGCGCTGAGCCCCGGCTATTTTTAAAGATGAGGTCTCGTTCTGGTTCAGGCTGGCCTTGAACTCACAAGTTCAAGCAATCCACCCACCTCAGCCTCCTAGAGTGCCAGGATTATAGGTGTGAGTCATCACACCCAACCTAGACAATCATCTTTAATGCAGCAAAATAATTTAATCAAGGAAAATTACCTATGAAATGGGTGGAACCCCCGGAGCTATAAATAATAGTTACTGTCAAACTCAATCTTTAGGATTCTCCTCTTCAGTCGCATGCAGGACAGCTCTCTGAACTCTACCTCTAACCATAACTGTAAGTCTCTTTCAATCCCATTTTTTACAAGTTTGCTTATTTGGGTGGTGTGTTGTATTTGTGTGTGTTGTGGGGAATGTTTTCCTATATTTAATGCCCTACAGATATGGTCAGATACTATAAGGGAAGCTTCATCTTTCACCCTGAAAGGAGATGAATTATGGATTAAGAAATTCTGATTCTGGGTTTTGATTTTGAGGTAGTATTCTTGTCTCTGTAATATTGGATATTGGCATTTTCAGAAAGGAACATGTATTCAAAATGCAAATGATGAAGCCAACCTATTGTTTGACCTCAGCTCAGGGAACAACTGATGACCTCTAATCCTTCTCATTCCCCCTTTCATTAAGTTTAAGGTCCAGTGAAGGTAAAGTTCCTCTAAGGAGTCACTAAACTAATTTCTCAGCATCAAAATGACTAATACTCTTGGTATTATGTTAGGATTTTTTAGGAAATTGAAGACATACATTGAATACAATCATGAAAGATTTTCTCATTTCAGGTGGCACCTGTGACTCAAAGGAGTAGGGTGCTGGCCCCATATACCAGAAATGGTGGGTTCAAATCTGGCCCCAGCCAAAAAAAAAAAAAAGAAAGATTTTCTCGTTTCTGCATGGTTTGCTGGATTTGGCACAGTTTTTGCCCTATATTGAAGGAATGAGAATACCTAATGACAGCAGACATTTCTGATTCTGCATCCCTGTTGCTTCAGTTGAGTGACTCAAAAAAGTCCCTTAATCTAATATATTTGGACATCAGTTTCCTTACCTGTTAAACAGCAATATTAATAAAACTGAATGTCATAGGTCACTTACAGAATTAAATTGTACTCAGGTATGTAAATCATATATAGTAATGTAGCGCAACAAACAATAAACCTGTAATAAAAGTTGCTTAACACCCTTTCCTCCCATAACAGATACTGTTTTCTCCAGATCAGGCATCCTCCTCATCCTGTAGTTCTATATATTCTTAAAATTAGCAGCTAAAATATAGTGTTGGTAATAATGATAGTCAGCACTTCCGTGCAGTTATAACTAGCAGCCACTTTAGTCCACTGATTTATCATAACCTAAGAAGTAGCTATTATTATTTTCATCCCATTTTCACTTATGTGAAACTAAGACCCAGGAACATTGAGTTTCAATTTTGGTGTTAGATGTAGTAGAAGCAGTGAGTGGTGAAGCTAGGCTTTGAATCCTAGCAGTCAGAGCATATAATATGTGATCTTAATGCTCTCTTTCGATATTGCTTCTTTGTAATAAAGGGAAAAGGTTAAAATGCCTAAAGTTCTAGGGTAAGCAAAGTCAGAACTAGCTTTTAAGTTAGAGACCCATGACACGTAAGGTTTCTCAGGCAAAAAGTATTAGCAGGTTTGGTTGTGGTAGAGTTCCAAGAAAACTAGTCAACATTAGATCTATGGTTATATTAATCTAATCTGATTTGCATAATCAGGGAGGGGCACTTTTAGGAAAGTACTTGGAAATAATCCAATCAACACTGGAGGTTTTCTCCAGGATTCAATTAATTTACAGGTCATTAGGGGAAGATTGGTTTTCCTAGTTTCTTTTCTTCTTTTTTTTTTTTTCTTTTGAGACAGAGTCTCACTTTGTCATCCTCGGTAGAGTGCTGTAGCATCATAACTCACAGCAACCTCAAACTCTTGGGTTCTGGCTCAGTGCCTGTGGCTCATCAGTTACAATGCCGGCCACATACACCAAGGCAGGTGGGTTCAAACCCAGCCTGGGCCTGCTAAACAATGACCACTACAACAAAAAAGATAGCCGGGAATTGTGGAGGGCACCTGTAGTCCCAGCTACTTGGGAGGCTGAGACAAAAGAATCACTGGAGCCCAATAGTTTGAGGTTGCTGTGAGCTGTGATACCACAGCACTCTACCGAGGGTGACAGAGTGAAACTGTCTCAAAAACAAAAACAAAACTCTTGGGCTTAAGTGATTCTCTTGCCTCAGCCTCCCAAGTAGCCAGGACTACAGGCGCCCACCACAACCCCTGGCTATTTTTTTTAGAGATGAGGTCTCGCTTTGGCTTAGGCTGGTCTTTGAGAACTCCTGAGTTCAGGCAATCCACCCATCTCAGCCTCCCGGAGTGCTAGGATTACAGGTATGAGCCACCGAGCCTGTTCTCCTACTTTCTTTCTTCAAGGTAATGCAGTCAAAGACACTAGAGATGGGTGAGATGGATTAGATAAAGCTCACTTTCTTTTCTTTCTTTTCTTTTCTTTTTTCATTGCAACAGAATCTCACTCTGTTGTCCTGGCTAGAGTGCTCTGCCATCATAGCTCACAGCAACTTCAAACTGCTAGTTTGAGCAGTCCTCTTGACTCAGCCTCCCCAGTTGCTGGGAATACGGGTGCCTGCCACAATGCCAAGCTAATTTTTCTATTTTTAGTAAAGACAGGCTCTTGCTCTTGCTATAAGGCTGGTCTCAAACTCCTTAGCTCAGGCGATCCAT
>NW_003852486.1:7121042-7128007 GCF_000181295.1 Otolemur garnettii | reverse complement strand
AGTCTCCTGCCGCCGCCTCCCAAATAGCTGGGACCACAGGCGCCCACCACAACACCTGGCTGTTTTTTGGTTGCAGCCATCATTGTTGTTTGGCAGGCCAGGCTGGATTTGAACCCGCCACCTTAGGTGTATGTGGCTGGCGCCTTAGCCACTTGAGCCACAGGTGCTAAGCCCTTTTCTTAAATTCTGACTCAGAATTCCTTGGGAGAAACTGTGGGTAAGCAAAGGGTGATTTTTTTTTTCTATTGGTTTCATTGGAACTTTGTTACTTTTTCAGAAATTGACACTTCAGAAGGGCCCAGGCATTCCTGGCTGCCTGGAGAGAAACAGGCATCCTAGTGAGGGAAAGGAACAAAATTAAGAGAGTTTTTTTATCCTTTCTAAAACCTCCTTGTTTCTGTTTTGAGATGCACACCTCCCTCTTTATGTTTCTTTCTCCCTTCCTGTCCCTCTCCTTCCTCTCAGTTTTGCTAATCTAGCACATCAGATCAAGTCCCACTCCCCTGTATTGACACTGCTGGTCGCATGTCCAGCATTTACTCTCTTCCCCCACTATTCTTCCCAATAGTAACCCTATTTTCCTTCATGTACCAACCGTACTATGAGCCAGTCCAAATGCTGCAGGAAATTCTGACTCATCAGGTGTGGTTTTGACTTGCATTTTCCTTACGACTAGTGATGTTAGGAACAGATTCATATATGTGTTGGCCATTTATATGTCTCATCCCTCACCTTCCTTCCCTCCAAACAGCTCCCTTGAAACAGCTTGTGCTCTGAGTCTACATCTAGAAAACTGGCATGACTTCATGATACTCACATAAGTAGTTTCTTTTTCTTTTCTTTTCTTTTTTTTTTTTTTGAGACAGTTTCACTATGTCACACTTAGTAGAGTGCCGTGGCATCACAACTCACAGCAACCTCAAACTCTTAAGCAGTTGTCTTGCCTCAGTCTCCAAAGTAGCCACAACGCCTGGCTATTTTTTATTGCAGTTGTCATTGTTGTTTAGCTGGCCCAGGCAGGGTTCCAACCCACCAACTTCAGTGTATGTGGCTGGTGCCGTAACCACTGTGCTATGAGTGCCATGCCTCATATAAGTACTTTCATCAAGTAGTCTTCTACTTAGGGTGTAAGGAAAAGACTAAACGCAAATTACAGTAGAGCCTCTGTAAGCTGACCTCCCAAGGGACTGTAACAAACTAGTCAGCATACAGAACTGGTCAACGTAAAGAACTAGACCACCTTAGTCAAATTAAGGAGAATTTGAATGTAGAACGGTGGTCAGCTATGGAGGTTCTACCGTATTATGATGTATGTTTTTTCATAAAACATCACTGTTGATATATTTTTTGGTTAAAATGTATGTTTTGTGGGCGGGGCACAGTGGCTCACACCTGTAACCCTAGCACTCTGGGAGGCCGAGGCAGGTGCATTGCCTGAACTCAGAGGCTTGAGACCAGTCTGAGCAAGAGCAAGACCCCGCCTCTAAAAATAACTGGGCATTGTGGTGGGCACCTGTAGTCCCAACTACTCAGGAGGCTGAGGCAAGAGAATCACTTGTGCCACAGCACTCTACCAAGGGTGACAGAGTGAAATTCTGTCTAAAAAATAAAATAAAATGGTTTGGTTTTTTTTCCTTTCAGTCACATCTGCATGTGTTTTATTTTAAAGAAAGGATGACTCCTCTACAGATACATGGATTCATCAAAATTTGGAGCAAGAATACTGGGATGACCAAGTTGAAAGAAGCATTCATTGAAACAGTGGAAGAAAAAAAGGAAATTAAATTGGTGATCCTTTCCAAGTCTGGAGGAATTACAAAAGTTTTTCGGTTGAGTAATAATATTAGAAGTGTGGTCCTTCAACATTGTGAAAAAAGAAAAAGCCACCTTTGTTTGACTTTACAAGGCAACATCTTGTTCATTGGCAAGTTATCCTTCCAAGATGCTGAACAGATGAAGATGTTTCTGGATGTAGTCCGTCAAAACAAACTTCAAAACTCCATGAAACCTGATGATGATTGGAATATCTTTGAAAGCAGGAATACACAGAAAGAAATTGACAAAACTTTATCTTATAAAAATCGTTACAAGCCAAGTTATAGATCCTTTCAGACCGAGACAGGAAGTGAAATGCCTGTCTCTCAAAAAATGCCTTTGTTAATGCCAAAATCACCAACACTTTTCAATAAAGGATTACTAGAAAATCTAAGTGAAAAGAGGAAAAAAACACTACCATCTGATCTAGAGATAAATGAGGACTTTCTCAAAGAAAATAATAACCTTACAC
Source organism: Otolemur garnettii (assembly GCF_000181295.1). Lineage (NCBI taxonomy): Eukaryota > Metazoa > Chordata > Mammalia > Primates > Galagidae > Otolemur > Otolemur garnettii. The sequence goes on along the minus strand of NW_003852486.1, from coordinate 7,125,720 downwards.
TAAACAAGAAATTCAAGACAGATTCCTTGAAGTATGAAAGAAGCAATTGGAAGGAACCAGCCAGTTTAAAAGATTTAGAAAAAGGTAGAAATTCAATACTTGGATCTTCATTCAAGACTGACTCTAATATAAACCCTAACCTAGAGGAGACTGTTCTTTCAACTCAGACTTTCTCTGGCAAAGGAGGTTTGGCATTTTCATCAGAAAAAGAACATAGCCAGAATGACCCTTCAGGGACTGAAGCCCAAGTTTCCTTTGACCCTCAGCCTGAGAAACTATGTGAAGGTTTCCCCAACTTGGGAAACACCTGTTACATGAATGCAGTTTTACAATCACTATTTGCAATTCCATCATTTTCCCATGACTTACTCATGCAAGGTCTCCTATGGGAGAAAATTCCCGTTGATGCTGTTATCTTGCCCCTGAGGCAGTTGCTTACATTAAAAGATACTTGTGATAGAAAGATCAAGGAAGAGTTACTTATAAATGTTAAATATGCCATTTCAGCAGTTGCAAAGATTTTCTCTGGCAATGCACAAAACGATGCTCATGAGTTTTTAGGTCAATGTTTAGACCAGCTGAAAGAGGACATTAAAAAATTAAATGATGTTTTGAAGACTGAGAGGGAACCTAGGAATGAAAATTCATCTCCACAGATGTATGCTGGTAACACTGTCACTAATGTGTGTGTTTGTCCTGTCATTGCTAATTTTGAATTTGAATTGCAGCTCTCCATTATTTGCAAAGCCTGTGGTCATACTGTTCTCAAGACAGAAGCCGGCAATTATCTCTCCATCAACCTGTATCAAGAAGCAAAACCACTTTCTTTGTCTGTTCAACATTTTTTTGATATGTTCTTTCAAGCAGAAGAACTCGTGTATAACTGTGAGATGTGTAAGCATAAGAGTTCTGTTGCAGTGAACACATTTAGTAGGCTCCCCAGGGTCCTAATTGTTCATTTGAAACGCTATAGCTTTAATGATGCTTGGTCGCTGGTGAAGAATAACCAGCATGTTCATATTCCCAAATATTTAAGCTTATCTTCTTATTGCAATGAAAGCACCAAATCACCTCTTTCCTTGAGCAATAACGTGCCTGTTTGGCCCTCCAAGGTCCTGAATGCCTCTCAGGAGATAATTTCTAAGATAATCAGCCAATTGACACCATCAGTGAAGTCAACATCAGAATCAAGTGATTCTCTAGTTTTACAGTTTGCACAAGACAAGAATGCTGACCTACAAAGATTCCAGAGAAAATGTGAAGAAGTAAATCAAAGATATCACCATAAAGACCTACAAAATGGGTCTAAGCTAGAGTCAAAAGAGGTAAACTCTGAAGATAAAACAGTCAGTGAAAAGGAGTTGGCAATGGCTGACTCAGTGATGGATCTGGGAGACACCTCTCTTCCCATGACCTGTGAAAACAGAGACAAGCTCATAGGTAGCCAAGACACAGACCCTGCAGAGACCCATCTGCAAGAGACGTCTGAAAATCCAGAATTTAATAAATGTGAGAAAACCAATACACCTATAGAGCTAGATGTTGACACTGTCATGGAGTCTACCAGTGGCTTTTATGAGTATAAAGGAAGCAGGATTCTGGGACAATCTCAAGGAATGGCTGAAGAGTTTCGACAGAATATTGAGACGAGAATCACTGAGGAATTTCTTCAGCAGGTGTCACCCCCAAGTGCTGGGAAACCAGATACCCAGGAACATGCAGAGAAAGCTCTTGATAGATCTACAGAAATAAAACCTCAAAAGACTAACCTGAATTCCCTTGGTGAATTGGGTTCTGATGAAAACCCTGGAAACAAAGCCATTTTAGAGATGGAGAACACAGAAGCTGAAGCCAAGGAACCAAACAGAAACGTGAAGACAAGAGATCCTCTCCAGGTCTACAGGCTCATCAGTGTGATCAGCCACCTTGGAAGCTCTCAAAGTTCAGGCCATTACATCAGCGATGCTTATGACTTTCAGAAGCAGGCCTGGTTCACCTACAGTGACCTCTGGGTTTCAGAGATCCAAGAGCCCCTGATCCAGGAAATGAGGCACCAGTCTGGGTATATCTTTTTTTACATGCACAAAGAGATTTTTGCAGCATTGTTAGAAAAGGCAGAGAATTCTCAACCACTTAGCACACAGGAAGGAGTGAATCTTCAGGGAGAATAAGAAGATAATCTTTTACACAGGACCTCACTCAGTACCACTTAATGAATGAAAGAAAATTCTGTACTCTAACCAGAATGAAGGAAAAAGTAGATGGGACTCTAGGAGTGGCCACAGAGACATGATAATAGAATCAGATTATTGACCTGCCCAAGTAGAACGAGGCTACCCAGGAAGGATCTGTTGGGACCTTATGGCCGCTGAGAGAACACCACTCACATGCAAGAACAAAGAAGTGCTTTATTTGTTTACAAGCATATGCCTGGGTCACTCCACCCTGCAGCGTTGCTGGGGGAAGGGCGACCCCGAAGTGAAGCTGGGGGCGAGGGAGGTGTTTAAAGCGCACAGAATTACATCAGGTGTTTTGTTGGGCGGGGTTGCTATTGGCTAAGCTGTTTTGGTTAGGGATTTTTTAGAGGGGGGCTGCTTTAGAGAGGGACTGCTGCTTGTTTATTTCTGATAGACTGGCTCCCTCTAAGCTGACTGACCTTGTTGATGGGAGCCAAGAAGGGGGAGCTAATGTGGGGGAGGAAATGTCTCCTTCTGATAGACTGATTCCACCTGGGCGGCCTTGCCCAGGAGGGGGGTGGGGAGTGAGTTCCAAGATGAAGCTACATTAACCTCTTCATTCCCAAATGAAGTTACTAACCCCTTCAGGATCCAGTACATGTCCCTCCCAGGAAATAGTGAATGGACCAATCCCTGCCTCTCTGATAGAAAAAAAAAAAAAAGGCAGAATTCCCCCAGGGCCTTCAGACCCCCTGCAAGATTTCATTGATCAGGCCTTCAGGGTTTGGCGGTGCCTCTTAGAGCTCGAGTTATTGGTTTCTGCCTTAAGGCAAAACCCAGCTACTTCTTGAAAGTCCGAGGGGCAGTCTGAAAAAACAAAATCTTATTTGAGACCGTGCTTTAAATGCAGCAGACCAGGATTTTAGGCAAAGCAGTCAGCCTACTAAGGTCTTCACTGAAAGTCTGACTGCACAGGTCTTTTTGAAGATCTGGTTTCACATTTGCTCCCAGGACCTAGCAAGAGTCCCAACCTCCTGAGCCTAGCTGCACAAGACTGACAGTTCCTAGAAAATCAGGATGCTCCTTGAATGCCATACAGTCCACGTCTAAAATTTTAGTACTTTTCCATGCATATTTATGCACATGTGGGAGGGTGCCCAATTTGTGTAGTGATTGTCATTTAGGGGGTTGGACCAGTATTGTTATGTTACTCATCATCAACTGTAGTCCCCAGAAAGCCTTGTGAAAATATTATGTCCTATGTAACAGCAAAGTAACATAAAATAAAATTACATTTTGTAAACCATTTGCTATGGCTTTGTAATTGCATACCCATGTTTTAAGGTACAGGTGAATTTACTGCTATCTGAAGTTTATTGGTGTTTCCCTTTTATGTAAGCTGTAGTGGTGATACCAATATATCTGCATTGTGATATACTTGTCTAAGGATGCCTGGAAATGAAATAAATGGCAGATGCAAGAGAAGGATGGACCCCACTTCAGATGTAATTAATTAATAGAAATTTATTGATAATTTGATACACCTGCAGGTGCACCTACAGGGAGCTGATACCATATAGGCAAGCAGCCTCAAATAGTGGGTGAGAAGACTTTTTATACTATTATTTTGCATAATAAAATAATATAATTATTTTGCATAATATTTGCATGCAGGGTCAGCAAGCTAGAGCAATACAGAAGCCAAATCATTGGGATTAGCACAATTCAATACAGTTCAGGGGTCACAAAATAAGGATACATCATAAAGGCTTACACAACTCAGGGCAGGGGGTACATGTTGGTTCATAAATCATAAAATATATCATAAGTACATTACTTCATGGGTCATAAGATGAGGGTCACATAGTTCAGGGGTACAAAACAAATGTTGGCTAATTTTCCGAGAACAACTTGGGACCTTTTCATCAAGGGCTCAATTCTTCCCTTCGTTCAACCCCTCCCTGCATACTTCCTTAATTTCAGGCTGCTTCTTTACCCTTGTGGGGGCTGGGACTAAAAGGCTTAGGAGAGATTTCCTTTTCAAGGGTAGGGGGCTTATTCTCCACTGGTCCTAGGGAGGTGGTCAAGGGCTGGGGGCTTGGTTATTACAGAAATGAATAAAATTGGACTACATTTCTTAAAGTGTTTTACTGTAGATTGGTTTCATGGGCCATCTCTTCCTCAAGTGAAATGATATCTGCATTATATTGAATAAAGTAACCATTTTAAAATTAAGAAGGAGCAAGTAGCTCAAGATGAAAGCTCAGTGAGAAACAGTTATTGTGGGGGAAATGTCTCTTTTAACAGCTTCAGACTCCTTGATCCCAGAATTCAAGCCACCTACAGGATTAGAATGGGGTCTTCCATATTTTGAAGCAATTGTTTCCAAAATGTTGCTCTTGAAGTAGCAATAGCAGCAGCTGGGGACTGACTAGAAATGCAGATTCTGGGCAGTGCCTGTGGCTCAGTGGGTTGGGCTCCGGCCCAGTTCAAACCTGGCC
>NW_003852486.1:7118578-7119764 GCF_000181295.1 Otolemur garnettii | reverse complement strand
TCTTTCTTGCCCTTAGTGATGATAAGAGGTGTAGCTTTCTTTCCATCCAGACGAATGGCCAAAATACAGGTAACACGTGAACTTTCGTGACCAGTGGAGGGAACATAGATTGAGGAGGCACCCCTCTGTTCAATTGTTGTTTGGGCTCCTTGACCCATAAACACTGCAGTTTCATCCATAGCAATCATGTTGCAAGGTTGGTATTTAGGAAAGTCAATGCCATCAACAAAGGACTTGAATGCAAGTGCTCGCTTAAAAACTTCTGGATCTTTCAACTTAGACAGTGTTGTTGATTTTCTTAGAGACAGTTCATATCGCTAAAGGAAGCCATCCAGCCAGTGTTGTGATGCTTTGAATTCTGGGGATATTTCAAACTGTGGGGCCTTTACAAGGGCAAATGCTTGAATGTCAGCCCTGCGCACAACCAAAGCCTTTGCTCTCCTTTCACAGATTATGTTTTCCAGCTCAGGAAATAAAAGTTGCCGACCTGAACCACACTTGTGCTTTCTTAGCATTTCTTCTGTCCACATGTAGACTACCTGCCATTTTCGGACCATTCGGATATCCAAGTTCTTCTCTTTGCAGAAAGCCCTAAGATTCTTGCCCTGGGAGTCCTCAACAATTCCTTTCTTGTACGCAACAGAATAGCTCTTTCTTTTTGCACTCATCTTGTCTGTGGGTATAGATACTCAGGAAAAGCAGAGATAGACCAGCAAAGCTGATGTGTAAGGGCTGAATTATTTATTGTATTTGGGATCCAGCAAGCACTGAGTCCAATCTTCACAGTGGAGCTGGAATGATCTCTGGGCTTAGTAGCAGACTGCTCACTGAGGCTTTTCCCCATCCCCTGGTGTGTGAGGGCGGGTGAGAGCCCCCCATAGACTGTTGCTGGTGTGTGCTAGGGAGCAGCAGATTTACTGGTGTTTCTGTAGGGTGAGAGGGGCTCACAGACTGTCGCTGGACTGGTGCTGGGGAAAATAGCAGCCACAGCTTTCCTTCTTCCCCCTGGGGACACACAATACGGTAAAAAAGTGGAGTGTCCTGCTCTTCATTTCACTAAGGAGACTTTCACTGTGGAGACCTCCAGTCTCTATATCTCCGTCTCCACCTGAAGCCTCAGTGTGCACAGGATTGCTGGAACCTGACAGGGGGAGCCAACCTTGTTGGTGGGGCTGACGCTAGTGAC
>NW_003852486.1:7116555-7118397 GCF_000181295.1 Otolemur garnettii | reverse complement strand
TGTGGCGGGTGCCTGTAGTCCCAGCTACTCAGGAGGCTGAGACAAGAGAATCACCTAAGTCCAGGAGGTGGAGTTTGCTGGGAGCTGTGACACTGCAGCACTCTACCGAGGATGACAAACTGAGACTCTGTCTCTAAAAAAAAAAGAAAGGTATTCCAGTCTTCCTTACCGCTCCATGCTGAAATGCATGGCATGTCTATGCAGATACGCTGCATAGCCACACCTATCACTAGGTCTTATTATCGGGATTGAGCTTATATTTAACAAATGCAGCAGATACGCTGCATAGCCACACCCATCACTAAGTCTTATTATCGGGGTAGAGCTTATATTTAACAAATGCATAGAAATCCGGCTAGGGCTTATTTTTTGGGTAGGTCTTATTTTTGGAGAAACATGATATGCCCATAGTGAGAGCGTCAGGGCATGGATTTGGGGGGAGGGTTTAAGGAATTTGGCACATGGCCAGGGACATTTTCTTATAGTGTTTTGGGCAAAAACCTAGATATCTTTATCTGCACCTGGGAATGTCCAGTTTGGGTTCAAGCATCCTGGGAAAAACCTGCAACTGGTGGGCCATAGAGTGGACAAGAAACTCTGTGACTTTCAATCAGGACACTGAAAGAAAGCAGAGAGAGCTGGGGGACACCATATCTTTGAATTCATTAATGCCTTTCCTTTATAAATTTTTAAAATTAAAACCCAACCGATACATGGAGATTACAAGATATGACAAAGTAGTAGCTGAACTATATAGAAGGGACAATTGCGAATAATTCAGAGAGGGGTGGATTTTCCCATTTGGGAGGAGGGTGGGCGTGCATTTCCATTTGGCTGAGGGATGGTCGTGTTGTCTCAGGAGATTGTTTCTGATGTCGTTTGGATTTTGAAGGGAGTTTGTTCAGGCTAATATGGGAGTACCTATGATTAGTCAGGTAAAGTCTGAGTTGTAGTTGAATCCTTCACCCAATAAGGGTGCCCTGCATCCCTACATTGTACCCCTAGGTGGGAGCTTACCAACCCCTTTCTCCTCCTTCTTGAATTTAATTGTTTTTCTCTCATGTGGGCCTGTAATTGTTAATCTACTAGTTTCAACTTAATGCTGAGCACAGATGAGAGACCATGGGGGAGATCTGAATTCACTAGCACCCATTTTAATCATATAGCCTTCCTGGGTGGCAATGACTGAATAGCTACAAATGCTATTTTCCAGTCTACCTTGCATCCCAGGGTCCACATACAACCAAGTTTTGCCAAAACACACACCTGCCACACTTGGCAGGAGGAAGAATGCTACTGCCCCTCAGAGAGCAGTGGGAATGCAGCCTGTCGACAGACTGGTTCCGGGACACAGAAAGCTCAGAATGGTTGGAGCCAACAACTCTAGGGGGGTTGTCCCCATTCTCCAGCTGAGATAAACTATCCTAACTTTCTTTTGAAAAACCAAGTTCAGGCTCAGCACCTGTGGCTCAAGAGGCTAAGGGACCAGCCATATACACCTAAGGTGGTGGGTTCAAATCCAGCCCAGGCCCACCAAACAACAATGACAGCTGCAACCAAAAAAATAGTCGGGCGTTGTGGCAGGCGCCTGTGGTCTCAGCTACTTGGGAGGTGGAGACAGGAGTATTGCTTGAGCCCACCCAGGAGTTTGAGGTTGTTGTGAGCTGTGATGCCACGGCACTCTACCAAGGGCGACAGCTTGAGGCTCTTTCTCAAAAAAAAAAAAGAAAAGAAAAGAAAAACCAAGTTCAATGGGGAGAGAACAGGGACTCAGAGTTGGAAGATACAAACAGCTTGGGACTATAGGCATGAGTCACCATACCTGGAATTTTTTTTTTTTTT
>NW_003852486.1:7111990-7116343 GCF_000181295.1 Otolemur garnettii | reverse complement strand
GCAATCCACCCACCTCGGCCTCCTAGACTGCTGGGATTACTGGCATGAGCCGCCATGCCCACCCTGGATTCTTTAATTATTTTTATAGAGATGGAGTCTTGATATGTTGCCCAAGCTGCTCTTGAACGCCTATGGTTCTATTTTCTAAATATTTCCGATTCAACCTACTTTTTCTCCATGCCTGTTCTCACTATTCAATCCATCATTGAAGAGTACAAGAATGTTACTTTGAAAACTACAATTTAAGTAGTGTTTGCTTCATGTTTTATAATGATTAGTCTTAGCTTACCTACTTTTTGTCAATAATACAACAGAAAATACACTGTGTTCTGGCTCAGCACCTGTAGCTCAAGCAGCTAAAGCGCCAGCCACATACACCAGAGCTTGCCGGTTCTAATCCAGCCCAGGCCTGCCAAACAACAACTACAACAACCAAAAAATAGCTGGGCATTGTGGCAGGCACCTGTAGTCCCGGGCTACTTGGGACTCGATTAAGCCCAGGAGCTAAAGGTTGCTGTGAGTTGTGATGTCACAGCACTGTACCCAGGCTGACAGCTTGAAGCTCTGTCTCAAAAAAAAAAAACAAACACACAAAAACAACATTGTGTCCTTCTTAGTATATCCTATCAGTAGAAACCTCATTTTGATTTGTATCTTTACTAGTGAAGTAAACATTAGCAACTTGGTTAATGGGAATTACCACTGAAAATTACCAATTTTCCTTTTGTAATTAATACATATATGTGAGGAGATTCCAGATGATGTATACATCTTGTTCAATTTTTTTTTTTTTTTTGTAGAGACAGAGTCTCATTCCATCGCCCTTGGTAGAGTGCTGTGGCGTCACACAGCTCACAGCAACTTCCAACTCCTGGGCTCAGGTGATTCTCCTGCCTCAGCCTCCTGAGTAGCTGGGACTACAAGGCACCCACCACAATGCTCAGCTACTTTTTTGTTGCAGTTTGGCCAGGGCCAGGTTTGAACCTGCCACCTTTGGTATATGGGGCCAGTGCCCCATCCGCTGAATTGTTCATCAAACTTTAAAGATTTAACATCTGGTCAGGCGGAGAGGCTGATGCCTGTAATTCTACCACTCTTGGCGGCCAAAGTGGGAGGATCTCTTGAGCTCAGGAGTTTAAGATCAGCCTGAAAAGAACGAAACCCCATCTCTACTAAAAACAAACAAACAAACAAAAATTAGTCAGGCATCATGGTGTTTGCCTATAGTACCAGGTACTTGGGAAGCTGAGGCAAGAGGATCCTTTGAATTCAGGAGTTTGAGGTTGCTATGAGCTAGGCTGATGCCAGGACACTTTAGCCTGGGCAATAGAGTGAGACTCTGTCTCAGAATAGCCAGGTGTGGTGGCTCATGCAGCTGGATTGCCTGAGTTCACAGGTTCAAGACTAGCCTGAGCCAGAGTGAGACCTTGTTTCTAAAAAAGGAAAAAGAAAAAATAGCTAGCCACTGTGGCAGGCACCTGTAGTCCCTGCTACTCTGGAGGCTGAAGCAAGAGAATTGGTTGAGCCCAAGAGTTTGAGGTTGCTATGAGCTGTGACATTATGGCACTCTACTGAGGGTGACAAAGTGAGACTCTGTCTCAACAAAATAAATACATAAATAAAATAATAAATAAACATCCATTGACTTTTTTTGCCTGAATCAATCATCACTATGATAACTGAAAAAATGTTTATTCCAGATGATGTAGACATCTTGTTCATTTTATTATTTTATTAAAACTTTTATTAAACTTTATTAAGCTTATTTTTATCGTCTCAAGGTCTGAACACTGGATCCAGTCCAGGTAAGTAGGGCTGTGTGGTACCTCTGGTGTCTGTCTCTGCCTATGGAAGCCCTTTGCAATCTCCAAAAGGCTCAGTCTGCAATCTTAGGAGAAAGGTAAATTTGCAGGAAAACCATAGGAGAGATTTGGGACTGAAGTTGATGATATAAAATACTCTGTACCATCTATGATCTTCTGCAGCTCATGGAAAATAAATAAAAGAAGCCACCATATTCTGGCTTCAGAGAAATAATAGTGTTGCTGGGGAAGTTGGTCTTATTGTATATCTTCTATACCTAGGGAAGAAAGATAGCAGAGAAAAAATTAACAAGTTAATTTCTATTTTCAGACAAGGGAATCAACCCTTTCTCATTTTTTTCAATCCAATATAGAACCTACTACCTCCTGGGAAAGCCATGCCCCAGCCTGCTCCTGCAGGAATTAATTCCTCTGTTCAATTCCTTAAACCCAGGTTCTCATGGGTTTAAGACCAGCCTGAGCCAGAGTGAGACCTCATCTCTAAAATTAGATGGGCATTATGACAGGTACCTGTAGTCCCGGCTACTTGGGAGGCTGAGGCAAGAGAATAACTTAAGCCCAAGAGTTTGCTGTGAGCTGTGATGCCATAGCACTCTACCAAGGGCAAAAGAGTAAGACTCTGTCTCAAAAAAAGGAAAAAGATTTAGATTTTACATCTTTCATATTAACCTGGATGAAGGTGGAACACATTCTTCTTGGTAAAGCATCACAAGAATGGAGAAGTAAGAATCCAATGTACACAATTCTAATATAAAGGCAGTAGATGATCTAATACAAGTTAGGGATTGGGAAACGAGGGATGGGGAGAGGGAAGGAGGGAGGGGGATAGGGGGTTACTTACAGTGAGAGCTGTGAGGTGGCAGGACCCCGGCAGCTTGGGAGAGCGTCTGGGGACAAATCCCCCTCTACTGACCCTCCTCAACAGACAACAACACATTTCCTCTAAGCTTCAACTTTTAACCCAGCAGAAGAAAAACATGTTTACTGTTTTCTTCTTTTTTTAGAAAGACAGAGTCTCACTTTGTCACCCTCAGTAGAGTGCTGTTGTGTCACAGCTCACAGCAATCTCCAACTCTTGGGCTCAGGCAAGCCTCCCAAGTAGCTGAGACTACAGGCAGCCACCACAACATCCAGCCACTTTTTTGTTGCAGTTTGGCTGGGGCCGGCTTCAAACCCACCACCCTCAGTATATGGGGCCGGTACCCTACTCACTGAGCCAGAGGTGCCCCCACAAACATCTTTTCCTTAAAACTTCAGCTTTTAACTTACAGCTGCACTTCAAAGCAGTCATGTACATTTTCCAGCTAATCTTGTAGATATGTAGTATTGCTCATATTTTAGAGGTCAACAGTAATAATAGATTGTGTTCACTTGGAAATCTGTGCCTATTTCTCTTCTCATTATTAAATTGAAAATGTGTCTTACTTCCTTGAAAAACAACTTTGTACTGCCTCCTTAAAAATAAAGCTGTTCAGGCACTCGGGTGCTGGTAATAGAGAAAAATATCCCAGACCTCTCAATCCCTTCTTTGTCTCTCAATCCCATCTCTGTCTCTCATGTCTTCCTTTGTCTTTTGCGTTTTATTTTGCTGTTTCCCACCAATCCCACTCTGGGGTTAGTTTACTTTTCCTTCTGGTTCTCTAAAGGTTATAGTGCAGGACACAATTACAAGAGGGACTTTACCTAACAACCACAATCAGTGTAACCTAATTCTTCGTACCCTCAATGAATCCCAAACAATAAAAAAAGGAAAAAAATAAAGCGCTCAAACAATTAAAAAAATAAAGAAGATCCACAGATCCTGAAGAGTGTCTTCAGGCTCAGCACCCATAGTACACTGGTTAGAGCGCCAGCCACATACACCATGGCGAGCGGACTCAAACCCAGCCTGAGCCTGTTAAACAACAATGACAACTACAACCAAAAATAGCCAGGTGTTGTGGCAGGCACCTGTAGTCCCAGCTGCTTGGGAGGCTGAAGCAAGAGAATCGCTTAAACCCAAGAGTTTGAGGTTGCTGTGAGTTGTGACGCCACGGCATTCTACCGAGAGCAACATAGTGACACTGTCACTCTGTCTCAAAAAAAAGTGTCTTCAGGGATGGTGGCCAATCTTATGACCAATGAGTCTATGAAACCCAAAGGCGCCTGGGTGGGAACATCTCCCATCCATGTCCCTACAGCAATTGACACTACTATGAGGAATCCCTGGACACACCAGAGGTTTCTCTTGTGAACCAAATTGGGAACCACAAGCTGCTTACCTTGATCTCCCTCAGAGATCTTGATCTTGTTCTAAGGACTTATCACATTCTTTTTTTCTTCTCTGGGAATGGTATCTAGACCTTCGATTTTGAAACCAAGTCTAAGTAGATAAAACAGAGATACAATTAAAACAAAGAATGTCATAGGAAAAAAATCACTACTGCTTGTTTTCATAAAGTGAAGGAGAGAAATAGCTATCTTTGCTGGCCTAATCCCCAATATAATTATTTTTAATATTTATTTATTTATTTATTGAGACCCCTAGGCT
>NW_003852486.1:7106432-7111471 GCF_000181295.1 Otolemur garnettii | reverse complement strand
AAAAAAAAAAAAAAGACCCCTATTCATCCTTTGTTATTTACTTATTTTTACATTGTATTTGCCCAGGCTGATCTCCAACTCCTGGGTTCAAGCAATCCTCTCACCTGTACTTCCCTTCTAATCAGTAGCCAGGACTACAGTCATGCCACCATACATGGCTAAGTTTTTTATTTTTTGTAAAGACAAGTTCTCTCTATGTTGCTGAGACTGGTCTCAAACTCCTGTCTTCAAGTGATCCTCCCACTTGGCTTCTCAAAATTCTGGGGTTACAGGTGAACCACCATGACCAGCCTTGATTGAAGTCTTTTTCTCTATTATAATCCCTTCAGCCCTTCCAATTAACCCACAGGTTGTAATAATTATGTCTGCCTTAGAAATTTAACATTGAGCTCAGAGAAATGTACAACCTGCCCCATGATTTGTTCTTGAAGAATCTTAACATAGAATATAATTCTGTCAGCCTGTGCAGTGAGGAATGGGGAGTTCAAGGTAATATTTATTCTACAAATTCTTGAGTATCATATGCCAGGCACTGTTCAGGGTCCAAGAGATATAAACATTTATCACAACAGAGAATAGGCTGGGCACAGTGGCTAACACCTGTAATCCTAGCACTCTGGAAGCTGAGGTGGGAGAACTGCTTGAGCTCAGGAGTTTGAGACAACCCTGAGCAAAAGTAAGACCCCCCATCTCTACTAAAAATAGAAAAAAATAGCTAGGCATTAAAGCAAATGCCTGTAGTCCCAACTACTCAAGAGGCCGAGGCAGGGAGATCACTTTAGTCCAGGAGTTTGAGGTTGCAATGAGCTAGGCTAATGCCACAGTACTCTAGCCTGGGTGACAGAGTGAGACTCTGTCTCAAAAACAAACAAACAAAAACCAGACAGATGACAGGGTGGTGCCTGTGGCTCAGTGGGTAGGGCGCCGGCCCCATATACCAAGGATGGCAGGTTCAAACCTGGCCCTGGCCAAACAGCAACAACAAAAATAGCTGGGCCTTGTGGCAGCTGCCTGTAGTCCCAGCTACTCAGGAGGCTGAGGCAAGAGAATCACCTAAGCCCAAGAGCTTAAGGTTGCTGTGAGCTGTGACACCACTGCACTCTGAGGGCAACAAAATAAGTCTCTGTCTCTTAAAAACAAACAAACAAAAACAGACAGATGATAGCAAAAGGGAGCCAGGCACAGTGGAACTGCCTGTAGTCCCAGGTACTTTGAAGCTGAAGTGGGAGGTTGCTTGAACCTAGGAGTTCATGACCAGCCTGGGCAACATAGCCAGACCCCAGGCACTGTTTGAGCTCAGGAGTTTGGGACCAGCCTGAGCAAGAGTGAGACCCCATCTCTACTAAAAAGTGGGGAATGTGAGATTTAGCCATGTGGCACCTGGGAGAAGAACCTGTCAGACTGAGAAAACCAGCCCATGGAAATCCCTGAAATGTGTCTGGCATGCTAAGGAACAGCCCACAGTCAGTGTGGCTTCCCTTCCTACATATCCATATCCTTGGGAGATGGAACAGCCAAACTCTTTATCACTCACTTGGACTCTTGACTCTGGAACCCCAGTTTCTTCAGCAAGTTGTTCTCTGCACTCAATCCCAGGGTAACGGTCTTTTGCAAAAGCCTGGATGAGAGTGTGTAACTGTGTGGGACTGAAGGAGGTGCGACACTGTCTGGTTTCTCTTCCTAGGCGAGAAAAAAAGACTGAAGGCTCAAGGAACATTCCAAAGGTCAGTTTACACATCCAAGCCTGGAACTCCATCTGTCTCCATCTAATTTGGAACCCACCAACGTTTCCTAAGAGGACCTTGTCCCAGACTCATTCCAGGCAGAAGGTCTCAGAGGAGACATAAAATAAACTTGGGCTTCTGGATTCCAGCAGAAAGTGAGGGGGGAAAACTCAGATAACCCAAGAACAGGGCAGAAAAGAACTTCCAGGGCCACATTGAACCCTTTGCTGCCAGAAGACTAAATAAAAAGTCCTCAAGGAGGGGCAGTATCCATAGCTCATTGGGTAGGGTGCCAGTCACATACACCAAAGTTGGTGGGTTTGAACCCAGCCCAGGCCAGCTAAAATAACAATGACAATTGCAACAAAAATATAGCCAGGCGTTGGGGCAGGCGCCTGTAGTTCCAGCTACCTGGGAGGCCAAGGCAAGAGAATCGCTTAAGCCCAAGAGTTTAAGGTTGCTGTGAAATGAAAAGTCCTCAAGAAGGAAACATTCTTTTCTTTTTTTCTTTTCTTTTCTTTTTTTGAGACAGAGTCTCACTTTGTCATCATCAATAGACTGCTATGGCGTCATAACTCACAGGAACCTCAAACTCTTGGGCTCAAGATTCTCTTGCCTTAGCCTCCCAAGTAGCTGGGACTACAGATGCCCGCCACAATGACTGGCTATTTTTAGAGATGGGGTCTTGCTTGAAGAGATGGTATCAAACCTGTGAGCTCAGGCAATCCACCCACCTAGGCCTCCCAAGTGCTAGGATTACAGGCATGAGCTACTGCACCCAGCTGAAACATTCTTTTTTTAATAGAGTAGCAGTGGGCTCCACTACTGAGAGCCTGAGAGGCTTCTGTTCTGGGAAAAGAGTTACTTTGCTTCTCTTCTGCAGGACAAATTTGTCCTTGGCTTTGGCTCGATTCTAAAGTCTCCTCAAGTTCTGTTTTCTTCTCTGATTTGCGCCTGGCTCTTCGATTCTGAAACCAAATCTAAATAAGAAAAAGAAAATAAGATAATACATTGACATCATTTCTGTTCCATCACTCCCTCTTTTTTTTTTTCAAAGTACATGAGCAATTCTTTAAAAAAAAAAAAAATTTTTTTTTTTTTTTTGAGATGGTGTCTAATTCTGTAACCCAGGCTACAGCATGGTGGTGCAATCATAGCTTACTGCATCCTTGAACTTTTGGATTCAAGTGACCCTCCCACCTGGGTGATTCTTATTAAACCTAAGCCCAAGATTATTATTAGCTTCTGTCTCATGCTACCATGTCCCAAGTTTAGGTCAAAGCTTGGCATCTAGCCCCTTCACAATCTGGTCCCAATAGGATTTTCTCTAATTATTATTTTTTTAATTGACAGATAGTTGCTACAATTACTATGCATTTAAAAACCGGCTCAAGGGCCAGGTGTATTGGCTCATGCCATTAATCCTCGCACTCTGGGAGGCCAAGACCAGTGGATTACTTGAGACCAGCCTGAGCAAGAGTGAGACCTCGTCTCTACTCAGTAGAAAAATTAGTGAGGCGTTGTGGTGGGTTCCTGTAGTCCCAAGCACTTAGGAGGTCGAAGCAGGAGGATCACTTGAGCCCAGGGGTCTGAGATTGCTGTGGGCTATGATACCACAGCACTCTACTCAGGGCAACACAGTGAGACTCTGTCCTTTATCTCAAAAAAAAAAAAAAAAAAGCTCAAGCGCTCAAGCATTTCCTCCCCTTTTAAGGTACATCTACACCAGCGGTTCTCAACCTGTGGGTCACCATCCCTTTGGGGGATCCTTTCACAGGGGTCGCCTAAATACATCCTGCACATCAAATATTTACATTATGATTCATAATAGTAGGAAAATTACAGTTATGAAGTAGCAACAAAAATAATTTTATGGTTGGGGTTATCACAACGTGAGGAACTGTATTAAAGGGTGACAGCATTAGGGAGGTTGAGAACCACTGACCTGCACGCTTCCTCCCACCCTTATGAGCTTGGTATCAAAGTAAGGCTATTTTCATAGTAAGGCATATATTCAAGGTAAGGCTAAGAGCAACATATTTACAAGTTTATTCTGCATGCAGTTGAGATAATCAACACATAGCCCTTGGTAAACTGGTACATGATAATGTGCTCAAATAATAGTTTCCCCTCCTTCCTTTCTATTTCTAATCTTGGAGAATTTGTAGCTTGCCTGGATTCTTGACTCATCAATGTTAGTTTCTAAAGCAAGTTTTTCTTTGGTGGCAGAATCCAGATAAGGTTCTTGATTGAAGGTATTGATGAGGATTTTCAACTGATCATCTGTGAATTTGGTGCGACTGCGCCTATGATTTGTTGCTCTGGTTTCTGTAGAAAGATCAGGAGAAACAAAGCATTTAATAGGCTGGTTTGTATATTCAAACTTTTATTTAATTTATTTTTAACTTTTTTTTTTGAGACAGAGTCTCAGGCTGTTTCCCTGGGTAGGCTGCCATGGTGTCATAGCTCACAGCAACCTCCAACCCTTGGGCTCAAGCAATCCTCTTGCCTCAGTTTTTCTATTTTTAGTAGAGATGGGGGGGGGTCTTGTTTTTGCTCAGGCTGGTCTTGAACTCATGAGCTCAAGCAATCCACCTGCCTCCGCCTCCCATGTACTAGGATTACAGGCGTGAACCCCTGCACCTGGCTGATTTTTCAGCTTCTGATTTAAAGGCCATGACTGGGAAGTCTGGCTCTTTGGCTTTGAAGAACCATGGAAGACTGATGTGTTCTGTTCGTCTACATTAGAAACAATCTGAGTCTAGAAAATGCATGTAATATTTTATTACAGTGATGAACCCCCATAAGAGTTTGTGATACAGGTACCACTAACTGCCTTTCCTTTTTCGTCATCAAAGTTCCTTGGTATATATTTTTTGTGTGTTGACCTCCATTGCTTAATAAATAATAGGCAAACAGTGTCAGTTTCTCAGATATATATTAAAAAACCTACATGTAGGCTGCGCACAGTGTCTCACACCTGTAATACTAACACTGGGAGGCTGAGGCTGGAGGATTGCTTAAGCCCAGGAGTTTGAGGTTGCTGAAAGTTAGGCTGCTGCCATGGTACTCTAGCCTAGGGAACAGAGTGAGAATCTATTAAAAACAAAAAACAGGGCCAGGTGAGGTGAGTCACACCTGCACACCTATAATTCTAGCACTCTGGGAGGCTTAGGTAGATGGATTGCCTGAGATCACAGGTTCAAGACCAGCCTGAGCCAGAGCAAGACCTTGTCTCTAAAAATAGCTGGGCATTATGGCAGGCACCCGTAGTCTCAGCTGCTCAGAAGGCTGAGGCAAGAGAATTGTTTTGGC
>NW_003852486.1:7073645-7089366 GCF_000181295.1 Otolemur garnettii | reverse complement strand
AGAGTTTGAGGTTGCTATGAGCTGTGACACCACGGCACTCTACCCAGGGCAACATAGTGAGACTCTGTCTCAAAAATAATAATAATAAATTAAAAAAATAAAGAAATCAAATCAATGAAAGTAAAATTGGTTCTTTGAAAAGACAACAAATTGACAAACATTAAGCTAGAATAATTGAGAAAAAAGAAAAAATATAAATGTTCATAAAATCAGGAATGAAGTGCAATACAGAGAAGATTAGCATGGCCCCAGTGAAAGAACGACATGCAAATTTGTGATGTGTTCCATATTTAAATTTTTTTTACAGGTCCAACCAGGTTTTTTATTTTGGAAAAATAAAACTTTATTGAACAAAAAAAAAAAAATCAGGGGACACTACTAACCCTATAGAAAAAAATTTGTTTTAAGTATTAGAAGAAATGCTATGAAAAACTGTATATGAAAAAATTAGGTAACCTAAATAAAATCAACAAACTCTTAGAAAGACTCTATCTATAAAACTTAACTGAATAATAAAGAAAACATGAATAAACACATAAGAGATTTCATTAGTAATAAAAAACACACACATTAAAATGTCCAGGGAATGGGCAGCACCTGTGGCTCAGAGGTGTAGAGCGCCAGCCCCACATACCAGAGGTGGTGGGTTCAAGCCCAGCCCCAGCCAAAAACTGCAAAAAAAAAAACTCCATGAATAGGCCGGTGCCTGTGGCTCAAAGGAGTAGGGCACCGGCCCCATATGCTGGAGGTGCTGGGTTCAAACCCAGCCCCGGCCAAAAAACTGCAAAAAAAAGGGTCCAGGGAAGGCTCAGTACCTGTGACTCAAGCAGCTAAAGCATCAGCCACATACACCTGAGCTGGCAGGTTCAAATCCAGCCTGGGCCTGCCAAATAACAATGACCACTACAACCAAAATTAGCTGGGTTTGGGCAGCACCTGTGGCTCAGTGAGTAGGGCACCAGCCCCATACTGAGGGTAGTAGGTTCAAACCTGGCCCTGGCCAAACTGCAACAAAAAAATAGCCAGGTGTTGTGGCAGGTGCCTGTAGTCCCAGCTACTCGGGAGGCTGAGGCAAGAGAATCGCCTAAGCTCAAGAGCTAGAGGTTGCCGTGAGCTGTGATGCCATAGAACTCTACAGAGGGTGACAAAGTGAAACTGGCTCTTAAAAAAAAAAATAGCCAGGCGCTATGGCAGGCTCCTGTAGTCCCAGCTACTTGGGAGACAGAGGCAGGAGAATTGCTTGAGTGACTGGAGGTTGCTGTGAGCTGTGATGTCACAGCACTCTACCCAGGGCAACAGCTTGAGGCTCTGTCTCAAAAAAAAAAAAAATCCAAGGAAATATGGCTTTACTGGTGAATTCTACCAAACACTTAGAGAAGAATTTACATTTATTCTATGAGACAAATACTATTCTGATAATAAATCCAGACAAAAATATTACAAGAACACTGTAGACTAATATGTCTTACGAATATAGGCACAAGAATTCTCAAAAAAATATTAGCAAAATGTGAAAAGTATTATACAATGTGATAGGGTGGGATTTGGCCCAGGAATGCAAAGGTGGCTCCAAATGAGAAAATCAGTTGCACTATGTTAACAGAATCAGGGAACCACCACCAAAAAAAACAAAACAAATAAAAAAAACCTACATGATTTTTAAAATTATTTTATTTTATTTTTTAGAGACAGAGTCTCACTATGTTGCCCTCTGTAGAGTACTGTACCATCACAGCTCACAGCAACCTCCAGCTCTTGGGCTTAGGTGATTCTCTTGCCTCAGCCTCCTGAGTAGCTGGGACTACAGGTGCCCATCATAACGCCTGGCTGTTTTTTTCTTGCTGTTTGGCCAGGGCCAGGTTCAAACCAGCCACCCTCAGCATATGGAGCCA
Source organism: Otolemur garnettii (assembly GCF_000181295.1). Lineage (NCBI taxonomy): Eukaryota > Metazoa > Chordata > Mammalia > Primates > Galagidae > Otolemur > Otolemur garnettii. The sequence goes on along the minus strand of NW_003852486.1, from coordinate 7,087,474 downwards.
TCACTCTACCCACTGAGCCACAGGCACTACCCCCTTTTTGTTTTTTATTATTTATAGAGATAGAGTCTCACTTTATCGCCATTGGTAGACTGCCTTGGCGTCACAACTCACAACCTCCAACTCCTGGGCTTAGGCGATTCTCTTGCCTCAGCCTCCCAAGTAGCTGGGACTACAGGCACCCACCACAATGCCCAGCTATTTTTTTTTTGTTGCAGTTTGGCCGGGGCTGTATTCGAACTCACCATCCTCGGTATATGGGGCTGGCGCCTTACCCACTGAGCCACAGGCACTGCCCTACCCTACATGATTTTAATATATGCAGAAAAACATTTGACAAAATCCAACACCCTTTCTCCATAACCCCCCACCCCCACCAAAAATAATCTAGGAATAGGGAGAAGATGACAAAGGGAATACTATTTGGAAAGCATCATCATACAAAGATGCACACGTGGGCCTGTGTCTGTGGCTCAAAGGAGTAGGGCACCGGCACCATATACCTGAGGTGGTGCGTTCAAACCCAACCCCAGCCAAAAACTGCAAAAAAACAAACAAAAAAAAGATGCACACATTGTTTTGCCACTGTGGCTCTAAGACCTACCACCTTCAAAAGCCTATTTGTTTATCCTGCCACGTGCAAGAGGTAGTATAACTGGAATTCCAAGGCAAAAGATGAAATATCACTGGCACTGGTTGAGTAAGGCACTGGTTGAATAAGGTTGAATAAGGCACCTAAAAATTGTATACTGCAGACTCAAGCATCAATTCTATGAAGGAACGATACCTGAACCCAAGAGGGCAGCTGTTCCAGCATCCAGTTTATCTTAAAAATTTCAACAATTAGTCATGCAATAAATGTCCTGGCTTAAAAAAAAAAAAAGTGAAAACTAGGAATGGAAAGGAACTTCCTCAACATGGTAAGGGGCATCTATCTATGAAAATCTCACAGATAACATCAGCTTAGTGGTAAAAGACTAAAGACTTCCCCCAAGAGCAAGTAGAAAGCAAAGATGTCTACTATCACAACTTCTGTTTAATATTGTACTGAAAGTTCTATCTAAGGCAATTAGGCAAGGAAAAAAATAGGCATTCACATATGGGAAAGGAAAAAATAATAATCTGTTTATTTGCAGATGACCTAATCTAATATATAGAAATCCCCAAATAATCTACAAAAAAAAAATAACCCTATTAGAGATAAAACCCAGAAGAGGTTGGCTATTAACATGAATGAATAACTATCATGCTTTTTGTTTATCTAAGGAATCTGCAGTTATTCTGCCCATGGTAGAATGCCAGTGGATGCACTTCTGGCTAACATAGTAATTTCATTAGGGCTTTACACCTTTAAGGGGAAAAAAATATATCATTACCATAAAATGCATATTAAGTAAGGAAATCAATCAGAGTAACAGATCTTTCAGAGGTTAGGGGTTATTTTCCCAGTTTATAGTTCCCATCACTCATTTCTAAGCTTTTGCTTCTATAGAGACTGATGACTGATTACATCTGCTTTCTTCGCAGGTGCAGAGAAATAAGGATTCTTTTCTCCTTATCTTGTAAAGTTCTTTTTTAGAAATTTAAAAAGCCTATAACTTTTTTTTTTTTTTTTTGATAGTTTCTCACTCACTCTCCTGCCCTCGTTAGAGGGCCATGGCGTCATATCTCACAGCAACCTCAAACTCTTGGGCTCAAGTGATTCTCTTGCCTCAGCCCCTCGAGTAGCTGGGACCTCAGGTGCCCGCCACAGCGCCCAGATATATACTTTTTTTTTTTTTTTTTGTACTTGTCATTGATGTTTAGCAGGCCGGGCCTTGTTCGAACCCGCCAGCCCCGGGGATGTGGCCGGCGCCCACCACACTGAGCTATGGGCGCCTAGACAAGCTTAAGATTCTTTTGATTTTTTTTTTTTTTTTTTTGGAGACAGAGCCTCAAGCTATCGCCCTGATAGAGTGCTGTAGCGTCACAGCTCACACCAACCTCAAACTCCTGGGCTTAAGCGATTCTCTTGCCTCAGCCTTCCGAGTAGCTGGGACTACAGACGCCCGCAATAACGCCCGGCTATTTTGTTGTTGTTGTTGTTGTTGTCATTGTTTGGCAGGCCCGGGCCGGATTCGAACGTTCCAGCTCTGGTGTATGTGGCTGGCGCTTTGGCCGCTTGAGCTGCAGGCGCCACCCCAAGCGTAGGATTCTTAATGTATTACAGTACCTTTTGGACAATAAAGGGAGAAATCCTGACGTATATTGGTTGTTCGGCTGCTTTTTCGCCTGTCCGCCCATGTGTTGATCCGGGGAGGAGGTATCGGTCAGGGGACTGTCACCAGACGCGCAGAGAGCCTGAACACCAGATGTCCCTGCTGCCCGAACCTCGATTTCCCCCAGCGAAGAACGGACAGTCCCCTTGGTTCTGGCACTCCCACATCCTGTGGTAAGCCCAACGTAATAGGTGAATCAGAACACGCTTGGGTGCTCTGGCGCCCTCCACTCGGAGAAAACCGGCGAGGGCGAACAGTATACCAAGAAACCACATTACCCAGAAGGCTGTGCATCTTGCCCCAGGAGGGTGCCGGGCGGTTTCCTGCGGCTCACGCCGGCGGAGGCGGGACTTCCGGGTTGTTCGCCGCTGTCGCCATTTTCCCTTTTCCTTGGTCCAGAGTGGTTTTTGGTTGCTGAGGTCCCGCGCCGGGAGCATGTTTTAGGCTTCTTCTCAGGACTGAGCAGGGAAGAAAGAGGGATTCCTGTTGCACCTCTGTGCGAAGGAGAGCTCCTGTAGCGGGCGTGTTCCCTGATTGCTCGCCGGGCCGCGGCCTCTCCCCACTCGCCTTTGAGCCCCGCAGTAGCCAAGAGCGGCGCCTTGGGCCTGGTACACCATTTCGTCTAAGAAGACGGCGGCCCCGGGTCGCCCGCCCTGGGCAGGGCACGGGTAAGGGGTTAGCCAAGTTGCCTGGGCGGTGGTTGCTCCCCTATTCCAGTCCTGCACGGCCCAGAGTCCGCGTGATGGCTGCAGCGGTGGCGTCGTTGACGACCCAGATGGAGGTGAGTGGATGGTGATTTCATAATTGCTGGACCCCTGCTGGAGCAGAAACTGTTCTTGAAGAGGGTGGCGTCCAAGCTGCCTCATGGACTTATTGTTGCAGTTTTTCGTTTTGGCAGATCTTATAATTAACTTATTCCCAGTCCTAAAGGTTGTTGCCATCTGAGAGGAGCTAGATAAGTTGTTGAAGAGTGAATTACATTTCCTCCAGAGGCACCCATCACACAAGCATTATGCAGGCATCCACCCTGGTCGCTTGTACTTCATTCCAACGGGGCTTGGGGCTTTAGGGGGCGGGGCATTCCGGGCCTCCGAGAGAGGTGCAGGGACAAAGACGAAGTGTACTAACCGTTGGAGGAGGCCTGGAAGGATCTGTGAGGTTGCCATGGTTCCTTCCGGCTGCTGAGACACGGACGGGGAGATCTTGTGATTTTTGGTCTTTTCCTTTGTGTCTCACCTTTTTTCAGCTAGTAGAGATCAGTCAAAGGTCTTTATTCTCATGTCCACAGGCTGCATTATCCAAGGCAAAAAGAGTCTGGTGGTTTATTGTGGAATTTCCCGGAAGAGTCTGGGAGGTCCAGGTAGAGTGCGGGGGTTGTGAGAAGCTGTTCTGGGCCCTGTTATTCCCGAAATACATGCCACCCTTTTTGATGCCTTTTTTTGGAGGTCAGTGATGAAGGCTCAGTTTCCTTTATCCATGTTCATAGATTTTCGCGGGTAATTGAAATAGATTTAAACACTCATTTTTAGCAAAAACAGAAGAAATGCTTTATAGTCTCATTACTTTAGATTCAGTATAATGATGAAGTGTCAAGTTACACTGTTTGTCCTGGTCCAGCATTGTCCTAAACCCTCTAGGATCTTGTAGGTTGCATGACTCTAGGTAAATTGGTAAAGCTTCCTTTTCTTTTTCTTTCTTTTTTTTTTTTTTTTTGCAGTTTTTTGGCCAGGGTCGGTATATGGGGCTGGCGCCCTATTCCTTGAGCCATAGGCGCCACCCAAGGTAAAGCTTCTTTAACCTGAAGTCATTGACAGTGAAATGAAGATGATAACTGGATTGATTCCAGGGGCTGTGGGAGGATTAATAAAAATCCCAGAACACACAAAGCCCTGAATAATATTTCTTTCTCTTTCTTCCTCCCTTTCTTTTTTCTTTGCCACGCTTGGTAGAGTGCTGTGGTGTCATAGCTCACAGCAACCTCAAACTCTTGGGCTCAAGTGATTCTCTTCTGCAGCCTCCCCAGTAGCTGGGACTACAGGCACCCGCCACAATGATCAGCTATTTTTAGAGACCAGGTCTCTTGCTCAGGCTGGTCTCGAACCTGTGAGCTCAAGCAGTCTACCTGCCTTGGCCTCCCAGAGTGCTAGGATTACAGGCGTGAGCCATTACACCTGGCCCTTTCTTTTTCTTTTTTCTTTTCTTTCCTCTCTTCTCTTTCTTTCCTTTGAGACAGACTCTGGGTTTGTCATCACCCTCACCTAGAGTATGGTGGTGTTATCATAGCTTACAACAACAACAAACTCCTAGGCTCAAACAATTCTCCTTCCTTAGCCTGCTGAATAGCTCAGACTACAGGTATGCACCACCACATCTGGCTCATTTTTCTACTTTTTCGAGAGATGGGGGGGGTCTCACTTTTGAGGCTGGTTATGAACTACTGACCTCAAGTGATCCGCCCATTTTGGCCTCTCAGAGTGCTAGGATTACAGGTGTGAGCCACCACGCCATACCTGACCTTAATTTTTCCCTTAAATCTCAAAACTGTTATTGGTGAAGTGGGAACTATTATTCTCTTGATTCAAACATCAGGAGTCAGCGAAGTAAACCATTGTCTAGGAGATAACACAGCCACCAGACATCAGAGGTTTGAATTCAAACCCCAAGAGTTTGACTTCAAAGTTGGGGACTTTTGGTCTTTTTGACTTGGGTTGTGAAGCCTTCACTGTGAGACAGGCACTTAGCTGAGCCAGTGAGGCTGAAGTACTACTGTTGTTAGCATTACTTTCTATTATTATTTTTTTTTGAGACAGAACCTCAAGCTGTCCCCCTGGGTAGAGTGCTGTAGCATCACAGCTCACAGCAACCTCCAACTCCTGGGCTCAAGCGAGTTTCCTGCCTCAGCCTCCCAAGTAGCTGGGACCACAGGCGCCCACCATGACGCCTGGCTATTTTTTGGTTGCAGCCATCATTGTTGTTTTGGTGGGCCCGGGCTGGATTTGAACCTGCCACCTTAGGTGTATGTGGCTGGCGCCTTAGCCACTTGAGCCATAGGCACCGAGCCCATTACTTCCATTATTATCATCATCACTATTTCCTTATTCCCCTCATTTCTTAGAGTCCTTAGTGTCTATGTCTCAGAGTTGACAGGTTCCCATTGTTCTATGTTGTTCTCTAATGGCTCCCATATAGGAGGCTTCATTCCCTTACTCTGTATATTATTTCCAAAACAACATCCTCTTGCCTTTAAGATCAGCACAGAGCTTGGAACTTAACAGGTACTCATTGATTCATGCCTTGATCCCTATGCCTTTTCCAGTGAAGCATAGGCAACCTCTAATCACATTCAGCCCCTCAAAGGCCAATGCTACTACCTGTATTTGACTTTCCAGGTTTCTGTGACCTTTGATGATATAGCTGTGACTTTCACCAAAGAGGAATGGGGGCAACTGGACCCAGCTCAGCGAACCCTGTACCAGGAGGTGATGCTGGAAAACTGTAGACTTCTGATGTCTCTGGGTAAGGCTTTCCCCCTGCATTATGCAGTGGACCTGCCAACTCCTTTTTCTTGGTCTTTACCATCCAGCCTGGAAGGCCTCTGGAATCTGCCTTGCCTTCTTCCCACAAATTCTCATTTTTTAGACTCACCACTTCCTACATGGTCTCCATGTATTTCTTTGCTCATGAAACAGAATATTCTTTGGGCAAGTTACTGAACTACCTGTATCTCAGTGTGCTCTTTGGTGAGGTGAGCAATTGTCCAATATACTTCTCTGGCTGTGTCCAGGGTAAAAAGATTATTCTTTTTTTTTTTTTTTTTTGAGACAGAGCCTCAAGCTGTCCCCCTGGGCAAAGTGCCGTGGCATTACAGCTCACAGCAACCTCCAACTCCTGGGCTCCAGCGAGTCTCCTGCCTCTGCCTCCCAAGTAGCTGCGACCATAGGCGCCCGCCACAACGCCCGGCTATTTTTTGGTTGCAGCCGTCATTGTTGTTTGGCCGGTCCGGGCTGGGGATTCGAACCCGCCACCTTAGGTGTACGTGGCTGGCGCCTTAGCCAGTTGAGCTATAGGCGCCGAGCCTAAAAAGATTATTCTATGAAAAAGGCTCAGGATAGTGCGTGGGAGACCAGGCTATGTGTGGGGGTGGGGAAGGAGGCGCCTTGGGATCCCTGCTGCCACCAGTACTGTTGCTGTCATTCTCACCATGATTATCATCATCATCATGCATGGATGCATCACATTCTGGGCATTGTTGGGAAGCTTTGTGTTTGAACAGCACAGAGAGTGTAGACGGCTAGGCCCTGGGTTTCCTTATTGGCTCAGCCACTCACCAATTCTGTATTCTTCAGAAATCACTTTATCTGCCCAAGCCTGATTTTCATTACCTGTAAAATAGTGTTGATAGCAATGTAGATGTCCTGGGGATGCTGTGAGAAAATCCTCAGGTAGGATTGTCCTTCAGTCTGTGGTCTAGAGGAAGAATTCTATAATGCATTGCTAAGGAAGTCATAAAGGACTGGGATCAGTGAAGAAGATACATGCTTTGTTTTGAATAAAATGAGGCAATATTTGAAATATGTCTGCTTTTCTCTAAAGTATTCCATAAAGTTCAATTTTTAAATAATGTAATGCATGTATATTGTTTGGCACAGTTTCTTTGACATGGTTATAATCTATAAATATTAGGTTTTGACTTGCTGTTAAGAGTAGACCTATCCTGGCGGCACAGCATGGCATGCTTTTGGCTTCTGGGTCATGTAACAGATGTTTGTTTGTGCAGATGGGAGTAACTTCATTCCATGGTCTGATCCCCCATCCTGAAGTCCCAGAATGGGTGAAGGGTCTTTATTTATTTTTGTCACAATCCATGTGTCCAATTGCTTTCTCCATGTACAGGGTGTCCTATTCCCAGACCTGTCTTGATCTACCAGCTAGAGCATGGACAGACACCATGGACAGTGAGGAAAGACCTCTTCCAAGGACCCTGTTCAGGTAGGAACCAAGGTCCAGGTAGCTGGGGGGCCCTGCAGGCTCAGGGCTGGGTAAAGACCACTGGCCCTGGAATCTCAGGGGAGCTTCTTAATTGTGGCCTCTCTAGGAATTTGGGAGACCTAGAGCCCTTTTACTCATGGTACCTCTGTCTTCCCAGCCCCATCACCCATACCTTCACCCTTAGGGAGAAGTGAGGTTGATCTAAGATCTGCCTCAGGGCTTCAGCAGTGTGGGCCTGAAACCTGGCTTGGTGATCACCAGCTCTGTGGCTTTAGTGAAGTTGTATGATCTTACATCTTTGAATGTAAAGTTCAGTTAAGTTAATGGAGCTGTTGTGTCAGACAAACTCCAAAATCTCAGGGTTTCAGCATAAGAAAACTTTTTTCTCATTCATACCAAGGTGTGCGTGTATCTATGGAGAACTGTGTAGCACACAGTAATTCAGGAACTCGGGTGCCTTCATCAGCCTGTTGGTTTAAGGTTGTGTTGACATACACTGTGAGATAATTAAGAGCAAAGGTGGTAGCAACCACTTCCAAAAGCACAAACTCACTTCACATTCTAAGCGCAGAAGCTAGGGTTTTGGCTATGGGGGCTGCAACAGATCTGGGAAATGTGGCTGAGCTGTGTCCAAAAAAAAGCAAATCGTTTGGCAATATACTCAAATCTACTACATTCTGTCCTCTGAAAAATGGTAGTAATAATAGGTTTTATATCATTGGGTTGTTTGGCAGTGTAGTCATGCAATTCCTCCTTAATGCATAAAATAGTACAGTGAGCCATAATAATTAACTCATCAGATTAAGTTATGAGTATTTTTCAAGTTACAGTAGTCATAATGAAAAATGTTATTTCACATTTCCTTCTGAACTTTGAGGAAAAAGGCCTTTCTTATTCTCCCAATTTTTCTCTCCAGCTATATCCTATCACCCTTTCCTTCCTTATCAACTTATTCTCTGAGTGTCAGACACTAAAGCAGTCTTTGCCCTTATCTTCCTCCATCTCCTGTGTTATAGAATATCAAGGTGATATTTAGCCTTCTCTATCCCAAACCTGAACTGCTGAGGGCACTGGCAGCAACTCTGGTATGTTCATTGGTATCCCTAGAAAATCATGGTCTTCCGTCTATGTTAGTCCATCAGGCCACTGAGCCAGCCCTTGAGTTATTTTAGTGCTGTATCTCTTCAGCCCTTCATAGCACATTCTAGTTCTTCTCCCCTTTTAAATTCTACATCTCTACTTGAGTATCTCAAAAGCCCAAAGGTCAACATGCCTTAATAGGAACCCATGATCTGCTCACTCCTACCACCTCCCAGTTTTCATTGAATGGTCCTGCCATCCAAGCAGATTAGGAGATTGGCTGCCACCTCTGACAACTCAGCATCTCCATCTTCATCAATTTGATGGTGTGGTAATCCATCCACTTAACTGTTTGCCAGGCACTGATATCTCAGCATATGTACCCTAATGTGTTAGCACATTTTAATGTTGACTGTAAAGTCTGCTTCCTTGTATTGATTGGTTATCTAGTGTTCACATCACCTCTTATCTGTAGTTTCTCTGTTCCTTTGCCTCAAAGAAATTTTTTTAATTCCCATTTATTTATTTTTGTTGTTAATTGTGTTTGTTTTTAAAGTCTTAAAGTGTTTGCCTAGGACAGGTTTTCCTCTTTTCTTATAGAATTGTTATGGTTTTAGGTCTTACATTTAATTCTTTAAAACCCATCTTGAGTTAATTTTTGTATGGTGATAAATAGATATCCAGTTTCATTCTTTTGCATGTGGCTATCCAATTTTCTTGGCACCATTTATTGAATAGGACATCCTTTCCCCAGCATATATTTTTGTTTGCTTTGTCTAAAATCAGTTGGTTGTAGGCTTTGTTTTTGCATTCTCTATTCTGTTCAGTTGATTTATGTGCCTTTTCTTTTTGTTTTGTTTTGTTTTGTTTTGCAGTTTTTGGTTAGGGCTGGGTTTGAACCCACCACCTCTGGTATATGGGGTCTGCGTGCCAGTTCTTTGAGCCACAGGTGCCACCCCTTTTCTTTTTGTTTTATTTTTTACTTTTTTTTTTCTTTGAGACAGAGTCTCAAGCTGTTGCCCTTGTGTAGCGTGATATGACATCACAGCTCACAGCAACCTCCAACTCCTAGGCTCAAGCGAGTCTCCTTCCTCTGCCTCCCACAGGTGCCCACCACAATGCCTGGCTATTTTTTGATTGCAGCCATCGTTGTTGTTTGGTGGGCCAGGGCTGTATTCAAACCTGCCAGCTCAGGTGTATGTGGCGGCACCTTAGCCACTTGAGCCACAGGCGCTGAGCTTTTCTTTTTTGAGACAAGAGTTTTACTTCATTAGCCCTGGATATTGTGCCATGGCATCATAGCTCATAGCAACCATAAACTTTTGGGCTCAAGTGATGCTTCTTGCCTTATCCTCCCAAGGAGCTGGGACTACAACTAGTTTATTGTTGTTGTTGTTGTTTTTCTATATTATTATTTATTTATTTATTTTTAGTAGAGACTGGGTGTTGCTCTTGTTCAAGCTAGTCTCAAACTCCTGAGCTCAAGTTATCTACCTGCCTTGGCCTTCCAGAGTGCTAGGATTACAGGCGTAAGCCACTGCATCTGTCCTATGAATACGACAATCTACATTTATTCAAATACAGTTAAGTCATCTTATTCTGGAAGCTGGGTGCTAGTGATGCGTGAACACCTTTTCCCTACCTGTTCACACGTGCGCAATAGGATGCCTGTGACCACAGTTACCTGTGCAAGTGCAAACAGCTTGGAGAAAGGAGCTGTGGCAGATAAAAGGTATTCCAGTCTTCCTTACCACTCTGCGCCGAAATGATACACTGCATAGCCACACCCATCACTAGGTCTTATTATTGGGGTAGGGCTTATATTTCACAAATGCATAGAAATCCTGCTAGGGCTTATTTTGGGGATAGGTCTTATTTTTCGGGGAAACACGGTATGTCACCCCTGGTAGAGTGCTGTGGCATCACAGCTTACAGCAATCTCAAACTCTTGGGCTTAAGCGATTCTCTTGCCTCAGCCTCCCAAGTGGCTAGGACTATAGGCACCCACCACAACGCCAGGCTGTTTTTTGCTTGTAGTTGTCAATAGTTCTTTGGCAGGCCCATGCTGAACTCGAACCCACCAGCTCTAGTGTATGTGGCTGGTGCCCTAGCTGCTGAGCTACAGGCGCCAAGCCTGGGCTCTTTTATTACATATGAAGTTTAGGATTATTTTCTCTAGATTTGTCCGAAAAATGTCGGTACTCTGAAAGGAATGGCATTGAATCTTTATTTTATTTTATTTTATTTTTTGAGACAGAATTTCACTTTGTTGCCCTCGGGAGATTGCCATGGCGACACAGCTCATAGCAACCTCCAACTCCTGGGCTTAGGTGATTCTCTTCTTGCCTCAGCCTCCCAAGTTGCTGGGATGACAGGTACCTGCTGCAACATCCGGCTATTTTTTGTTGCAGTTTGGCCGGGCCAGGTTCGAAACCGCCACCCTCGGTATATGGGGCTGGTGCCCTACTCACTGAGCCACCGTTGCCACCCTGAATCTTTAAATTACGTTGGGAAGCATGTATATTTTAACAATGTTGATTCTTGCAATCCCTAAGCATGGGATGTTTTTCCAAATTGTCAACTGTGAAGTTGGACAGTTACGTTCAAGAACTCTTCTCAGGGCTCGGCACCTGTGGCTCAAGTGGCTAAGGCACCAGCCACATACACCTAAAGTGGCGGGTTGGAATCCAGCCCGAGCCTGCCAAACAACAGTGATGGCTGCAACCAAAAAATAGCCAGGCGTTGTGGCAGGCGCCTGTGGTCCCAGCAACTTGGGAGGTGGAGGCAGGAGCCTTGCTTGAGCCCAGGAGTTGGAGGTTGCTGTGAGCTATGTGCCATGGCACTCTACCCAGGGGGACAGCTTGAGGCTCTGTCTCCAAAAAAAAAAAAGAACTCTTCCTAGATAAAGTGCTACATACCTCATTGGTAAGTATCAGCTACCATCACCAATGGTCAAAGAGAGTACTTTGAAGTTCACTGTAGTGATATTCAGCAAGGAAATATGTAACACCTTTTCTAGGATGAGTTGTAAATTTAACTGCCCAACCTCAACCTCATATGATTTGTTTCATCAGTGTTTTGTAGTTTTCTTGGTAGTGATCTTTCACCTCCTTAGTTAAGTATATTCCTAAGTATTTTATTTTCTTTGCAGCTATTGCAAATGTTACTGAGTTCTTAATTTGACTGTCAGCTTGATGGTATAGAAATAAAACTGATTTATGTATCTTAATTTTATAACTTGAGACTTTACTGAATTTATCAATTCTAAGAGTCTTCTGGTGGAGTCTTTAGTGTTTTCTAGATACAGGGTCATATCTTTGGTAAATAGATAGTTTGACCTTCTCTTTCCTGATTTAGGTGCTTTTTATTTCTTTTTCTTGCCTGATTGCTCTGGTTAGGACTTTCAGTACTATGCTGAATGGAGTGGTGGCAGTGGGCGTCCTTATCTCTTGTTCCAGTTCTTAAGGGGAGTGTTTGCAACTTTTCCCCATTCAGTATAATGTTGGCTGAAGGTTTGTTATGTATGGCTTTTATTATTTTGAAGTATGTTCTTTCTGTGCCTAGTTTGTTCAGGGTTTTTATCATGAAAGGGTGCTGGATTTATCAAATGCTTTTTCTGCATTATCTATTCATGTAATCATATGGGTTTTGTTTTTACTTCTGCTTATGTGGTGAATCATACTTACTAATTTGGGGTATGCTTAAACATCCTTGCCTCCCCAAGATGAAACCCATTAGATCATGGTGAATTATCTTCTTGATGTGATGTTGAATTTAGTTTGCTAGAATTTTTGCATCTGTGTGTAGTTTTCTTTTTTTGTTGTGCTCTTTCCTGGCTTTTTATCAGGGTGATAACTAGCTTCATAGAATGAGTTGGGAGTATTCCCTTCTTGATCTTATAGAACTGTGTCAGTAGGACAGGTGGGATAGTTGCCAGTTCTTTGTAGGTGTGGTAGAATTCAGTAGTGTCACAGCTCACAGCAACCTTTAACTCTTGGGCTTAAGCAGTTCTCTTACCTCAGCCTCATACTGGCGCTCACCACAATGCCTGCTATTTTTGTTGTTATTTGGCAGTCCTGGGCTGGGTTTGAATCCGCCAGCTCCAGTGTATGTGGCTGTCACCCTAGCTACTGAGCTACAGGCGCCAAGCTAACCAGATTCTTTATTACTGTTTCAATCTCTTATTATTGGTCTTTTTTTTTTTTTTAAGAGTCTCATTTTGCCACCCTCTATAGTGCTGTGGCATCATAGCTCACAGGAACCTCAAACTCTTGGGCTCAAATGATTCTTGTGCCTCAGCCTCCTAAGTAGCTGGGACTACAGGCACCTGCCCCAGCGCCCAGCTATTTTTTTGTTGCAGTTTGGCAAGGGCCAGGTTCAAACCTGCCACCTTCAGTGTATGGGGCCGGCACCCTACATAACTGAGCCACAGGCACCACCCTTTTATTGGTTTTTTGATAATTCTTGTTTATTCCCGATTTAGCTTGGGAAGTTGTATGTTTCAGAAACTTTATTTATTGCCTCTAGATTTTCTAGTAGTACAGGCAGTCCCTGTTTTACAAATGAGATATGTTCTGTAGATTTGTTCTTTAGTTGAATTTCTAATAAGTTGGAATAGGTCTAGTTAATCATTCCCTGTAATACCCCTTGTCCATAAGTGTGAGTCGTACATCATCCAGAAGTTTGTAACTTGGGGACTTACTGTAATAGCCTCTCTTTGTAAAGGCTGGAAAATTTCCCAGCACAAAGCCTTTGTCCAGGGACTCCCTGTTTCCTAGCCTTGGAATATAGCAATATGTGCTTGGAGTGTTAACAACTCAGGAAATTCCTCAGAGCTTCAATGTCCAGAATTTTATCAAAGCTTAATTACATAAGCACTTTTTTTTTTTTTTTTTTTTGGTAGACACAGAGTCTCACTTTATCGCCCTCAGTAGAGTGCCGTGGCTCACACAGCTCTCAGCAACCTCCATTTCCTGGGCTTAGGCGATTCTCTTGCCTCAGACTCCCTGGCAGCTGGGACTATAGGCGCCCACCACAACGCCTGGCTATATTTTTTTTGCAGTTTGGCTGGGGCTGGGTTTGAACCCTCCACCCTCAGTATATGGGGCCAGCACCCTACCCGCTGAACTGTAGGTGCCACCCACACATTTGATTTTTTCTTTTCTTTTTTTGCCTGTGTGCAAGCATATTTGATTTAATCATTATCTATGTGGCTTGGTCTTAAACACTCCTTCAGTTTCCACAGATTAAACTTATATGTTGTGACTTTGTCCAGACCTTAGCTTGAGTCATCCTCCCAGGATGAACTGTTCAGGGGTCAATAATGAGTTAGTTCTTTGTATAAACTATTGAATACAGCCCTCAGTGTAAAAAACAATATAAAAAACATTCAGGGAGGGCGACACCTGTGGCTCAGTGAATAGGGCGCCAGCCTCATATACCAAGAGTAGCAGGTTTGAACCTGGGCCCCAGCCAAACTGCAACAACAACAAAAATAGCCAGGCA
>NW_003852486.1:7065047-7072966 GCF_000181295.1 Otolemur garnettii | reverse complement strand
GCCCGGCTATTTTTGGGTTGCAGCCGTCATTGTAGATTGGCGGGTCTGGGCTGGGGATTCGAACCCGCCACCTTAGGTGTACGTGGCTGGCGCCTTGGCTACGTGAGCCACAGGCGCCGAGCCAGGTCTCCCTTTCAGGATACCTGGAGTCCCTCTCAGGACCAGGAAAGAATGAATTTGTAAACCTGAGTTTCGAGTTTCAGAGATACAGAACATAAGAGACATAGAAGCAGTATTTTCATCTTTGGTTTTTCACAGAAATGGTAATTTTGTTCTTTCTTTGTTAATAATAATAGCCCATTTTGTGTATTGGATTTCTTTCAGGTGAGAAAGAAAAACTTAAGACCCCAGAACCTACTAGTGAGCAAGCCTTGCCTAAGGGAGTCTTACTCCAAGGACAGCTAACACAGGGAGCCTCAGGGGACTCCCAGGTGGGGCAAGGCAAGGATCAGAATGGGCTGTCTGAAATGCAAAAAGGACACTTGAGACCAGAGACAGATCCCCAGGAGAGGCTTCCTGGGAGAATGAGCCCTGAACATGATGGGTTAGGGACAGCTGGTGGTACATGTTCAAGGATTATACAAGAGCAAGTCTGTCCAGGAGATATAGCCCATAACTCACATGGATCAGGTAAAGATCTCATGCTTCAGGAAGAAGAAAATATCTTTAAGTGCAATGAATGTGGAAAAGTGTTTAACAAGAAACACCTCCTTGCTGGACATGAGAAAATTCACTCTGGAGTTAAGCCCTATGAATGCACAGAATGTGGAAAAACCTTCATTAAGAGCACGCATCTCCTTCAACACCACATGATCCACACTGGCGAGAGGCCCTATGAATGCATGGAGTGTGGAAAGGCTTTCAACCGCAAATCATACCTTACACAGCACCAGAGGATTCACAGTGGAGAGAAGCCTTATAAATGCAGTGAGTGTGGAAAGGCCTTTACCCATCGATCTAATTTTGTCTTGCATAACAGAAGACACACTGGAGAAAAATCCTTTGTTTGCTCAGAATGTGGGCAGGTCTTTCAACATAGGCCAGGTTTTCTTCGACATTATGTTGTCCACAATGGTGAGAATCCCTATGAGTGCTTGGAGTGTGGCAAGGTCTTCAAACATAGATCATATCTCATGTGGCACCAGCAGACTCACACTGGAGAGAAGCCCTATGAGTGCAGTGAATGTGGAAAAGTGTTCTTGGAGAGTGCAGCCCTGGTTCACCACTATGTCATCCATACTGGAGAGAAGCCCTTTGAGTGCCTGGAGTGTGGGAAGGCCTTCAACCACAGGTCATACCTGAAGAGGCACCAGCGGATTCATACTGGGGAGAAGCCATTTGTGTGTGGTGAATGTGGAAAGGCCTTCACCCACTGCTCTACTTTTATCCTTCATAAAAGGGCCCACACTGGAGAAAAACCTTTTGAGTGCAAAGAATGTGGGAAAGCCTTTAGCAATCGGAAAGACCTTATTCGTCACTTCAGCATTCACACTGGAGAAAAGCCCTATGAGTGCGTGGAGTGTGGAAAGGCCTTCACCCGCATGTCAGGCCTCACACGACACAAGCGGATTCATAGTGGAGAGAAACCTTATGAATGTGTTGAGTGTGGAAAATCCTTTTGCTGGAGCACAAACCTCATTCGACATGCCATCATCCACACTGGAGAGAAACCCTATAAGTGTAGTGAATGTGGAAAGGCCTTTAGTCGCAGCTCATCCCTCACTCAGCATCAAAGGATGCATACTGGCAGAAACACTATCAGTGTAACAGATGTGGCAAGACCTTTTACAAGTGTGCAAACCTCAGTTACACTCCGTGAACTCCTTTTGGGGAAAGACTTTGTGAATGTAACCACTGAGGTAAATCTTTTGCCAAAGGAAACAACTTCTGCATCTGATCATGCATACCAAAGAGAAACGCCACAAGTGTCTTCACTGAGAAATCCTTCTGTTACAGAGTATTACTTGTCATCTACAATGAAGTCATAGTAAAAATCAGCCCAGCATAGAGCCTTATTCTGCATTTGAGAATTCATTCTGGAGACAGAACCAGTGGTTATTGTACATACAGGGAGAACTTTAGCTATTACTTTCTCCTTAGTTTACAGTGCAGTGTTATCTCAGGAATTCTTTTTAAAAGGAGGAGCTATAGAAAATGAAATGCAGGCACAGACTTCTCTCCCAAGCCTATGGCACCTTGTCATTGATTCCTTAGTTTATTTAAGGCAAGAGAAGTATTTCAGAGATAAAGGACCTCAACCCTTTTTGTTTCTTGTGTGTGCATTCATTGCTGTCCAGTGTGAGGATAATTAGTTGAGGGCAAGTCTGCAAACCTTATTGCACATCTGTGTTCCACAGTAGTCTTTACGCTTAGGAAACATAACCCTTTTTTTTTTTTTTGGTAGAGACAGTCTTACTTTGTCACCCTCCATAGAGTGCTGTGCTGTCACACAGCTCACAGCAACCTCCAACTCCTGGGCTTAGGCGATTCTCTTGCCTCAACCTCCGGAGTAGCTGGGACTATAGGCGCCCACCACAACGCCTGGCTATTTTTTGTTGCAGTTTGGCAGGGGCCGGGTTTGAACCCGCCACCCTCAGTATATGGGGCTGGCACCCTACTCACTGAGCCACAGACGCCACCTGAGAAACGTAATCTTTTATGCAGCACTTCTCAACCTGTGGGTCACAACCCATAGGAACTGCATTAAAGGGCCACAGCATTAGGATGGTTGAGAACCACTGTTTTTATGAGAAAATAGGGATCTTGAGCCATGAAATATTTG
Source organism: Otolemur garnettii (assembly GCF_000181295.1). Taxonomy (NCBI): domain Eukaryota; kingdom Metazoa; phylum Chordata; class Mammalia; order Primates; family Galagidae; genus Otolemur; species Otolemur garnettii. Next base: position 7,070,184 of record NW_003852486.1, on the reverse strand, counting down.
TGTTAAAGGCAGTAAGGATATGTGAATGAATGGCCACATTTTATTGTACCAGTTAAGACTTTTTTTGTTGTTCTTTTAGAAAAACAAATCCTTCATGCAGATTTAAGAATGTAACTATTTTCGGTCCCCATCTCTTGGTTTACTTGATTGCTATAGTTACATGGTAAAATTTTAAATTGGGTAAAGGGTTGTCTTTCTGTTTTTATTTAAAATTGTTTTAAAATTTTTGTTCCGTTTCACTTTACATAGAAGTTTAGGATTAGTTTGTCTACATGTATAATTTATAAAAGTATATTGCTTAGATTTTCACAAAAAGAGTTAAATCTGTAGATTAATTTGTTGAGAATTGGTGTCTTTACCATGTTGAGTCTTGCAGTTTATAAATACAGTAGGTCTCTTTAGTTAAGGATTCCTCAGTTTATTTCATTAGTATTATAATTTTCAGTATATATGTGTAGAACCTATACATTTTTGTCAGAATTTGCATCTAGAGTGTTTTAATGGTTGGTTTTTCTTTTTGAGTGACTAAATGGCACTGATTTTTTTTTTTTTTGAGACAGAATCTTACTATAACACCCTCTGTGGAGTGCCATGGTGTCTCAGCTCACACGAACCTCAAATTCTTAAGTGATTCTCTTGCCTCAGCCTCCTAAGTACAGGTGCCCACCACAACGCCAGGCTATTTTTTGTTGCAGTTGTCGTTGTTTAGCTGGCCCAGGTGGGTTTGAACCCGCCAGCCTGGGTGCATGTGGCTGACACCCTAACTACTGATATTTAAATTTTCACTTCCATATGGTTTTTGATAGTATACAGAAATATAATTATCTTTGTATGTTTGCTGTCCTGTAACCTTGCTGAGTGCACTTACTCTTTTTCACCATTTAAAAAAAATAGAATCCTTGGAATTTTCTACATGGAAATGTCATCTACAGATAGTTTTTCTTTCATCCCATTTATATTTTTCTCTCTTTTTTTTTTTAAGAGACAGGAGTCTCACTTTGTCGCCTTCAGTCGCCTGTGAGCATCACAGCTCACAGCAACCTCCAGCTCTCAGGCTTAGGTGATTCTCTTGCCTCAGCCTCCCAAGTAACTGGGACTACAGGTGCCCGCCAAAACACCCAGGTATTTTTTTGTTGTTGTTGCACTTTGGCCAGGGCTGGGTTTGAACCTGCCACCCTTGGTATATGGGGCCAGCACCCTACTCACTGAGCCACAGGTGCCGCCCACCATCTATATGTTTTTTATTGCCTTTTTTATCTTATACAAGCTTGGACTTGCAGTATAATGTTCAATTGGTTAATACTGATAAGTTTTATTAATAGATGTTCTTTATCAAGTATAGAAAATTCCCCTCTGTTCCTAGGTTTCTGAGACTCAGTTGTTATGAATGAGTGTTGGATTTGTCAACTGCTGTTTCTATAATTGACAGAGTTTTGAGTATTGAGCCAGCCTTGTAGAGTATAATTCATCTTCTATATCATTTAGCATCATTCCATTTGTTTGGGATATTTTTGGAATTTTTTTGTTTGTTTTTCTTTCTTTCTTTCTTTCTTTTTGAGACAGAGTCTCACTTGTTGCCCTCTATAGAGTGCTGTGGCATCACACTTCATAGCAACCTCCAGCTCTTGCACTTAGGCCAGGGGTCCTCAAACTTTTTAAACGGGGCCAGTTCCCTGTCCCTCAGACCATTGGAGGGCCGGACTGCAGGCCCCAGGATGAGTCAGCTGCTAAGCGGGACAGGCAGTGGGCGGCACCCGGCGGGCTGGATAAATGTCCTAGGTGGGCCGCAGTTTGAGGATGCCTGGCTTAGGAGATCTCTTGCCTCAGCCTCCCGAGTAGCTGGGACTACAGGCTCCAGCCACAACGCCTGGCTATTTTTGTTGCTGTTGCAGTTTGGCCAGGGCCAGGTTCGAACCTACCACCCTCAGTATATGTGGCAGGTGCCCTACTCTCTCAGCCATAGGCACCACCCTTTTTGTTTGTTTTTCAAGACAGGGTCTCACAGTGTTGCCAGGCTAGAGTCCAATGGCCTCATCAGAGCTCACTGCAACCTAAACATCTAGGCACAAGCAATCCTGCTGCCTCAGCCCCTTGAGTAGCTGGGACTATAGGCATGTGCTACCATGCCAAGCTGATTTTCCTATTTTCATTTGATTGTATGTTATTGAGGAAGGTTTCCTCTAATTTTTTGACTAGTTATATATAGCACTTTCTCTCTTTTTTGTTTTGTCCTTTTCTTTCATTTTCTTTCTTTTTTTTTTTTTTTTTTTTGTTTGCGTCTTTGTGTTTTTATCAAGGTTTCATGTCTGATTTTGATGTCTAGGTGATCCTGGCCTCCCACCATGAGTTGAAAGGAGTTCTCTTTTATTCTTTGAAAGACTGTATTTAAAATTTTTGTTCCTTTAATAAATTTGATAACATTCTCTATTAAACCATTGGGCTGGAAATTTTCCTTTTGGAGGCTTTTTGTTGTTGTTGCAGTTTTTGGCCACGGCTGGGTTTGAACCCACCACCTCTGGCATATGGGGCCAACACCCTACTCCTTTGAGCTATAGGCGCCGCCCCTTTTGGAGGCTTTTTAATTACCTATTTATTTTACTGGATAGGTTTAGAACTAGAGTATTTCTCATTTAATACATTTTTTTTTTTTTTGAGACAGTCTCACTTGATCGCCCTTGGCGTCATAGCTTACAGCAACCTCCAACTCCTGGGCTTAGGCGATTCTCTTGCCTCAGCCTCCCGAGTATCTGAAACTACAGGCGCCTGCCACAACACCCAGCTATTTTTTGTTGCAGTTTGGCCAGGGCTGGGTTCAAACCCACCACCCTCAGTATATGGGGCTGGCACCATACCCACTGAGCCACAGGCGCCGCCCCTACATTTTGTAATTGATATAGCAATAGGGTCTGTACTTACGTCTCATTTTATGTCTGATATTGGAATGTGTCTACTTACTTTATTCTCTTTTTATTCTTAGACATTTATCAGTTTTATTGATTATGTCAAAGAACCTGCACTTTATATCATCTTTATCTTAATTTTTTTCCTTTTTTTCTTGTTTTGGTTGTGTTTGTTTCTTAGTAATGTCAAGAAGTGAGCATTTAGAGGCTTTTTGCTTTTTTAAACTAAGCATTAAATTATGTGAATTGGCTCAGCGCCTGTGGCTCAAGCGGCTAAGGCACCAGCCACATACACCTAAGGTGGTGGGTTCGAATCCCCAGCCCGGGCCTGCCAAACAACAATGATGGCTGCAACCAAAAAATGGCCAGGCGTTGTGGCGGGTGCCTGTAGTCCCAGCTACTTGGGAGGCTGAGGCAGGAGACTCGCTTGAGCCCAGGAGTTGGAGGTTGCTGTGAGCTGTGATGCCATGGCACTCTACCCAGGGGAATAGCTTGAGGCTCCATCTAAAAAAAAAATAATAATAAATAAATAAATTATGTGAATTTACCTCATGACACTGTTAGCTTTATTCCATAAGTTTTAATATGTTTGTATTACATTTTTTTCTAATTTTGATATTTCTTGATTTTTTTTTTTCTGAGGCATCGTCTCTCACCTATGAATTGTTTAGAAGTATAGTGTTTAATTTTGTGGTGTTTGGAGTATTTCCTGCAGCTTATTATTGATTCCTAATTTGTGTCACATTTGATCTGTTCAAATGTATTGACCTTTTTTTATGACCCAGGATATGGTCTGTCTTCTGTATGGCTACTTGAAAAGAATGTGTGTTCTGCTATCATGCATTTTATAGAAACATGGGATTTCCATAAATGTCTCCATGATCCTGTTGGTTGGAGGTACTATCCAGGTTTGCTGTATCCTTGCTGATTTTCTGTCTTATATTTCTGTCAGTTGCTGAGAGAGGGCTGTTAAAGTTTTGAACTGTAATTGTGGAATTTCCTCTTCTGAAGTTCTGTCACTTTTTTCACATAATTAAAAGCTCTGTTTGGTACCTACACATGTAAGTTTGTTGATGACCCTTTTATCATTTTATAATGGCCTTTTTGCCTGTCAGTAGCCTTTTCAATACTTTAATATTGCTATAGTCACTGTTACATTGTTTAATGTTTGTATTGTTTATGTTTTTCTTAATCTTTTTTTTTTTTTTTTGAGACAGTTTTAGTATGTCGCCCTTGGTAGAGTGCTGTTGGTACCATATAGCTCACAGCAACCTCAAACTCTTGGGTTTAAGTGATTCTCTTGCCTTAACCTCCCAAGTAGCTGGGACTTCAGGTGCCCACCACAACGCCTGGCTAATTTTTTGTAGTTGTTGTCATTGTTGCTTAGCAGACCCAGGCCAAGTTCGAACCCACCAGCCCTAGTGTATGTGGCCAGTGCCCTAACTACTGAGCTATGGACACCAAGCCTGTTTTTCTTAATCTTATTTTAAGCTTTTTCTATGTCATTACATTTGAAGTATGTTTCTTGTTGATCAGTGTATATTCAGTCCATGGTTTTTTCTCCATTTTGCATATATCTGTCTTTTAATTGGTAAATTTAGACCATTTAAATTTAAAATAATTATTGGTACATTAGGGCTTACATCTGCCATTTTATGATTTTATTTTTGTTTCTGTTCCCTTTTCATTGTTCCTTTCCTGTCTTTGTTATTACTTGTCTCCCTGTGTGAGTTACTTTCACGTTTTTTAGAATTTCATTTAATACATCTGTAGTGATTTTAAGTACAGGTAGTCCTTGACTTATGATGGGTTTACAGCTCAGGAAACCCAGTGTAAGTTGGAAATTTTTTAAGTGGCAAATACATTTATTATACCTAACCTATTGACCATCATACCTTAGCCTATCCTACTTTATATGTGCTCAATTGGGCAAAATTATTTAACACAAAGCCTATTATAGAATAAAGTATTTATGAAGAGTTTCGGATCAAAATCTTAAAATACATGGGATTTCTACTGAATGCATGTGCCTTTTACACCATTGTAAAGTCAAATATTAAACAATCATAAGTCAGGGACCATCTCTATATCTCAATGCATTATTATTATTATTTTTTTTTTTTTTGAGACAGAGGCTCACTATGTCACCCCTGGAGTACTGTAGTGTCACAGCTCATAGCAACCTCAAACCCTTCAGCTCACGTGATTCTCTTGCTTCATCCTCCCAAATGGCTGGA
>NW_003852486.1:7049220-7064128 GCF_000181295.1 Otolemur garnettii | reverse complement strand
CGGGCTGGGGATTCGAACCCGCCACCTTAGGTGTACGTGGCTGGCGCCTTAGCCGGTTGAGCTATAGGTGCCGAGCCAATGCATTATTTTTTAATGATTGCTCTGAGTGTTACCATGTGCATGTATAACTTATTATAGTTTAATGATGTTAACAATTTAGCACTTTTGGCGGCACCTGTAGCTCAGTTGGCAGGGCACTGGCCATGTACACCCAGGCTGACAGGTTTGAACCTGGCCTGGGCCAGCTAAAGCAACAATGACAACTGCAAGAACAACCGAAAAAAAAGCCAGGCATTTTGGCAGGCACCTGTAGTCTAGCTACTTGGGAGGCTGAGACAAGAGAATTGTTTGAGTCCAAGAGTTTGAGGTTGCTTTGAGCTGTGATTCCATGGCATTCTACCCAGGGCAACAGGGTGGCACCTGTAACTCAAAACTGCTAACTGTAACAAACATTAGCCAGATACTTTCCTTCAACAAAAAATAATGGTCACAGTTTTGTGATAAACTTAGAACCACTGTAATTAAAAAAAAAAAAACTGCTGGGCACGGTGGCTCCTGCCTGTAGTCCTAGCACTCTAAGAGGCCGAGGCCCGTGGAATGCCTGAGCTCACGGGTTCGAGACCAGCCTGAGCAAGAGCAAGACCCTGTCTCTAAAAATAGCTGGGTATTGTGGTGGACACCTATAGTCCCAGCTACTTGGGAGGCTGAGGCAAGAGAATCGCTTGAGCCCAAGAGTTTGAGGTTGCTGTGAGCCGTGACACCATGGCACTCTACCAAGGGTGACAAAGTGAGACTCTGCCTCCAAAAAAAAAAAAAAACCTCCTGAGTGACAGTGGAATTTCTTATGAACAACCTACTGTGATTTAATGCAGTCACGATAAGAGGAAGTGTGGTAAGAAAGAAACTTGGCTGCCTGATATATGCTCCCCACCAAAAAAAAGCCAGCCAGGTTTGAACCTGCCACTTTCGGTGTATGTGGCTTTTTGGCCAGGGCTGGTTTTGAACCTGCCACCTCCTGCATATGGTGCAGACACAGGTGCCACCCCAAAATGCACGTTTTAAGAAAGAAAAAAAAACTAAATTTGTAATGCTCAAATCACATTTGACTTCTGGAGTTGCAAGAGGTGCTCAGTGTGACTTGTATTCATCTTTTGTTATCAGTATAATTACATTTTTTTCCTATCCAAAGAAAAAATTACGATTTTAATAGTTTTCCTTTCTTAAAATATAGACATTTTTTGGCACCATCTGTGTATGTGCCTCTGGGAGCCATATATATTACATATATATGAGGCTTTAAGTGATCTAACTTGCAAATGCTCCATTTGTCTTTGTTTATAAAGGTGCAATGGCCAGATCAATCTGTATTTCTATAGCACATGTAAATGATTTCTCATCCTTTTGTTGCTATTGAAACTTAACTCTTAATAAAAATAAAAAACTACCTCTTGGCATCATTTCATTGAGTTGTAAAGACTACAGGGTTCATAATTTTGGAATTAAGTGCAGATACTAGAGATTAAAGAGTATGTTTCAGTCATGGATATATGTCTGAGTTTTTCTGGGTGAGGAATGGGAGCAGTTTAACTCTCATCTGAGAGGCCCTCTATGAGACAAGATGCTGGAGATCTATGGGAGTCTGGTTTGTGGGTTTATGTACTCAGACTCTAATTGAGTAGTGGCCTATCCCATGCTGGAGTGGAATGCTCAGTTAAAGATTTTGAATCTGGGCAGCGCCTGTGTCTCAAAGGAGTAGGGCACCATTCCCATATGTACCCAAATGTACCCAAATGTACACCATTCCCATATGCCAGAGGTGTACCTGTAGGTACACCTGTAGTCCCAGCTACTTAGGAGGCTGAGGCAAGAGAATTGCCTAAGCCCAGGAGTTGGAGGTTGCTGTGAGCTGTGTGATGCCACGGCACTACCGGGAGCAATAAAATAAGACTGTCTGTACAAAAAAAACTTTCCAGACTCTATGGGATGTTCACATTTTAAAACTGTATGTGGGCTCGGTGCCTGTGGTTCAAACTGCTAAGGTGCCAGCCATATACACCTAAGCTGGCAGGTTTGAATCCAGCCTGGGCCCGCCAAACAACAATGACAGTTGCAGCCAAAAAGGCATTGTGGCAGGCACCTGTATCACAGCTACTTGGGAGGTGGAGGCAGGAGACTCACTTGAGCCCAGGAGTTGGAGGTTGCTGTCAGCTGTGATGCCATGGCACTCTACCCCAGGTGACAGCTTGAGGCTCTGTCTCAAAAAAAAAAAAAAAAAATTAAAATTGTATGTGATTTCAGCTAAATTGTAAATGGGCAGCTTTTCCTCCTTTGAAACATTGTCCTGAGCCATGGGCCTTGTAGTCAGACTATATGGTTTGTCTCTAAATTCTTATACGCTGCTTCCCTTTAGTTAGATTCAGGTATTCAGCATGCATTTTATTCTGATATTTTCACAAGTGGGTCCTTCTTGCTTCTAAAGAGAGATCACTGCTCCTAGAAATAGCGGAAGAATCTCCTGCTAGCTTGCCTTTTATATGCCAACTGAGCAAGCCAGCAACCTGTCTTAAGTTCTCCCACCTGGAGCCACTATCTCTTTTTAATCACCCCAAGACTAGATAACAAGCAACTGGGAACAGTCCCTACACTCTGGAGCTCACTGAAATAATTCAAACTAATCAACCTCAAACTTGTATACCCTGCTTACCCTGCCTTGTCCACTTTTTCCCTCAAAAATGAGTTAAAAGGTTTGGCCACACTTTTCCATGTTCCTTTGTCCTAACCAACATGGTGCTTCCTTGTTTAGCCCTGAGTGGCTTGACATGCCTCTCTTATGGGGAACTCTAAGGGATACACTATCGGGAACACAGCAACCTGGGTAGGGACATTGTTTCAATCCATCATTAAGTGACTAGACAGAGTATCTTTTGTGGTGCTTCTGGAAAAATTGTCCTCCATGAAGAAAAACCCATGCACAATTGAAAGTTTCATCTGCACCTCCCTTTTTTATTTTCTTTAGACATATTTGATATGGTTATGATGTGCAGTGGTGTTGCCATCCTCTGACCAGAGGAAGAAAGCCAGTACTTTGAAGACAGTATAGAGGTTGATGAGAAAAAGCCTGGATCCTTTATGACATGTTAAAGCATTGAACAAATCCTAGAAATTTTAGGTTTCTGTTTCTGTGACATAATTAAGAACAAGGAGAAAATCTTGGTGTTTACAGATAAGTAGTCTGTGTCTTGCAACTGAATGATTTTTTTTTTTTTTTTTTTTTTGGAGACAGAGCCTCAAGCTATCCCCCTGGGTAGAGTGCCGTGGCTTCACAGCTCACAGCAACCTCCAACTCCTGGACTCAAGCGAGTCTCCTGCCTCTGCCTCCCAAGTAGCTGGGACCACAGGTGCCAGCCGCAATGCCCAGCTATTTTTTGGTTGCAGCTGTCATTGTTGTTTGGCGGGTCCGGGCTGGGTTCGAACCCACCACCTTAGGTGTATGTGGCTGGTGCCTTAGCCACTTGAGCCACAGGCGCCGAGCCGCAACTGAATGATTTAAGGGCAAATAAAAGTAAGAGGCTTCTTTTTTTTTTTTTTTTTGAGACAGCCTCACTTTGTTGCCTTCAGTAGAGTGTTGTGACATCACAGCTCACAGCAACCTGAAACTCCTGGGCCCAATTGATTCTCCTGCCTCAGCTTTCCAAGTAGCTGGGACTACAGGCGCCCACCACAACGCCCAGCTATTTTTTTGTTGCAGTTGTTTAGCTGGCCCAGGCTGGGTTTGAACCCACTACCCTCGGTGTATGTGGCTGGCACTATAACCACTGTGCTATGGGTGCTGAACCAAGAGGCTTAATTCTTTATGTAAAAGAAAAGGGGAGAGATGGGACTCCCCCTTCCTTTCCTTAGACCATTTTCCTTAGAATACTGTAAATTCTTTCTCTGCCCCATTGAGATGTACTTAAATCTTAATAAAAAGCCTCTGGCCAGTTTCATAACCCACTAATGGCTTTCTCAAAGACCTGGAAACCACCTTTTAGAAATGAAGTATCAGGTGAGTGCAATGGCTCAAGCCTGTAATCCTAGCACTCTGGCAGGCAGAGGCAGCTGGACTGCCTGAGCTCACAGGTTAGAGACCAGCCTGAGCCAGTGCCAGACCCTGCCTCTAAAAATAGCCAGGCATTGTGGCTTCTTGGGAGGCTGATGCAAGAGAATTGCTTGAGCCCAAGAGTTTGAGGTTGCTGTGAGCTGTGACGTCATAGCAATCTACCCTGGGCTACAAAGAGATTTTTGTCTCAGAAAAAATACAGGAGGGAAGGGAGGAAAGGAAATGGCAGATAGCACCCCTGTTACCTCGTTTCTGCAAGAGCCTAAGTTGATCTAAGTGCCTGAAATACCTGAGGTCATAAAGAAATAAGTTTTGGGTGGTGCCTGTGGCTTAAGGAGTAGGGCGCTGGCCCCATGTGCAGGAGGTGGTGGGTTCAAACACAGCCCCGGCCAAAAACTGCAAAAACAACAAAAAAAAGGAAATGAGAAGCTTCAGGGTTTTTTCCCTTTATGCAAAGCTAATTAAACTGAGTTACTTCAATTACCAAGTCAATTTAGAATGAGCTGTTTAGTTGTGCAACTTTGTTTAATTCACTGCTTGAATATGTTTAAAAGCAAAAGAATTGAAGCATCAGTTAAATAATTTTCTTATTGTACACTGGACATGGTTCCATGACAATTTATAGTGCACTGGGAAACCCATGATAACTGTATGCAGTTTGTTTGTTTGTTTGTTTGTTTTTGGCACAGGTGCCGCCCCATGATAACTGTATGATAAATACATTAGTGAGACTTCTACAGGTTTCCGGCTTCCCAGGGTCAGAGCATCTATGGTAACAGTCAGGTACCATCAGGGAGGTCCCATATTTTGGGTATTGCTATTAAGAAATTACCACAGGCTCTGCGCCTGTGGCTCAAGCGGCTAAGGCGCAGCCACATACACCTGAGCTGGTGGGTTCAAATCCAGCCTGGGCCCGCCAAACAACAATGAAGGCTGCAACCAAAAAATGGCTGGGTGTTGTGGCAGGCACCTGTAAGTCCCAGCTACTTGGGAGGCGGAGGCAGGAGAATCATTTGAACCCAGGAGTTGGAGATTGCTGTGAGCCATAATGTGACAACACTCTACCCAGGGCAACAGCTTGAGGCTCTGTTTCAAAAAAAAAAAGAAAAGAAAAGAAAAGAAATCACCACAGACTTGGCAGGTTAACAACAAAAATCAAGATGTCAGAGATTCAAACTGTGGCTCTAGGGGAGTCTTTCCCTTGCCTCTTTTAGTGCCTGGTGTTTTGTCATTTTGTCAGCTTTCTTAGCTTGGGGCCACATCACTGCAATTTTTGCCTCTATCTTCACATTGCTTTCTCATCTATGTTTGTTTGGTTTTTTCTTTCTTTTTTTTTTGAGACAAGAGTGTCACTGTCTTGGCATGGCATCACAACTCTCAGTAACCTCAAACTCTTGGGCTTAAGCAATTCTCTTGCCTCAGCCTCCCAAGTAGCTGGGACTATATGCACCTGCCACAATGCCCAGCTATTTTTGTTGTTGTAGTTGTTGTTTGGCAGGCCTCAGGTCCTGGTGTATTTGACTGGCACCCTACCTGCTGAGCTGCAGGCGCTGAGCCTCTTCTGTGTCTCTTCTTGTTACTCATAAAGAAATCTGGCTCGGCGCCTATAGCTCAACCGGCTAAGGCGCCAGCCACGTACACCTAAGGTGGCGGGTTCGAATCCCCAGTCCGGACCCGCCAAACAACAATGACGGCTGCAACCAAAAAATAGCCGGGCGTTGTGGCGGGCGCCTGTGGTCCCAGCTACTTGGGAGGCAGAGGCAGGAGACTCGCTTGAGCCCAGGAGTTGGAGGTTGCTGTGAGCTGTAATGCCACGGCACTCTACCCAGGGGGACAGCTTGAGGCTCTGTCTCAAAAAAAAAGGAAAAAAAAAAAAAAGAAATCTGACATGGGAATTAGGGTGCATCCTGGTAATCAAGATGGTCCCCTCATTTCAAGACCCTTAATTATGTTTGTAAAGACCCCTTTTCCAAATAAAATGACAGAGGTTCCAGGAATTGAAAGTGGACCTGTCTTTTTGGAGAATACCATCCAACCCTCCAGTCTGCCACTTGCTCTCCAAAATTAGCATCTGTCTTGTGCAAAATACTGTGTATGCCAACATTCCCAAGTTTCAACCTCTTACAGAGTCAACTTTACGTCTCAAATCACATCTAAATATCATTAGCTCTAAAGTCCCAAATCTCATCTAATCATGTTAAATCTGGATGAGTGAGACTCTGGATATGATCCATCCTGGGGGACAATTCCTCCCCATCTGAGGACCTACAGAACTATTAGAAAAATAAGCTACTGGGCCAGGCATAGTGGCTCACACCTGTAATCCTAGCACTTGGGATGCCCAGGTGGGTGGATCGCCTGAGTACACAGGTTTGAGACCAGCCTCAACAAGATCAAGACCTCATCTCTAAAAATAGCTGGGCCTAGGGCAGTGCCTGTGGCTCACAGAATAAGGTCCCAGCCCCATATACCAGAGGTGGTGGGTTCAAACCCAACCCCAGCCTAAAACTGCAAAAAAAAATTTAAAAAATAGCCAGGGGTCTGATGAAAGCCTCCCAGCTACTTGGGAGGCTGAGGCAAGAGAATCGCTTAAGCCCAAGAGATTGAGGTTTCTGTGAGCTGTGATGCCATGGCACTCTACAGAGGGCTACAAAAGAAGACTCTGTCTCAAAAAAAAAAAAAAAAGTGGTGCTTGTGGCTCAGTTTGGGTCACAAGTTTGAACTCGGCCCCAGCCAGCTAAAACAGCAATGGCAACTGCAAAAAAAAATAGCTGGGCGTTGTGATGGGCACCTGTAGTCCCAGCTATTCAGGAGTCTGAGACAAGAGAATCACTTAAGCCCAAGATTTGGAAATTGCTGTGTCTCAAACCAAAAAAAAAGAAAGAGAGAGAGAGAGAAAGAAAAATAAGCTACTTCTAAAATGCAATGGAACAGCCAGAGGATAATAGTCACAATATTCCTAGTTCAAAAAGGTAGAAAATGGAAAGTAGAGAGGAGTCATCAATCCCAAGGCACATAAAAATCCAGCAGAAAAAAAATTCCCATTAGGTTTTAAGATCTGGGAATAATCCTCTGTTGCCTCCCTCATGCTCTGTTCCTGTACCTCCATCTCCTTGGCCCAAGCAAGCTTCTCTTCTACTTTTGTGTTTTCTTTTTTTTTTCTTTCTTTCTTTTTTTTTTTAGCGTTTCACTTTGTGGCCATCAATAGAGCGCTTAACATCACAACTCACAGCAACCTGCAGCTCTTGGGCTTAGGCGATTCTCTAGCCTCAGCCTCCTGAGTAGCTGTCCTGTCGTGTTTTCTAATGTGAGAATTAATCATTGCAAATTGAGAACATGTTTGTAACAGGTTGTACCTGCCTGTGCCTGAGGTGCATCTCCGGCACTTGCTAAACCGCGCGTTTACCTGCCCAGTCCAGCACCCTTGCGCCTCACCTTCTTCCCTCTCGTGGTGGGTTTTCAGGGGCCCCTTGGGCTCCTGATTCCGCCGCCTGCTATCTCATTGGCCCGACGCTCTCGGGACCTGACCGGAAGCCGCCAGTTTTTTGTTTTGTTGTTTTTTATTTTATTTGAGTTTTACTTTATCGAATTCAGTAGAGTGCCGAGACATCACAGCTCACAGCAACGTCCAACTCCTGGGTTTTCGTGATTCTCTTGCTTCAGCCTCCCGAGTAGCTGGGACTACAGGCGCCCGCCACAACGCCCAGCTATTTTTTGTTGCTGTTTGGCAGGGCCGGGTTCGAACCCGGAGGCTGACACCTTACCCATTGAGCCACAGGCGCCGCACGGACTCCCCTCACTTTTATCTTTTCTATTGGATAAGCTGCCAGTGCGTCAGAAAATTCATCCAATGGGGATTAAGCAGGGCCCGGGCTCAAAGTATAAAAACGCCTACTGCGTATTGCTGGGACTTCTCACGACCTGTTAGATCTGGAAGGTAGCCGCTGTTCCTTGGCCCCCCCGCCCCCACACACACTGGGCCGCGAGAGCCAGCGAATTGTTAGATCTTCGGCCTGGGCCTCACGTTCCCCCCGACCCCTTTCCAGGATCTGCTGAACTCGAGCTCCCAGTTCCAAAGGGCTCCGGAAGGCGTCAGCCGCTCTCCACCTCGCGAGCTGCTGAAGTCTGCGATGCAGGAGGGCACATCTGAACCCGCAGGTGAGAAGAGTAAGAAGCAGGACAGAAAAAGGGGGTGGAGATGAAAGACCTGGTGTGCGCTGTTGGTAGGGGGTGGGGCATGGAGGAAAGTGCTGACATCTGTTTCCCTCTTCTCCCGGCGCCCCGTCTTCGCCTTCTCCCCATCTTCCTTCTCACCCTTTTCTCCCTTCTCCAGCTGCAGCCTGCCGCACAGCCCGGCTTGGCCGTCGCCCAGCCACGTGAGCGCCTGCTGTCCCCACCTGGGGAGGGAGGGGCAGAACCGGGGTGAAAAGCTAGCTGGGGTGTGGACAGAGCGTTGGCTCCTGGGACTGACGGGACCTCCAAGGGAGAGACGGGAAACATTCGGAACCCCTGGCTTTTCTTTCTTCCTCTCTCGTCAGTAGGCGATTCACGATTGCTGACTTTGAAATCGGGCGCCCTCTGGGCAAGGGGAAATTTGGAAATGTGTACCTGGCTCGGCTCAAGGAAAACCATTTTATTGTGGCCCTAAAGGTTCTTTTCAAGTCACAGATAGAGAAGGAAGGACTGGAGCACCAGCTGCGCAGGGAAATTGAAATCCAGGCGCGTTTGCAGTAAGGACTGTCTTAGCATGAGACTCCCGCCCTAGGTCTTTCCTCATTCACCTACCTGTTTGCCTCTGACATCTGAACCCAGCGTTTGGTAGAATAAAGTTCTACATCCCCTGCTCATAGTACCCCGAGAAAGGCCTTTGTTTCTACCTTGAAGATTTTCCTCTGCAATTCCTTACATGATGTAAATCTCTGTAGGCACCTAAATCTTTTTTTTTTTTTTTTTTTTTTTTTTTGAGACAGAGCCTCAAGCTGTTGCCGTGGGTAGAGTGGCATGGCATCACAGCTCACAGCAACCTCCAACTCCTGGACTCAAGCGATTCTCCTGCCTCCGCCTCCCAAGTAGCCGGGACCACAGGCGCCTGCCACAACGACCGGCTATTTTTTGGTTGCAGCCGTCATTGTTGTTTGGCAGGCCCTGGGTGGATTCAAACCTACCAGCTCAGGTGTATGTGGCTGGTGCCTTAGCCACTTGAGCCACAGGCACCGAGCCAGGCACCCAAATCTTAATGCCTGTTCCCAGTTCTCCCTTCACTCACTCCCAAATTGAGCCATATTCATATTCTGATCCCAGCACTGTTTGCCGCTTGTGTGACCATTCAGTGATGATAGACTGCATTGTGGGCTGGGCCTCAGGGAGAATCATGACCTTTCCTCCATCCTTCCTTCAGACACCCCAATATCCTAAGGCTCTACAATTACTTCCATGATGCTCGCCGTGTGTATCTGATTCTGGAATATGCTCCAAGGGGTGAGCTGTACAAGGAGCTGCAGAAAAACCACACATTTGATGAGCAGCGAACAGCCACGGTGAGGTGATGGATAGAGATTCTAAGCCTATGAATTTACTGTTGGATGGGGGTCGGGGGGAGGTCTCTGTTCTCTAGAACAATAAATAATGTGTGTAAGTTGGGATTCTTTGGTTGTAAGCAAGAGAATCTATCTTATGCAAAGAAACAATTCGAAAGGCTGTGAAGGAGTTCACTGAAAAAATGGATACAACTGGCTTAGAAATCTATACCACAAGAGTTTTCCAGGAAAGAGAAGCACAGCAGTAGACTTCCAGCAGCAATGGTCAAATCAGCTTGTCTGTCACAATGAATGAATGATCTTCTATCTTTTCTCCTGTTTATATATCATTTCCCCAGTTCTTGAAGCCTTGTGGGAGATCATCTGAAATACAGCTTAGTGTAGGTTGTGCATGTGACTACTTGTTGTGCCAGGGCAACAAGGAAGATGTTTTTACTTTACCACCCATCCTATAACACCAAAAAATACTATTAAAAAGGAGGTGATGGCTCGACGCCTGTGGCTCAAGTGGCTAAGGTGCCAGCCACATACACCTAAGGTGGCGGGTTCAAATCCAGCCAGGGCCCAGCAAACAACAATGACAGCTACAACCAAAACAAAATAGCCAGGCATTGTGGCGGGCGCCTGTGGTCCCAGCTACTTGGGAGGCGGAGGCAGGAGACTCTCTTGAGCCCAGGAGTTGGAGGTTTCTGTGATGCCATGGCACTCTACCTAGGGGAACAGCTTGAGGCTCTGTCTCAAAAAAAAAAAAAAAAAAAGAATAAAAGATCTCACTTGCATCATAAAATTCATGATGCCTATTCCACTTTATGGGGCAATTGGGCAGGTTTACTTCCAGATTGCCTTTTCTTTGCTCATTCAGATAATGGAGGAGTTGGCAGATGCCCTGACTTACTGCCATGACAAGAAAGTGATCCACAGGGATATTAAGCCAGAAAACCTGCTTCTGGGTTTGAGGGGTGAGGTGAAGATTGCCGATTTTGGCTGGTCTGTGCACACCCCCTCTCTGAGGTAGGTCTGGTGGTGGCAGCAGTGGCATTGCTAGGCTGGGCCCTAAGTACTAGTTGGTTAGGAATGATCCATTTTAATTCCATGTCTAAGATCCAGAAACATAGCTAAGTTTGTTTTCATATATTGCTCTTTTCAAATTACTCAAGTTATTATTTTATATTTTTATTTATACTTTTTTTTTTTAGAGATGGGGACTTTTTTTTTTTTTTTCTTGAGACAGAGCCTCAAGTTCTGGGTGGAGTGCTGTGGCATCACAGCTTACAGCAATCTCCAATTCCTGGGCCCAAGTGAGTCTTCTGCCTCAGCCTCCCTAGTAGCTGGGACCACAGGCACCAACGCCCGGCTATTTTTTTTTGGTTGCAGCCATCACTGTTGTTTTGGGGGGCCCGGGTTGGATTCGAACCCATCACCTTAGGTGTATGTGGCTGGAGCCTTAGCCACTTGAGCCACAGGTGCCGAGCCAGAGATGGGGTCTTTATTTAGAGTTGGTGTGCTCCAAATATTTCCTTTCCGCCCACCCTTTTTTTGGCACTAAAATTATGTTGATCCAAATATTTCCAAATATTTCTTGATGTTGAGAATATTCTTGTGAGAACATTCTGGATCATAAGCTGAATAGTTATATGGATAATTTCAAATAATGGATTAGTAAGCCCCAGTACTTGCTGTCTCTTAAACTTGATCCATATTAAAATTCTGTGCCTGGGGGAGTACTTCCCACGATGTCCTAAGGCAGTGGTTCTCAACCTTCCTAATACTGTGATCCTTTCATACAGTTCCTGTGGGTTTCAACCCACAGCCTGAGAACCGCTGTCCTAAGGTTTCCCGTCTCACTAGAAGCTAGAGAGAATGGTTTCTTACAGTCTAGGCTTCTCTGCTCAGTGTTCTCTCTGCCTTCCTCTAGGAGAAACACAATGTGTGGAACACTTGACTACTTGCCCCCGGAAATGGTTGAGGGGAGGACATATGATGAAAAGGTGGATCTGTGGTGCATTGGGGTGCTGTGCTATGAGCTGTTGGTGGGAAAGCCACCCTTTGAGAGCACCTCATATAATGAGACCTACAGGCGCATTGTCAAGGTGGGATGGTCACACTGGGGATTCGTGGGAAGCTGGCTAGTGATGGCTTCTGGGCCTGTGGGGACCAAGGTACACAGACAGTGTTGTATACTAAGGTCCAGAGTGCCTTATAGAGACAAGGGGAAGAACGTTGACCAGAAATTAACCAAACTTCTCTTTCTTCTTTCCTGGCTTAATCAGGTAGATGTGAGGTTCCCCCAAACAATGCCTTCGGGGGCCCAGGACCTGATCTCCAGGCTTCTCCGATACAAGCCCCAGGAGCGGCTGCCCCTGGCCCAGATCCTGGAGCACCCTTGGGTCCAGGCCCATTCCCGGAGGGTGCTGCCTCCCTGTGCTCAGATGACTTCCTGAGCCCTATCTGCCTTTGTTCCTTTGTGTTTGTTTAGGGAGCTATCCTGGCTCTACTACCTCATCTATCTTCTTTGTTTCGTCTAAGGTTCTAATTAATAAAAGTTGAATAATTTTGTATCAGGTCTTTATAGTTTTTTGAGTTAGTATGTGACTATATTAGATCTTAATTTCTTATGGAACCTCTTCCCATCAGAGTTGTCCAAGGTTATCCCTTCTGGCCCCAGTGATGGTGATTTCACTCTTTTTTTTTTTTTTTTTGAGACAGAGCCTCAAGCTGTTGCCCTGGGTAGAGTGCCATGGCATCACAGCTCACAGCAACCTCCAACTCCTGGGCTCAAGCGAGTCTCCTGCCTCTGTCTCCCAAGTAGCTGGGATTACAGGTGCCCACCACAATGCCTGACTATTTTTTGGTTGCAGCCGTCATTGTTTGGCAGGCCCGGGCTGGATTTGAACCCACCAGCTCAGGTGTACGTGGCTGGGTGCCTTAGCCCCTTGAGCCACAGGCACCGAGCTAGTGATTTTACTCTCTTTGAAAACTACCGCCTACTTTTATGCAGGGAAGTGCCCTGAAGGTACATAATCTGTCCCCCTGTTACAGTGGCTCCTCAACTTACTGTCTCTCATGTATCAAACAGTACTGCCTTCCACACAAGGGTCCACTCTTTGTAGTGATGTTCAACATGCTGCTGTCTCTGAAATAAAATATTTTCCTGCATGTCAATTAGGCAAGACAAGAAAAGAAAGGGCATTCCAATGGGAGCAGAGGAAGTCACACTCTCCCTCTTTGCTGATGGTGAGTTTATATTTAGAGAACCCCAAAGACTCAAACACAAAATTCCTGGAAGTTGTCATAAAATACAGTAATGTCTCAGGATATCAAATCAATGTCCACAAGTCAGTTGCCTTTGTATAAGCCAATAACAGCCAAAATGAGAGGCTAATGAAGGACACAACTCCCTTCATAGCCCCAAGGAAAATGAAATACCTATGTATATACCTGACAAAAGAGGTGAAGAACCTCTATAAAGAAAATTATGAAGCTCAGTGCCTGTTGCTCAAGTGGCTAAGGTGCCAGCCACATACACCTAAGGTGGCGGGTTCGAATCCAGCCCAGGCTTGCCAAACAACAATGACGGCTGCAACTAAAAAATAGCTGGGCATTGTGGCAGGCGCCTGTAGCCCCAGCTACTTGGGAGGCTGAGGCAGGAGATTCGCTTGAGCCCAAGAGTTGGAGGTTGCTGTGAGCTGAGATGCTACAGCACTCACTACCCAGGGTGATAGCTTGAGCCTCTGTCTCAAAAAAAAAAGAAAATTATGAGGGGCAGCACCTGTGGCTCAAGGAGTAGGGTGATGGCCCCATATACCAGCAGTGGTGGGTTCAAGTCCGGCCCCGGCCAAAAAAAAAAAAAAAAAAAAATAGGAGGAAAGGAAAGGAAAAAATAGTGACTAATTCTTACATAAGTTGGATTTAATTTTGACCAAAGTACATTACTTAAACATTAACTTTTTTTTAACTTTTTTGTAGACACTTGGTCTCACTTTGATGCGCATGGCAGCATCACACAGTTAACAGCAACCTCCAACTCCTGGGCTTGGGTGATTCTCTTGCCTTAGCCTCCTGGGTAGCTGGGACTACAGGCGCTCACCACAACGCCCAGCTATTTTTTTGTTTGTTGCAGTTCAGCTGGGGCTTGGTTCAAACCCACCATCCTCAGTATATGGGGCTGGTGCCCCACTCCTTTGAGCCATAGGAGCTGCCCATTTCTTAATAGTTTTGAAATGTATTGTTGCATCATGCATATTAGGTGAGGCCCCCCCCCTCAAATATCCTCCCTCCTCCCATGTCCCCCTCCCCTCCCCTCTCTCCCCTCTTCCCTCCTACTTTCTGGACTATTTTTTGATTTTTTTTCTCTAGTTTTAAACTTTAATCTTGCTAGGGATTTTCAGCACACCCTGTTTTCATTTTAATAACCATATGTATCCTCAATTCATTTAAATTTCTGTGTTATTGGTGGCACCTGTAGCTCAGTGGGTAGGGTGTTGGCCACATACTCTGAGGCTGGCAGGTTCAAACCCAGCCTGGGCCACTAAAATCAACAATTGACAACTGCAACAAAGAAATATCTAGGCGTTGTGGTGGGTGCCTGTAGTCCCAGCTACTTAAGAGGCTGAGGCGATAGAATTGCTTAAACCCAAGAGTTAAAAAAATAACGAAAGGAAGGTTAATTTCTCAGCATTTTCCTGGGGACAGGGGTCGGGTGTGGGGGGAACCACAATCTAGTTTCAGGATTAGTTGTCCAAGGCCAATTCTTGTGGATTCTTAAGTAAGCACACAATTGGGTGGCACTTGTGGCTCAGTGAGTAGGGCACCCACCCCATATACAGAGGGTTCAAACCCTGCCCCGGCCGAACTGCACAAAGGAAAAATAGCCAGGCGTTGTAGTGGGTGCCTGTAGTCCCAGCTACTCCGGAGGCTGAGGCAAGAGAATCGCCAAAGACCAGGAGTTGGAGGTTGCTGTGAGCTGTAACACCACCGCACTCTACCAAGGGCGATAAAGTGAGACTCTGTCTCTACAAAAAAAAAGTAAGCACACAATTACGCATTGTAAAAGAGAGTTATTAGTTGGTTTTAAGATGCAGTGACTGGCTCGGCGCCTGTGGCTCAAGCGGCTAAGGCGCCAGCCACATACACCTGAGCTGCGGATTCGAATCCAGCCTGGGCCCGTCAAAGAACAATGATGGTTGCAACCAAAAAATAGCCGGGCGTTGTGTCGGGTGCCTGTAGTCCCAGCTACTTGGGAGGCGGAGGCAGGAGACTCGCTTGAGCCCAG
>NW_003852486.1:7044043-7048858 GCF_000181295.1 Otolemur garnettii | reverse complement strand
CGCCCGCCACAACGCCCGGCTATTTCTTGGTTGTAGCCGTCATTGTTGTTTGGCGGGCCCGGGCCGGATTCGAACCCGCCACTTAGGTGTATGTGGCTGACGCTCCAGCCACTTGAGCCACAGGCGCTGAGCCGTGCCACAGACACTTCATGGTCTTACAGACATTCAAACTGACGATGGTCGAAGTTAGATTCCTGGGCTTCCCTCCAAGACACCACTACTTGCAGCCCCCCACCTCAGGGAATGGCAAATTCACTCTGGGTGCTCTGGGACAATACATTTACTCAAAGTCTACGCACCACGTGTGGGAGGTGGGCCAAAGAAAGTACAAAACAGGGCAGCCAGTGCATTTGCATCGCGTCCCAGCCTGACATCGTTGCCCTTCCTTTGGCGGTTATTTTGACTGCTCATGTACACATTCGCCTTCTAAGAGGATCCGAACAGGGGTTCATGCAAGTGCCGTAATCAAGTCTGAGTACTGGCTCCGATTCCGGGCGAAAGTCTCCGCTTGATGGGCCTCATTTCCTTGGATGAAGAATGGACAGTTTTACCCTTGCCCATTAATCTTCTGGAGCTGCGCCCACGGTAAAGGGGAGAGTCTGAGCTGGGGCTCGGGGCAAGCTATGTCTTTCACACTGAGGAGTATCAGCTCAGAACAAACCCTCTGTAGGGTTTTGTGGACAGTAAACTACGTTGCCCATAAGACACTGCTCTGTGCGTCGACGGTAGGCGCTGGCAAGCCAATCAGAATGCAGAACAGGGGCGTTTCCTGAGGTCTGCAGACCTGGGGGCGGGACTTCCGGGCACTTGGAGCTATACGTAATTTGTGCGCGACGGTTCGGTACACGCCGGCTGTGGGAAGGGAACAGTGTTCCGTGACCGCTACCCGGGTGGTGCCTGGGGCGTGAGCAGGTAGGAGGCTGAGACCTATCTCCGTGTCTTGGAACGGACCGCGAATCGCCGCATACTGGGAGAGTGTGACAGTCAGTCAAGGTCACCGCTCCCCGGGCAGCTTGGGGCGGGACTGGGCCCGCAGGACCCGCCCTGCTCTCCGGGTCCCCGGTCCCGCTCGGTCTATAGGGTCCCAGGATGGCTACAGCATGGATGGACCCCGTGCAGGTGAGTGAACGAGGGTTTTGGCCTTGCTGCTTCTGTACGGGTCCCGAACGGCCTTCTGGGGAGGATGGCAACCAAGAAAGCCACAGGATTGCTTTTTGCAGTCGTATCTGTTTATGAATAATGGGACCAGACTTGTCATTTAGCTAATGTCAGTCATAGTACATGAAACTGAATTACAACGGAAAACTGCTAGGCTGTACATTAGAAATAGGACTTTGAGATGCAATTTGTAGCAGCTTGCTCAGGAAACTAACCCCCTTTTCTACAATAAACAACTCTGGAAGCCATCCTGCGCTAAGCTAGACTTGCAGGGAACCGGATGGATACAACTAAATGACAATCCAGGAAGCTAAATGATAACTTATATAACATCCAGCCCCAAATGTCCAGGATTTGATTAATAACTGAGAGTTCCTTTAATTTTGTCCCTGATTCCAACATGGGACCAACCAGAGAAAGCTGTGCATGTACCCTACTCTGTCATAGAATGCCCTGCTTCTAGTGAGCACAGCTACAGCTCAGAGAATGGATAAATGAGGGTGTACTTCATGGACTCCCATCACAAATATAATCCAAACTCTCAACCATGTCCTGCAAGTCTCTGCCCAAATCACCCTGGCTGACCACCTCTGACCTTATTCCCTGCCCTTTCCTCCTTCGCTGCTCCTCAGACACACCAGCTTGACTGGGCATAGTTCTTTTTCACCTCCTAACCTTCACCCTTGCAGTTCCCTTTGCATCGGACACTGTCCTCAGATCTCTGCAAGATTGCCTTTCATATCTTTTTGGCTTTGTTCAAATGTTACTTCTCTGGAGAGCCCTTTCTTGGCAGCCCTTTAGTTTGGCTTTTTTGTACAGGGAGTTTGGCCAAATTTTTAAAACTGCTGAACTGAGGTTTTCCAAAATGAGAAGGCAAAAAACATGAGTAGAACATAAGAATCATATGTAATAGTGCACAGCTCAGTCCCCATAGTTCAGTGGTTAGAGTGCTGGCCCCATGTAGGGAGGAGGGGTTTCCGACATTGAGTCTTTGAGGTGGATTGAGGGACAGGCAATATTTATCACCTCATTTAATAATTCTTATCTTCTTAGAGTTAGATTCTCTTGTTAACACTGCTTTACAAGAATATGAAACTCCCACCTGTTTTGTTTTCTGTTGTGAGGAGTTCTTCACTGTTATCACATGTTTAATTACCTGCCCAAAGTCACAGCAGTTAAGTAGCAGAAACTCACAATTAGTACATGGACCACCAGAGCCTTTGTTTTTACAGATAGTGGGCAGGGAAGCCCTGGAGGTGACACCTAAAGTGAATTTTGCTGTCCTCCTTTAGAAAGTCTCAGTGGCTATTGGGAGTGAAGGGCAGATATCTAAGCAGAGAGAAGTATGTAGACAAAGGCAAGGTGCATTGGTTGATTAAGAAGGTTCAAGAGGCCCTGTGAGGTTACCGGAGGGAAACATCCTGTAGTTCTTTTGCTAGATGTTTATTCCACCTTTAGCCCATACAGTGTCATGGCCAGTCATAAGCCTGTGTTCTCATGACCACAACCTGTGCTGTCTTTAGCTAAATGAGTTTCCTGGTCCTGAAGTACAGTGGCCTTAGTGATAGCTGCCATCAAGACTTAGGAAGGAAAAAGGCTAATGGTTCATTATGCAGTCTCTCTGGGAGTCTTTGTAACCTGAGGAAAGGGCTAAAGAAGAGATAAGGGAGTGAGCTGGCTGAGGCCTTGATCCTCATCCAGTGTTTGGCACCCTTGAGTTAAATGATGAGTGCTTTGTCCATGTAATAAAGCTATTTTCAGGAGCTGTTGGAATGGATTGAACATCAACAAATTTTTTTGTGGAAATGCTTCACAACTTCATTACTGTAGATTCACTTTAGTGATGGAGGATTGTTGGAGTTTCATCATTAAACTCTGGATTCTCAGTGCAAATTCTACCTCTGTTCATGAGACATGAGACACTGGGTAAAGTTGTTGTGACCTGAGCCTCAGGTCATAGAGTTTACCTCAGAGGCTATGGGAGGATTGATAAAAAATCCTAAAGCTTATCAAGCCCTGAATATGTTCTCTTTAAATCTCACAAGTGTTATTGGTGACATAGGAATTACTGGATTGATATGGAAATTAAGACTCAGATGAAGTGAGGTCCCGAAGGTCATACAATTGGCAAGTTTCAGTTTCAGGAATTTGTATTCAAATCTAGGAGTTTGACTTAAGAGCTAGAGACTTGTAGTCACTTTAACACAGGCTGTGAAGCTCTGCATGGCACAGGCACCTGCCAGGAGCAGTGAGGCTCAGGGCCTGCTCCTGTTACCATTGTTGCTATTGTTATTATTCTAATTGTTTCCTCATTTCCTGATATGCCACAGCCCTTACTATCATCCCATGTTGCCAGGTCTTTGGCACTGTCTTCTTTTATTCTGTGATGGCTTCTGCATAAGAGCTTTCTCTCCCTTGCATCATTGCATCATGTCCAGGCAAAGTTTGTCATGCTTCTTCAGCCTGTTCAATTAGACCTTCAGGAGCTATTGAGTGATTCAGGCCTTGATCTCTTTGCACAAAGCGCATGTGACAGCTCTGGGGCTAACTCTGACTTTCTAGGTGTCTGTGACCTTCGATGATGTAGCCGTGACTTTCACCCAGGAGGAGTGGGGGCAGCTGGACCCAGCTCAGCGAACTCTGTACCAGGAGGTGATGCTGGAAAACTGTGGACTCTTGATGTCTCTGGGTAAGGCCTTCACCCTCCACCATGCAGGAGACCTGCCAGCTTCTTCTTTCCACCCTCTGCCTCCAGGCCTGGATGGTCAGGAATCTGCCTTGCCTCCTAACCACAAAATCTCATTTTTTAGACTCATTGCTTCCTATCTGGTCTCCACATGTCTCTTTGGGGAGGAAACAGTATTCTTTTTTTTGAAGAGACAGAGTCTCACTTTATTGCCCTGGGTAGAATGCCATGGCGTCACACACCTCACAGCAACCTCAGCTTCCCAAGTAGCTGGGACTATAGACCACAACGCCCAGCTATTTTTTTGTTGCAGTTTGGCCGGGGCCGGGTTTGAACCCACCACCCTCTGTATATGGGGCCAGTACCCTACCCACTGAGCCACAGGCACTGCCCAAGAAACAGTATTCTTTGAGTTCCAGCCAAAGGAGAAGAAAGTGATTAAGGAAGTGCCGGATGTTTTGCAGAAGCCAAAGTTAGGATTTCTAGCTGTACCTGTTAACAAGGGACTGATGTGGTAACTAGAAACCCCACAACTGTGTTCTGGCTTCTCTCCCTGGGTCTTCATGTCACTGTTTG
Organism: Otolemur garnettii; assembly: GCF_000181295.1. Taxonomy (NCBI): domain Eukaryota; kingdom Metazoa; phylum Chordata; class Mammalia; order Primates; family Galagidae; genus Otolemur; species Otolemur garnettii. The sequence continues at coordinate 7,044,438 of NW_003852486.1, read as the reverse complement.
TTTTTTGTGGCTTTTCTGCCTTAGTGAGTTTGGAGCAAGACTTGCTTTCTGACCCTCAGATTCCTTGTATACTTCTCTGGTCTCTGTGGGGTATCCTGAGGGAGCAAGTGCAATCACCCCCTCCCAAGACCATACTTCCCTTGGTCTTTCACCAGAGTCAAGCAAAGCAGTCTTAATCATGAGGCTTCTTTGTTACTGGTGCCCTCATGATTTCCTCTTTCCTAAGTCTAGGACCAAGGTCCTCTGCTAGTGGGAAAGAGAAAGGTTTAGAATAGAGATGGCTGTACCTGGGTTTACTTACTGGTTCAGCCATTCACCAGTTCTGTGCTTTGCAGAAATCACTGTATCTGTCTAAGCCTGGGTTTCTTAATCTATAAAATAGCATTGATAGCACT
>NW_003852486.1:7043510-7043937 GCF_000181295.1 Otolemur garnettii | reverse complement strand
AAAAAAAAAAAAAAAGCACTGGAATCAGTGAAGACACCTTGTTTTTAGTGAAATGAATTGATACTTAAAAATGTCAGTTTTTCTCTAAAGCATTCCATAAATATTGTTCAATTTTGAAACTACATAAAGCATTCAAATTGTTCAGCAGAGTTTCTTGGCCATAGTATGTCCTGTAAGTATTAGAGCTTTTGTTTTGTTTTGTTGAGAAGATTCTGTCTCCCTGGGTAGAGTGCCATGGCATCGTAACTTAACAGTAACCTCAAACTCTTGGGTTTGAGCAATCCTCTTGACTCAGCCTCCCAAATAGCTGGGACTACAGGCACCTGCCATAACACCTGGCTAGTTTTTCTGTTTTTAGAAGAGATGGGGCTCACTCTTGCTCAGGATGGCTTTTTTTTTTTTTTTTTGAGACAGAGCCTCAACCTGC
>NW_003852486.1:7036171-7042340 GCF_000181295.1 Otolemur garnettii | reverse complement strand
ACAGGTGCCAAGCCATGATACGCTTTTGATTTCAGGGTCATGCGACGGCTTCTTGTGGGATGGGAACAGCTTCATTCTGAGGTCTGACCCCTGTCCTGCAGTTCCAGAATGGATGGAGGGTCTTTATTTTCACCAAAATTATGTGTCTACTTTCTTTCTCCATGTATAGGTTGTCCTATTCCTAGACGTGATCTGATCTACCAGTTAGAGCACCGGCAGGCACCGTGGACAGTGAGCAAAGACCTCTTCCAAAGACCCTGTCCAGGTAGGAGCCAGTGTCTGGGCAGCTGGGTCCAGGCTTGAGCCTGAGCAGAGACCATTAGCACTGGAATGTCAAGGAAACTTCTTGTTGAGGCCTCTCTAAGAATTTGGGCACCCTGGAGGCCTTTTGCCTGTGGTCCCTCTGTCCTCCCAGCCCCATCACCCATGTCTTCGCCACTGGGGAGGAGTGAGATTGATGAACTGAGATCTGTCTTAGGGCTGCAGCTGTGTGGGCCTGAAACCTAGCTTGGTGATCACCAGCTCTGTGGCTTAGTGGAGTTGCATGAGCTCCTGTCTTTGAAAGTAAGTCCAGCTAAGTTAATGGAACTGCTGTTTCAGACAGACTCTAAAATCCCAGGGGTTTGGAATAGAAAAAGGGCCTTTCTTACTCTCCCAGATTTTTTCTCTAACTCTATCCTGCCTGTCACCCTTTCTCTCCTTCTCCATCAGCCCATCCACTGAGTGTTTAAAGCAGTCCTTGCTCATATCTTCTTGCATCTCCTGTGTTGCAGAACCTCAAGGTGACATTTAACCTTCTCTGTCCCACACCTGGCTGCTAAGGGTGCTGGGTCCATCATATGTATGCATTGGTGCCCCTGCAGAGTCTTTTTTTTGTAGAGACAGAGTCTCACTCTGTTGCCCTCAGTAGAGTGCCATGGCGTCACACAGCTCATAGCGACCTCCAACACCTGGGCTTAGGTGATTCTCTTGCCTCAGCCTCCGGAGCAGCCAGGACCACAGGCGCCCCTCATAACGCCCAGCTATTCGTTTGTTGCAATTTGGCCAGGGCCGGGTTTGAACCCACCACTCTCAGTATATGGGGCTGGTGCCCTACCCACTGTGCCATAGGCGCCGCCCTAGTCCCTGCAGAGTCTTGATCTCTCTTCTGTGTTGGTCTATCAGGCTGCTCAGCAACCTATGTCTTTGTGCCATCTCAGTCTCTTCAGAATCTGTTCCAAACCTTCTCCTTTCTTTTTTTGAGACAGAGTCTTACTTTGTCACCCTTGGTAGAGTGCTGTGACATCACAGCTCACAGCAACCTCCAGTTCTTGGACTTAAGGTGATTCTCTTGCCTCAGCCTCCCAGGTAGCTGGGCCTAAAGGCGCCCCTCATAACGCCCAGCTGTTCTTTTGTTGCAGTTTAGCTGGGCCAGGTTTGAACCCACCACCCTTGGTATAAGAGGTTGGCGCCCTACACACTGAGCCACAGGCACTGCCCACCTTCTCCCTTCCTTATTTTTTATTTTTTTTATTATTATTTTTTAAAATAAAGACAGAGTCTCACCTTATCGCCCTTGGTAGAGTGGCATGGCGGTCACACTGCTCACAGCAACCTCCAACTCCTGGGCTTAGGCGATTCTCTTGCCTTAGCCTCCCTAGTAGCTAGAACTACAGACACTCGCCACAACGCCCAGCTATTTTTTTGCTGCAGTTTGGCCAGGGTCAGGTTTGAACCCGCCACCTTCAGTATATGGGGCCGGTGCCCTACTACTGAGCCACAGGCGCTGCCCTATTTTTTATTTTTTTATTTTATTTTTTTCTTTTTAGAGACAAGAGTTTCATTTTGTTGCCCTCGGTAGGGTGCTGTGGCATCACAGCTCATGGCAACCTCCAGCTCTTGCCTCAGCCTCCCGAATAACTGGGACTACAGGTGCCTGGCACAACACCAGTTGTTTTCTTGTTACATTTTGGCCAGGACTGGGTTTAAACGCGCCACCCTCAGTATATGGGGCCAGCACCCTACTCACTGAGCCACAGGCGCTGCCCCTTCTCTCTTTTTTTTTTTGAGATAGGCGCCTCAAGCTGTCCCCCTGGGTAGAGTGCTATGGCATCACAGCTCACAGCAACCTCCAACTCCTGGGCTCAAGCGAGTCTCTTGCCTCAGCCTCCCAAGTAGCTGGGACCACAGGTGCCCGCCACAATGCCTGGCTATTTTTTGGTTGCAGCCGTGATTGTTGTTTGGTGGGCCGGGGCTAAACTCAAACCCGCCACCTTGTTTGTACGTGGCTGGCGCCTTAGCCACTTGAGCCACAGGTGCCGAGACCCTTCTCCCTTCTTTAGTTTCACATCTCCACCTCACTATCTCAAAGGCACTTAAATTCTCAGGCTGAAGAAACTCGTGATCTTATTCACTGCTTCCACCTCACAAGTTAGTGAATGGAAATGACATGAAGGCTATGTTAACCAGTTTGATGAAAATATTTCAAATTGTATATAAAAACAGCACACTGTACCCCATGACTGTATTAATGTACACAGCTATGATTTAATAAAAATAAATAAAAATAGAAAAACTGGAAAAAAAATAAATTAATTTAAAAAATTAAAAAAACAAGTTAGTGAATGGTCCTGCCATCCAAGTAGAGTAGGACACTGGATTTCATCTGAGATAGCTTATCAACACCTACATCTCCTCAGTTTCTACATTCAGCCATCCTAAAATCCTGTCCATTTTACATCATACACTTCTCCTAACTTCATCCCTTCCACCATCTTCAAGTCTGCACCCATACTTTATTCCAGGATATCATCATCTCTTTCCTAGGGAATTTTAATAGACTCCCAGCATCTGCTTTGTGCCTGTGGTCTGCTCTGTGTCCTGCATGGAGTCTGGCACTCACATCTTGTTCCAAACGTTTAGCACTTCCCTGTCTACCAGTGTCTCAGGGTATATATGTCAGCAAGTTTTCATGTTGGAAACAAAATCCTTCTATTACCTGATCATCAGCCCTCACATAGTCATCTCAACCTTTTATATGTATCACTTCACATGTGTGACATGTGTCACTTCTCTTTTCCCAAGAGATCTTGCCCCTGACCATGGCAAGCCAATTCCTTCCCCGGAGCCTATATCACACCTTTTCATGGGCATTCCTTCTTCATTTATGTTCTGCTTGGTTTTTTGTTTTTTTTTTTTTTTTTGAGACAGTTTCACTTTGTTCCTCTCAGTAGAGTGCTATGGCATCACAGCTCACAGCAACCTAAAGCTCCTGGGCTCAAATAGTTCTCTTCCCTCAACCTCCCAAGTAGCTGGGATTACACATGCCCACCACAACACCTGGCTATTTTTCTTTTTTGGTTGTAGTTTTCATTGTTGTTTGGCAGGCCCTGGCTGTATTTGAACCTGCCAGCTCCAATGCATGTGGCTGACACCCTAGCTGCTGAGCTACAGGTGCTGAGCCTATATTCTGCTTGTTTTGTAAATTATTTCTCGATATAAAAACATGCTTAAATTCTTTCCCCTTGGCTTGGCGCCTGTAGCACAGTGGTTACGGTGCCAGCCACATACACTGAGGTTGGCAGGTTCAAACCCAGCCTGAGCCACCTGAACAACAATGACAACTACAACAAAAAATAGCCAGTCATTGTGGTGGGCACCTGTAGTCCCAGCTACCTGGGAGGCTGAGGCAAGAGAATCACTTAAGCCTAAGAGTTTGAGGTTGCTGTGAGCTGTGGCCACGGCACTCTACCGAGGGTAACATAGTGAGACTCTGTCTCCAAAAAAAAAAAAAAAACTCTTTACACTTAAAGAAAATAAAATACCCATAGCTTGTGGCATGCTCGTATATTCATTCACATTCTGTGCACTTAATTGTTTACATGTTTTCATTTTCATATAAATAGTGATACTATCAACATTCATGTATATTCATCTTTCACATGTATATGGGCATTTTTCCATAGTTACTAAAAATTACTAAATTATAGGCTATGCACATGTTCAAGAATATAGGATTATTTCCTTTGTTTTCTAAATGGGCCTATGTTAATTTCTATTCCTCCAGGGATGTATAACCCATATGTCATCCAGTATTTAATGTTGTAAGGCTCCTCAAGGTTTGCTGAGCAAATCCACACAAAATAGTATCTCTTATGTTCTTATTTGCATTTTCCTCATTGCTAAAGTGGTTTAGCATCTTGCATGATTTTCAGTCAATCTGTATTTTCTTCTGTGAAATGTCATTTCATGATAATTGCCTGGGTTTTTTTTGTTGTTGTTGTTGTTAACTTGTAGCTTTTCTGTTTGGGTTTGACTTTTGTGCATTCCAGATACCTACCTTTTATCAGTGTGTTTGCTATAAGTATATTCTTTTAGTTTTTATTTTTTTAAATTTTTTTTTTTTGAGACATAGCCTCAGGCTATCCCTCTGGGTGGAGTGCTGTGGCATCACAGCTTACAGCAACCTCCAACTCCTGGGCTCAAGTGATTTTCCTGCCTCTGCCTCCCAAGTACCTGGGACTACAGGTTGTGGCAGGTGCCTTTCTTTCACATGTATATGGGCATTTTTTCCATAGTTACTAAAAATTACTAAATTTTAGGCTATGTACATGTTCAAGAATATAGGATTATTTCCTTTGTTTTGTAAATGGGCCTATGTTAATTTCTATTCCTCCATAGAGGAATAGAAATAAAAATGCCCATATACATGTGAAAGAAAGGTGCCCGCCACAACACCCGGCTATTTTTTGGTTGTAGTTGTCATGGTTGTTTGGTATGCCCAGGCTGGATTCAAAGCCACCAGCTCAGGTGTATGTGGCTGGCATCTTAGCCGCTTTGGGCCACAGGCACCAAGCTGTCTTTTTACTTTCTGAAGTATCTTTTGTTGAATAGAGGTTTTTAGTTTAGTATAGTTTGATTTATGATTTTTCTTGTAAGATTAATGATTTGTATCTTGTATAAATAATGTTGCTACACCCCAGTATCGAAAAGATATCCTTGCATATTTTATTCTAAATGTTAAAACTTGGCATTTGACATTTAAGTCATTATCAACCCTAACTTGATTGTTGAATACAGAATGTGATTAAGTGCAGTTATTTTCCCTCCCCATGTGGGTAGTTAATTTCTCTTGCTCCTTTTCCTTAGTAGTCTCCTTTTTACCACTAAGCTGCTATGACTCTCCTGCCATCTGCCAAGCCTTCATTTGAGTGGATTTCTAAACTTGCTTTTTATTTTTCATGGCCATTTTGCATTATCTCTGTGTCAGGCTCACTCTGCCTTGTGAGCTCTATCCCAGGAATGACATTATGCCCTGTTACCTGGTTCAGAATCTTGAGAATCAGCTCCCTCTAACCCACATCTTTCTCTATATTCTCATTAATACATCCTTAGTTCCTTTGTACATTCTGTCTCCTAAGGCAGAACGTACAAGTGCTCTTCCCACTTTGTCTTTGTGGAAGCTCCCTTGTGGCTAGTAAGTCTCTCTTCATTGGGTACATTCTATTAGGAAACTCCCCTGATCTCTTTCTACCCAGGGTTGGCCAACTGAAAGTTATGGACACAATTTTGCAAGACTGCTAAGTCTATCCAGATCTACCAACTGTAAATGCAAGTTCAGGGATTTCCAGAAAGCACCCTCAGTTTTCATAATTCATTAAGAGGATACACAAAAATCTTATTATGGTCACAGTTATATTTATTACAGACAAAGGACACAAATTTCTAGAGACTTGGAATGTGGACTGAAGGAGTTCCAAACACAAAGCTTCCATGTCCTTAGAGACTTGTAATCCATCCAGTATAAATATGTAAACAGGGTATCACCAACTCAAGAAGCTCATCAGAGTGGTGGTATTCAGAGGTTTTTTTTTTTGGCCAGGGATGGGTTTGAACCCATCCCCTCTTGGCATATGGGGCCAGCACCTTACTCCTTGAGCCACAGGTGCCACTGTGGTATTCAGAGTTTTATTGAGCTTCATTACATAAGCAGTGTTGATTGGAATCATTGCCCATGTGACTCAGTCTTCAGCCCCCATCCCTTTTCCAAGTTCTTTTACTTTTCTTTTTTTTGTAGAGACAGAGTGTTACTTTATCATTCTCAGTAGAGTGCTGTAGCATCACACCACTCACAGCAACCTCCAACTCCTGGGCGTAGGCAATTCTCTTGCCTCAGTCTCCTGAGTAGCTG
>NW_003852486.1:7029153-7035980 GCF_000181295.1 Otolemur garnettii | reverse complement strand
TTGCAGTTTTTGGCCTGGGCCGGCTTTGAACCCACCACCCCCGGCATATGGGGCTGGCGCCCTACTCCTTGAGCCACGGGTGCCACCCACCAAGTGCTTTTTCAGTGACTATCTATGGCTCCAAACCCTAACATTCTACCCACTAGTTAGTCTTCCTGGTGTGTCTGGCCTTTAACAGGAGTCATCTTTTTAGAACAAACTATGTAGGAGCCCATTATGAGTTACCTTTGTGTGAATAGTCCATCAGGAATTGAGGAGTATTTCATTCTGGACCCTGTCTCCACCCAGCCTCTCCACCTGATCTTGCTTTTAAGGAGTCAGGAATCAAAGGACCAGAAAAGAAAGAAATTACAAGTGTGATATCTAGAGATAGCAAGGTATACTAGACATAAGGGCACTGTTTATAACTTCATTTTTTTCTATGAAGTGGTGATTTTATTCCTTCTATTTTGACATTACTAACAGACCCTTCTGTTTGTTGGATTTCTTTCAGATAACAAAGGAAAACCCAAGACTCCAGAGCCTACCTCTTGTGAGCCAGTCTTGTCTGAGGAAGTCTCACTCTGGGGACAACTAACAGAAGGAGCCTCAGAGAATGTCCATTTGGGGCAAGCCAAGGATCAGAATGGGTCATGTGAAATGCAAGAAAGACACTCAAGACTAGAGATAGATTCCCAGGAGAAGGTTTCTGGGAAAATGAACTCTGAACATGATAGTTTAGGGAAAGCTGATGGTATGTGTTCAAGGATGGTACAGGAACAAGTCTCTTTAGGAGATGATGTTTTTGACTGTGATTCACATGGATCAGGTAAAGATCCTATGTTTCAGGAAGAGGAAAGTATCTTTAAATGCAATGAATGTGGAAAAGTGTTTAACAAGAAACGCCTTCTTGCTCGACATGAGAGAATTCACTCTGGAGTGAAGCCCTATGAATGCACAGAATGTGGAAAAACCTTTAGCAAGAGCACGTACCTCCTTCAGCACCACATGGTCCACACTGGGGAGAAGCCCTACAAATGCATGGAGTGTGGAAAGGCCTTCAACCGCAAGTCTCACCTTACACAGCACCAACGGATTCACAGTGGAGAGAAGCCTTATAAGTGCAACGAATGTGGAAAGGCCTTCACGCACCGATCCACTTTTGTCTTGCATAACAGAAGCCACACTGGAGAAAAACCCTTTGTGTGCAAAGAGTGTGGCAAAGCCTTTCGAGATAGACCAGGTTTCATTCGACACTATATCATCCACAGTGGTGAGAATCCCTATGAATGCTTTGAGTGTGGCAAGGTCTTCAAACATAGATCATATCTCATGTGGCACCAGCAGACTCACACTGGAGAGAAGCCCTATGAGTGCAGTGAATGTGGGAAAGCCTTTTGTGAGAGCGCAGCCCTGATTCATCACTATGTTATCCACACTGGGGAGAAGCCCTTTGAATGCCTGGAGTGTGGGAAGGCCTTCAACCACAGGTCATACCTCAAGAGACACCAGCGTATTCATACTGGGGAGAAGCCTTATGTGTGTGGTGAATGTGGAAAGGCCTTTACCCACTGCTCTACTTTTATCCTTCATAAAAGGGCCCACACTGGAGAAAAACCTTTTGAGTGCAAAGAATGTGGGAAAGCCTTTAGCAATAGAGCAGATCTCATTCGCCACTTCAGCATCCACACTGGAGAGAAGCCCTATGAGTGCATGGAGTGTGGAAAGGCCTTCAACCGCAGGTCAGGGCTCACAAGGCACCAGCGGATTCATAGTGGAGAGAAGCCTTATGAATGCATTGAGTGTGGGAAAACCTTTTGCTGGAGCACAAACCTCATTCGACACTCCATCATCCACACCGGGGAGAAGCCGTATGAATGCAGTGAATGTGGAAAGGCCTTCAGTCGCAGTTCATCCCTCACTCAGCATCAAAGGATGCATAATGGTAGAAACCCTATCAGCGTAACAGATGTGGCAAGACCTTTTACAAGTGGGCAGACTTCAGTCAACATTCAAGAACTTTTATTGGGGAAAAGCTTTTTGAATGTAACCACTGAGAAAAATCTTTTGCAGGAAGAAACATCTTACATAGCATCTGATCTTGCATACCAAAGAGAAACCCCAGAAGTGTCTTCACTGTGAGAAAACTTGTTGCAGAATATCACCTGTCACCTAAAGAGTCATGTTAGAAATTCACTCAGTACAGAGCCTTATTCTCCATCCGAGAGTTTGCCCAGGCAAAGATCTAGTGGTTGTTTATGCACTTAGGAAAATCTTTACCTACACCTTCTTCCTTAATTTACAGTGTAGTGTTATCTCAGGAACTATTATAAAAAGGAGGTGGCAGAAAAGAAAAAGAAATACAAGCACTGCTTCTTTCATATTACTCTTGTATATACATTCATTGCCATCCAGTGTCAGTAAAGTTAGACAGTTAAGGGCAAGTCTGGAATCTTACTGAATGTCTTCTTTATTCTACATTATCTCTATCCTTGAGGAACTTACATTTTTTTTTTAAAGTTTAAAGGCTTGAGTTCTGAAATACTTTTATATTTAGAGAGATAGGGAAACACATACAAATTAGCACATTTTATTACACCACTTAAGACTATTTAGCCTTTGCTTAAAAAAAACTAAAAATGTGGTTCTTAATACCTAACACTCAAAGTTTTTCTTTCTTTTTTTTTTTTTTTTTGAGACAGCTGTTGCCCTGGGTAGAGTGCTGTGCCGTCACAGCTCACAGCAGCCTCAAACTCTTGGGCTTAAGCGATTCTCTTGCTTCAGTCTCCCAAGTACCTGGGACTACAGGTGCTCACCATAATGCCCAGCTATTTGGGGGTTGTAGTTGTCACTGTTTGGCAGGCCCAGGCTGGATTTGAACCTGCCATCTCTGGTGTATGTGGCTTGAGCTACAGGTGCCAAGCCCTATTTTTTTTTTTTGCTGGGGTGGTGGTGGTGTTAGTAGGGGAGACAGAGACAGAGTCTCACTATGTTGCCCTGGGCTATTTTTGGTGGTAGCTGTCATTGTTGTTTGGCAGGCCCGGGCTGGATTCGAACCCACCAGCTCTGGTATATGTGGCTAGTGCCCTAGCCACTGAGCTACAGGCACCAAGCCTCAGAGTTTTTCTTGATTCCCTCCTTTGGTTTACTTGATTGCTGTAGCTATATAGTAAATCTCAAAATTGGGCAATGTGATTACTTTCTCTTTTTATGTAAAAATAATTTAGCATTCCTAGTTTTGACTATTCATATACATATCAGGATTAGTTTTTCTGTTTTTAAAAACAATTCTTTCTCAGATTTTGATAGAAATTGAGTTGAATCTATAAATCAGTGTGTTGAGAATCAGCATCTTTACTATGTTGAGTCTTCCAATTCATGTACACGGGATGTCTTTTTATTTATTTCATTACTATTTTGTAATTTACACCATAAGATTTATATGTTTGTATATTTTTTAGTGATAGGAAATGGCATTAATAGTTAAGCATTCAGTTTCCACATGGTATTTGGTATTAAACAGAAATACGTGTGTGTGTGTGTGTGTGTGTATATATATGTATGCATTTTTTTTTTTTTTTTGAGACAGAGTCTCACCCTGTCACCCTCAGTAGAGTGCAGTTGTGTCACAGCTCACAGCAACCTCCAACTCTTGGGCTTAGGTGATTCTCTTGCCTCAGCCTCCCAGATAGCTGGGACTATAGGTGCACACTCCAATGCCTGGCTATTTTTTGTTGCAGTTTTGTTGGGCCAGGTTCACACCTACCACCCTGGGTGTATTGGGACTGACACCCTACTCCCTGAGCCACAGGCGCCCCCTGATTTCTAGTAATTTCTTTTGGGAGAATTTTTAAGATTTTAAAAAGAGAATGTCACCTGCAAATAGAGAAGCTTTATTTCTTGTTTCCCACCTATGTACCTTTTCTTTCCTTTTTTTGTGTTATCACAGTAGATGGGATTTCCAGTGTGATATTGAGTAGGAATGGTGAGAAGTCATCCATGCCTGGTTCTTGATATTAGGGAGGGGGATATTCAGTTTCTCATTAGTATGATGTAAATTTTTTACCTAGAGTTTCTTTTATCAAGTTTAGAAAGTTCCTCTCTATTCCTAATTTACTGATATTTGTTATTATTGAGTGTGGATTTTGTCAAGTGCTTTTTCTCCATCAATTGATGTGATTATATGATGTTACTTCTATAATCTGTTGATATGATATATTACATTGATTAGTTTTCAGTATAGAACCAGCTCTACATCCTTGGAATAATTGCACTTAGTCATGGAGTATAATTTTGTTTATATATTTTGTTATAGTATTACACTTGTTAGTATTTTCTTGAGGCAGTTTTTGTTTTAATTTCATGAATGATCATGGTCTTTCCTTTTCTTGAACTGTTCTTACCTGATTTTTATGTCTGTGTGGTGTTAGTTTCTTATTGGAAGCAGTTCTTTTCTCTTCTGTTTTTTGGAAGACTGTATAGAATTGGTGTTATTTGTTCTTTTAATGTTTGACAGCATTTTCCAGTGAACCATTTGGGCCTAGAGATTTTTCTTTGGGCTACTTTTAAATTATGTATTTATTTTATTTAATAGGTATCAGAGTATTTCATATTGGATTAATTTTTATAGTTCTTTTCAAGGAATTGTTCCTTTTTGTGGAGATTTTCTAATTTGTTTGTAGTATTGTTTGAAATATCCCTTCTTATCCTCTTGAGGGCAGCAGGATCTGTAATTATATCTCTGTTGTTTTGGTGTTTGTGTGTGTTTTGTTTTTTAGATAGAGTCTTACTCTGTTTCCCAGGTTACAGTGCTGAGGTGTCATCATAACTCACAGCAACCTCAATCTCCTGGGCTCAAGTAATCCTCCTGCCTTGCCTTAGCCTTCTGAGCAGCCAAGACTGCAGACACCTGCCATAACACCCAACTGATTTTTTTTCTATAGGGTTTCACTCTTACTTAGATTGGTTTTGAACTCCTGAGTTCAAGTGGTCCTCCTATGTTGGCTTTCCAGAGTGCTAGAATTACAGGTGTAAGCCATGACACCCAGCCTCCTGTTGTATTTTTGATAATTGGAAATATATCTATTTTCTTCTTTTTTAGTCTTATTACACATTTACTAGTTTCATTGATCATTTCAACAAAATTGATATAAAGAGCCAGCACCTTATATCGCTGATTTTTCTCCATTTTTTTTTTGTTTGTTTGTTTTGTTTTTTTGAGACGGAGTCTCACTATGTCACCCTTGGTAGAGTGCTATGGCATCACAGTTCACAGCAACCTCTAACTCTTGGACTCAAGCGATTCTCTTGCCTTAGCCTCCCAAGTAGCTCAAAAGAAAACAATTTTCCTACAGCCTGCTACAATCCAGTTTTGTTCTTAATTTCACTGGTTTCTGCTCTGATACACATGTATTGTGTTCTATCTTCTACTTGCTTTGGTGGTATTTGAGTCTTAGTAATTTCTCGAGGTGAATGTTTAGATTATTGATTTGAGGCTTTTGTTGTTGTTGTTTGAGACAGTCGTAAGCTGTTGCCCTGGGTAGAGTGTCATGGAGACATCATAACTCACAGCAGCCTCTAACTCTTGGGCTCAAGTGATCCTCTTCCTCGGTTTTTTGTATTTTTACTAGAATGAGGTCTCACTCTGGCTCAGGCTGGTCTCAAACCAGTGACCTCAAGCAATCCACCCCCCTCAGCCTCTCAGAGTGCTAAGATTATAGGCATGAGCCACCATGCCGGCCTGCATTTTGCATTTTTAACATAACCATCTACAAGTTTACCTCACAGTACTGCTAGCTTCATCCTACAAGTTTTAATATTTTAAGTTTTATTCAGTTGGAAATTTGTATCCCTTTGAGACCTTCTAATGTATGAATTATTTACAAGTATATGTTTAATTTTCTAGTGTTTGGAGTATTTCCTACTGTTTGTTACTGATTTTAATTTGTTTCACATTTGATCTTACTGTTTAAGCTTGATTTTTTTTTTTTTAAATGACCCTGGATATGGTCTGTGTTGTATAGCTGCTTGGAAAGGATGATGTGTATTTTGCTGTCATTGGATAGAGTTTCTGTACATGTTTATACAATCGTGTTTTGTTTTGTTTGTTTTTTACAGACAGAGTTTCATTCTGTTGCCCTCAGTAGAGTGCTGTGGCATCACAGTTCACGGCAACCTCCAGCTATTGGGCTTAGGCAATTCTCTTGCCTCAGACTCCCAGGTAGCTGGGACTACAGGCGCCTGCCATAATGCCTGGCTATTTTTTGTTGCGGTTTGGCCAGGGCCAGGTTTGAAACCACTACCCTTGGTATATGGGGCGGTGCCCTATATAATCATGTTTGTGGTGTTATTTGATTCTGCTATCTTTGCTGAGCTGCTGTTTTGTATTTCTGTCAGTTGCTATGAAGGGATGTTGAAGTCTTGAACTATAATTGTGGAATTATCTGTTCTTCACATTAGATCAGTTTTTGTTTCACATAATTTAAAACTCTATCATTTGGTATATACACATATAGGTTTACTAAGTCTTCTTAGTATATTGACACTTTTATTATTATATGATGTCCTTTTGTTCTCCTATTAAGTCTCCTGGCTCTGAAGTATATTTCTTTTGATATTAATATAGTCACTTTTGCATTTTTTGGTTAATGTTTGCATGGTTTATATTTTTCAACATTTTATTTTAAACCTTATCTGTCGGCTCGGTGCCTGTGGCTCAAGTGGCTAAGGCGCCAGCCACATACACCTAAGGTGGCAGTTTCAAATCCAGCCCCAGCCCGCCAAACAACAATGATGGCTGCAACCGGAAAAAAAAAAAAATAGCCAGGTGTTGTGGCGGGCGCCTGTGG
>NW_003852486.1:7023485-7029038 GCF_000181295.1 Otolemur garnettii | reverse complement strand
AAAAAAAAAAAAAAAACAACTTATCTGTCTACATTCAAAGTAAGCTGCTTATGAACAGAATGTACTCAGGTCATGATTTTATATCTATTTTTTGTATTTCTGTTTCTCAGTTGATATGTATAGAGTAAACTTATTAATAAGTTAATGCTTATGTCTGCATTTGTTTTTTTTTTTTTTGAGACAGAGTTTCACCATGTTGCCCCTGGTAGAGTACTGTGGCATCATAGCTCACAGCAACCTCAAACTCTTGTAGTGCTAGGAAAACAGGCAGGAGCCATCATGCCTGGCCTATGTCTGCTGTTTCATGATTTGATTGTTTCTTAAATTTCCTGTTCATTTCTTGGTGGTTTTGGGGTTTTTTTGTTTGTTTGTTTTGTTTTGTTTGGTGTTCTTGTAAGTTCAATATTTTTTAGAATTCCAGTACACTACATGTATCTGTAGTGTTTTTTGGTATATCTCTTTGTATCATTATTATTTTTTTGCAGGTTTTGGCTGGGGCTGGGTTTGAACCTGCCACCTCTGGCATATGGGGCTGGCACCCTACTCCTTTGAGCCACAGGTGCCGCCCTTTGTATTATTATTTTTTAGTGGTTGCTCATATTGCAGTGTGCATATATAACTTATCACAGTTTAATAGTATTAAAAATTTAGTACTTTGATGTATAGAAACTTTACTTCCATTAGGTCCCTTTACCTTACTTACCTACTTATATAATTGTCTTAAGTAATTCCGTTTCAAAAAATAAGTACCAGGTTGGAAGATGTAAATTTTATCAAACATTTTACAAAAGCATTTTCTGTTTACTTATTTACCCTTTCCATTGTGTTTTCTTCTGACTTGGATTCCCAAGCCTTCTGTTAACATCTCCTTTCTGTTTGGTGAACTTCCTGTAGCTTTGCTCCTAGGGTAGTTCTGCTGGTGACAGGTATTCTTTGTTTTTCTTCCTCTACAAAACTGTTTTCACATTCTCTTTATTCCTGAAGGTTATTTTTGTGGGATATAAATTTTGAAGTTAGAAGTTTTTTGTGTTTTTCTTAGTACTTAAGAAACATGCCTATTTGATCTGTCTGCCATGGTTTTAGATGAGAAATCAGTTACCACTTTCCCCAATTCGTTGTTTCCCAGTTCATAATGCATTCTTTGATTCAAGCTGTGTTCGAAGTGTTTTTTGCTGTCTGTAGTGTTCAGAAATTTTATTATGATGGGTAAGGCATGGAATTTTTTGAGTTTATCCTGTTGAGTGTTTGCTTAGCTTTTTGATCTGAGGTTTTACCTTTTGCCATATTTGGACAATGTTCAACAATTTCAAATGTATTTTCATCCCTGCTCTTTATTCTCTCTTTCTGGAACTCCAATAACATAAATGGCAAATCTTTTATTTTTATGCAGGTCCTTTCTAATCTTGTTTCTTTTTCCTTCCAGTCTATTTTCTTTTCTTTCTTTTTTTTTTTGGAACAGAGCCTCAAGCTGTCGCCCTGAGTAGAGTGCTGTGGCATCACGCTCACAGCAATCTCCAACTCCTGCGTCCGCCTCCCAAGTAGCTGGGACCTCAGGCGCCCTCCACAACGCCTGGCTATTGTTTGGTTGCAGCTGTCAATTGTTGTTTTGGCAGGCCGGGCTGGATTCAAACCCGCCAGCTCGGGTGTATATGGCTGGCATCTTAGCCGCTTGAGCCACAGGCACTGGGCCATCTATTTTCTTTTTTTCATGTTGATAAATTTCTTTTCTTTTTTTTTTTTGGCCGGGGCTGGTTTGAAGCCACTACCTCCAGCATATGGGACCTTCGCCCTACTCCTTCAAGCTACAGGCGCCGCCCTGATAAATTTCTTTTCTTTTTTTTCTTTTTTGTTTTTTATTAAGAGACAGAGTCTCACTTTATTGCCCTGGGTAGAGGCCGTGACATCACAGCTCACAGCAACCTCCAACTCCTGGGCTTAGGTGATTTTCTTGCCTCAGCCTCCTGAATATCTGGGACTACAGGTGCACGCCACAACGCCTGGCTATTTTTTGTTGCAGTTTGGCCAGGGCAGAACCTGCCATCTGCGGTATATGAGGCCGGCACCCTACTCACTGAGCTACAGAGGCCGCCCCATATTGACAAATTTCTCCTGGCCTTTCTTTAACCTTGCTCATTCTCTCCTTTGTCATATGGAATTGACTATTCAGTTTGTCCTATGTGTTTTGTTTTTTTTTTTTTTTGGAGACAGAGCCTCAAGCTATCCCCCTGGGTAGAGTGCCATTTCATCACAGCTCACAGCAACCTCCAACTCTTGGGCTCAAGCGAGTCTCCTGCCTCCGCCTCCCAAGTAGCTGGGACTATAGGTGCCCGCCACAACGCCTGGCTATTTTTTGGTTGCAGCTGTCATTGTTGTTTGGCTAGCCCGGGCTAGATTCGCACCCCCCAGCTCAGATGTGTGTGCCTGGCGCCTTAGCCACCTTAGCTGCCTTAGCCGCTTGAGCCACAGGCGCCGAGTCATCCCATGTGTTTTCATGTTAGTTTTTGGTTTTCAGTTCTTGAATTACCATTTGGTTCTTGTATTGTACATCTTGTATTTCTTTGCTTAGTTTATAATCCCCCAAACAGACAAAACTGTGTATTCCAAAGTCAGGGTTTTCTATGGTTTGCCTTGTATTAGGGTAGAAATCTTAAATTATCTGGAGGAATGGAAGGCCCTGTAAGTCTTTTCTATTGGATTTCTCAAATTTTTTTATGAACAGATCTTAGGGTGATACAGGATTATTCAGAGTTGTGTTCTCTAGGGCAAGTTTGTGCTTAAAATTCTCAAACTCTGTGTTATTGTATTCTCAGAGGAGAAAAGGCCACTCCTCTTGTAAAATCATCCCTACCCTTTGTTTTTGGATACACACACACCTTCCTGATATAATTTGTCTAGGATATCTTTTGTACTCTGTTGTTTAACCTTTAATGTCTCCTTATTAACCAGCTTCTTTCCCATTATGTATATCTGTGTGTAAGTCTCAAGCTTCATTTCCAGCCTATTTCTCCCCTGCTTACACTTCAATCTCATTCCTCTTCTTTCCTTCACAGCCCTGTGTAGCAGTTCTGTTAACTTCCTGTCCCCAGTCCCTCACATCCCTTTCACTGGACAGACTGCTAAATGGCTCCCACCACTGTCACTTACAAAGGTCCCTTTTGACCCCCTTCATCTTCGTTTGGGACCTATATGTTGCCTATATTCTACCCCCCATACTGCACCCCTTACCCTCCCGTTCTCTCTGCCTTGAAGATCTTTTCATGGCTTCTGTGAATTTCTTTCTCCATTATAGGGTTGGTATCCTTACATCTATTAAGCAATTTTACTTCTTAGGATCCTATATTACTGTTGTTTTTTTATTTGAGACAAAGTCTCACTTTGTCACTCTTGGTAGAGTGCCATGACATCATAGCTCACAGCAACCTCAGAATTTGGGGCTTAAGTGATTCTCTTGCCTCAACCTCCCAAGTAGTTGGGACTACAGGCACCCACCATACTGCCCGGCCATTTTTAGAGATGAAATCTTCCTCTGGCTCAGGCTGGTCTTGAACCTGTGAGCTCAGGCAATCCACCTGCCTCAGCCTCCCAGAGTGCTAGGATTACAGATGTGAGCCACCGTGCCCAGCCCCATTACTGTTGCTTTTCTAACTTGGGTACCTAATGAGTAAGTTAATTTTTCTCTGAAGGCATTTTACTTTCAGTGATCCGGGTAGTTTCCCTAAACCCCTGTCTCCAGGTTGAACATTTCTTATGTTTGTTATCCATTAGTTATCCTTCTACACCTTCTCTGTATTCATACACACTGAGCCCGCGTGCATGTATCATGTGTTTATGGCACTGGCACTGGGGATATACCCCTAATAGCTATAAGGGCAAATAAACATATAGTATTACTATATATCAGACTTTTTTTTTTTAAGCCACAGAGTCTCACTTTGTCACCCTTGGTAGAGTACCGTGGCATCACACAGCTCACAGCAACCTCCCACTATTGCATTGGGCTTAGGTGATTCTCTTGCCTCAGCCTCCCGAGTAGCTGGGACTACAGGCACCCACCACAACGCTGGCTATTTTTTTGTTGCAGTTTGGCTGGGGCCGGGTTTGAACCCACCACCCTCAGCATATGGGGCTGGTGCTCTACTCACTGACTGAGCCACAGGCGCCGCCAGACTTTTAATTTTTTTTTTCTTTGAAACAGAGCCTCAAGTTGTCTGCCTGGGTAGAGTGCTGTGGTATCACAGCTCACAGCAACCTCCAACTCCTGGGCTCAAGAAGTGAGTCTCCTGCCTCAGCCTCCCAAGTAGCTGGGACCACAGGCACCTGCTACAGTGCCTGGCTGTTTTTTAGGTTGCAGCCATTGTTTGGCGGGCCTGGCCTGGCTTCAAACCCACCACCTTAGGTGTAGGTGACTGGCGCCTTAGCCACTTGAGCCACAAGCACCAAGCCTGACTTTTAATTTTTTTTAAGAGTCTAGGTCTCATTCTGTCTCTCAGGCTAGAGTCCAGTAGTCTAATAGCAGCTCACTGAGCCTGGAATTCTGGGACTACAGATGCACACCTCTTTGCTTGGTTAATTATTAAATCTTTTTAGAGATGAGGTCTTGCCATGTTTTTTTGTTTTGTTTTTTTTTGTTTTGTTTGAGACAGAGCCTCCAGCTGTCCACCTGGGTAGAGTGCTATGGCATCAAAGCTCACAGCAACTCCAACTCCTGGGCTCAACTGAGTCTCCTGCCTCAGCCTCCCAAGCAGCTGGGACCACAGGTGCCCACTACAACACCCGGCTATTTTTTGGTTACAGCCGTCATTGTTTGGCGGGCCTGGCCTGGATTCGAACCCGCTACCTCAGGTGTATGTGGCTGGCGCCTTAGCCACTTGAGCCACAGGCATCAAGCAGAGATCTTGCCATGTTGCCATGATCTAAAACTTTTTGGCCTCAAGTGATCCTCCCATCTTGACTTCCCAAACACCTAGCTCTTTTAACCTTTACAACAACCTTATGTGGTAGGTAATGTTATTTCCTCCCCTTTTAAAACTGAGATACAGAAAGATTAAGGAATTTATCAAAGATTTATGATTGATGTTTAGATTTAGGGGTTGGAAGCCAGGTAGGTTGGCTTTAGAATCCCATGTCCTTAACCACTTTATTCCTTTCACAGAGTGGTCCTTTATTTCCTGGTCACTATTCATTTTTACTAAAGTGGATCAAACAATACCCATTCTCTCTTTTTTTTTTTGAAAGAGAGTCTCAAGCTGTCACCCTGGTAGAGTGTCGTGGTGTCATACCTGACAGCAACCTCCAACTCTTGGGCTCAAGTGATTTGCTTGCCTCAGTTTTTCTATTTTTAGGAGAGATGGGATCTTGCTTTTGCTCAGGCTGGTCTTGAGAACTAGTGAGCTCAAGCAATACACCCATCTTGGCCTCCGAGAGTGCTAGGATTACGGGTATGAGCCACTGCCCCTGGCTAGACAATGCTCATTCTCATTTGATTGTGTATCTTGGCCATCTCTTCAATCAAGTGAGATGAACCAGACTTACTCTTTATTTTATTTTATTTTG
>NW_003852486.1:7018438-7021838 GCF_000181295.1 Otolemur garnettii | reverse complement strand
AAAAAAAAAAAATAGGCATGTGGCAGGCACTTGTAGTCCTAGCTACTTGGGAGGCAGAGACAGGATAATCACTTGAGTGCAGGAGTTGGAGGTTGCTGTGAGCTGTGATGCTATGGCACTCTACCCGGGGCAACAGCTTGAGGCTCTGTCTCAAACGTTTCTTTATCAATGTTAACTTGGTCTGCTATGTTTCTACAGTCAGCCGACAATTTTGAAGCACAATTGGATGAATTTTTTTTTTTTTTGAGACATAGTCTCACTATGTCACACTCAGAGTGCTGTGGTGTCACAAGTCATAGCAACCTCAAACTCTTGGGCTTAAGCGATCTTCTTGCCTTAGCCTTCCAAGTAGCTGGGACTGTAGGCACCACCAGGACACCTAGCTATTTTGTTGTTGTTGTAGTTGTCATTGTTCTTTTAGCTGGCCCTGGTGGGCTCAAAGCTTCCAAGTTTGGTGCATGTGGGTGGCGCCATAACCACTGTGCTACGGGCACTGAGCCAATTGGATGAATTTTTGCTAGGTTTTTGTCAGTGCTCATTACTGATCACCCTGACCTCTCTTTATTGATGGCACTTTCTCCTAAGGAAAAAAAAAAAAACATTTAATTTGTTTATACTCTGCCATTTTCTTCATTGCGTTATCCTGATAAACTTGGGACCAACATGCCCCTGATTTTAGTTCTATTCTTGCCAAGTTTAGTAAGAAATTAATGAGTGTTCGTTCATTGCTGTAATTTAAGCTCCAACATTCTTGCGACAGAACACAAAAACACCCAACAATAATGAAGGCCGCTCAGTGACACTGCCACACATGGCAACACAAACACAACTGTGGGGCACTGATATACCAAGGTTATGAAACCTCACTGAATTGTTTGTGCAGTGCTGCCAACATAAGTGCATGGTGGTAAGTTCTCAAACTTAATTGTCAGACCTCGTGTATGATATACCTTGACCTCAAAGAGAATCTACATGGGCTTTTTATGGACAGATGTACAAGATTTTAGAAATCATGATGAATGACTGTTGGAACCCTCAAAGACCTACCCCCAGGTTCAATGATTTTTCTAGGAAGACTATTGTTTATCACAGCAAAAGGATTCAAAGCAAACTCAGTAAAGTGAAAAGGCTTATAGGCAGAACAGAGCAAGCAAACCTGTCTCAAAGAAGTCACACAGCATGTACTTAATTCACGCTCCATTTGGAACTTAGAACAAGACATTTGAAATGTCTGCTAGGGAATCTCATTGAATATTCATTTCCCCGAGTTTATATTAGACCCATTTCTAGCACATACCACAATTCTATACCTCCAGAAAAATAGTAGGTGTCATTGTTAGCATGACAGTTTAGGTACCTGGAGCTACATTTCATTTCTGAGAACAGTAGGAAACCTCCTGAAACAAAGTCTGGGGTGAACCTTGCAAGATCAAAGGATACCAATCTCACACCTCCTCTATTGTCTGTTTTCACCATTTAAATAGATTCAAATGCTAAGTTCAAATACTGTAACAAGGAAATACTGTTTTTTATAACAACAAATCCTAACTGAGATGAAATCTTATATACCTGTAAATCATTGTAACCAAGAAACAAATTAATAGTGGAAAATTTTTTATTTTTTTGCATCAGTTTCTGTCACCCCAGCTAGAGTGCAGGGTGCCATAGTAGCACACTGCTGGGCTCAAGTAGTTTTGCCTCAGCCTCCCCAGTACCTACTGGCTACTTTTTCTATTCTTTGTAAGAGATAAGAGGTTTTGCTCTGGTTCAAGCTGTTCTCAAATTTCTGAGCTTGAGCAATCTTCCTGTCTCCACCTCCTTTCATAGTGGAAATTCGTAAACTGACCAGGATTTAACTGAGTGATGACAAGGTACTCAAGGAAGTGTAGGGTGATGCCTGTGGCTCAAAGGAGTAAGGCACCGGCCCCATATGCCGGAGGTGGTGGGTTCAAACTCAGCCCCAGCCAAAAACTGCAAAAAAAAAAAGTGTAGTAAAAACGGACCTTGCTTGTGCTTAATATCTTACAAAGATAATGGCTTCCCTTTGTAAATGTTATGTATTTCCATGGTATATATGTGAATTTCTCATCTCTTTGTTCATGCTATTGAAAGTTCTAGACTCTGGCTGCAACAAAAAAATATGGGATTCATAATTCGTGCATCTTTAAAAATGGATAATTTGAGAATAAAGAATATGTCGTTACAGGTTTAGTCACTTTCTTGGATGTTTGTGAGTGAGTCACTTGGAAAAGTGGGGGCCCCATCTGAGAGGGCTGTCTACATAGATTTAATGCTAGAGAAATATGGGAATCTGATCTCTTGGTATATGTGCAGTCTAGAGATGTCCTTTCCTCACTCTCCTGTTGGAAGCTGCAGTACTTCTGCAATGCTCAATATTTCTGTTTTGAGGACTGAAGATATTTAATGTTTGTGCTGAGATTATTTTTGCTCATAAGCCAAAATCTGTGTTACAATTGAATGGTCTTAGCTAAACAGTAAGTGAGCTAATAGGAAGTTTATTTTGCCTCTTGTGGAGCAGTGTCAAGAATGTGGACCCAGCAGACACACTTTCTGCTTATACTTCCCTTTGCACAATGGAAACTCCACTTAACCTGCCTGCCCATCTTTAGCAACATTTAAGTAAAGATGTGATATCTAGAGCTTTTCCTTCCATCTTGGGACCACAGAGTAAAAGCCAGTACAGTTTACCCTTGAGCACCACAGAGGTTAAGGGTGCTGAGCCCTCACACAGTAGAAAATTTGTGTATAATGTTCAACGCCCAAAAAACAGGACTGCTGAATCTGGCACAGCGGTAGTAAAGGCTTTACCTATTTCATTTTCATTTTGAATCCTTATGCCGGATTCATATATCTTTTTTTGGGTGTGTGTGCAATTTTTGACTGGGGCTGCTGGGTTTGAACCTGCCACTTCTGGCATATGGGGCCAGCGTCCTACTCCTTTAAGCTACAGGCGCTGCCCATCTTTTTTTTTTTTTAAGACAAGAGTTTCAAGCTGTTGCCCTGGGTAGAGTGCCATGGTGTCACAGCTCACAGCTATCTCAAACTCTTGGGCTTAAGTGATTCTCTTGCCTCAGCCTCCAAAGTAGGTGGGACTACAGGTATCTGCCATAACACCTTGCTATTTTTTGTTGTTGTGGTTGCTATTGTTTTAGCTGGCCCAAGCCAGGTTCAAACCCACCAGCCTTGGTGTATGTGGCCAGTGCCCTACCCATTTAGCTACAGGCACCGCCTGGATTCATATATCTTGAAATAGCAAGTAACTACAGTTGCAGATCTCCATCCCCAGTACAAATCAAGAAATTCATACTTTAATTGTAATGTCATGATTTTTCTCTGTTTCTTGGGCACTTCCAACATCAGTAGTGAGTGACATTTCTTT
>NW_003852486.1:7013286-7017695 GCF_000181295.1 Otolemur garnettii | reverse complement strand
AAAAAAAAAAAAAAAAAAGACAGAGCCTCACTTTGTTGCCCTCGGTAGAGTGCTGTGGCATCACAGCTCACAGCAACCTCTAGCTCCTGAACTTAGGATTCTCTTGCCTCAGCATCCTGAGAAGCTGGGACCACAGGCACCTGCTATGCCACAATGCCCAGTTTTGTTTTGTTTTTTTAGAGACAGAATCTCACTTTGTCACCCTCAGTAGGGTGCTACAGCGTCGCAGCTCACAGTAACCTCCAACTCCTGGGCTTAGGTGATTCTCCTGCCTCAGCCCCCTGAGTACAGCTGGGAGCTGGGAGCACAGGCATCCGCCACAATGCCCAGCTATTTTTTGTTGCAGTTTGGCTGCAACCAGGTTTGAACCTGCCACCCTTGGTATATGGGGCTGGCACCCTACTCACTGAGCCACAAGCATCACACAGGATTTTAAGTGGATCTAACACTTGTGCGCACCACAATTAGCAACAGGAAGTGGATCCAAAGGTAATTATAGTAATATACTATGATGTATAATTTTATGCAGTTATGATTTGGTTACTGTTGGGGTCCCTTTGTAGATGCCACTTATCAGGGCCTGAGACTGGTTGTTCTCCAGCCCCAGCCTATCTAGCTGTGTTCCAGACAGGGACCACTATGCTGTTATCTTGCTCAGGAACAATTGTTCTTAGGTGCCTGAGGGCTATTTACTTTAGCTGAGGGGGGAGAGAGAGTCTGAGAGAGTAAAGCAGTCTTCTTAGAAAGATAGATCTTAGTCTTTAGCAGAGCTTAGTGATCTTCAGCAAAAAGATGCCATGCTAGCATTTTGCAGGCAGGAGAGGAGACAGAGTCAGAGTGAGCAGGTCCATAATAGGATGAACTCACTCCCAGCTGCCTTCTCCTCCTGCCTAATATAAGGCTGATCTGGTGCCTCTCAACACCACAGGTGTAGAGACTGCTAAATTCCACCCTATGCCCTTTTCACCAAGGTGTTCCATTATTGAGATATACAGGTGTTTCTTATAACTCTCACTCCTCCTAGCCATAGGCTATATGGGCTGCTACAGGTTACATTTCTCTCAAGTATGAATGACATCAGGTATGATTTGTGATTTTTTTTTTTTTTGAGACAGAGCCTCAAGCTGTCCCCCTGGGTAGAGTGCCATAGCATCACAGCTCACAGCAACCTCCAACTCCTGGGCTCAAGCGAGTCTCCTGCCTCTGCCTCCCAAGTAGCTGGGACCACAAGTGCCTGCCACACACCTGGCTATTTTTTGATTGCAGCCATCATTGTTGTTTGGCAGGCCCGGGCTGGATTCGAACCCGCCACCTTAGGTGTATGTGGCTGGCACCTTGGCGGCTTGCTTCACAGGCACCAAGCCATGATTTGTGATTTTTGATAAATTTTAATTTTTTATAATAGATTTGTGTATATTGTATGGAAGTAAATTCTAAAATAGATTAGTATCTACATATATTTTCCCATATATTTATTGAAAAACATCTGGATAGGCTCAGCGCCTGTGGCTCAAGCGGCCAAGGCGCCAGCCACATACACCTAAGGTGGCGGGTTCGAATCCCCAGCCCAGGCCCGCCAAACAACAATGATGGCTGTAACCAAAAAAATGGCCAGGCGTTGTGGCTGGCGCCTGTAGTCCCAGCTACTTGGGAGGTGGAGGCAGGAGACTCACTTGAGCCCAGGAGTTGGAGGTTGCTGTGAGCGTGATGCCATGGCACTCTACCCAGGGGGATAGCTTGAGGCTCTGTCTCAAAAAAAAAAGAAAAAGAAAAAGAAAAAGAAAAACATCTGGATATATGTGGATCCAGAGTTTAAATCTTTTTTTTTTTTTTTTGAGACAGTCTCACTATGTCACCCTCCGTAGAGTGCCATGGCATCACAGCTCACAGGAACCTCAAACTCTTGGGCTCAAGAGTTTCTCTTGCCTCAGGCTCCTTTGTAGCCTGGACTACAGGTGCCCACCACAACACCTGGCTATTTTTTTTGTTTGTTTAGCAGGCTCAGGCTGGGTTCGAACCCACCAGCCCCAGTGCATGAGGCCATTGCCCTAACCACTGAGCTATGGTGCCAAGCCCTTAAACCTGTTTTGTTCAAGGGTCAACTGTACTCTGAAAATAATGAAGGGGAAGCTTAGGATATGCCTGGACTCTTCCTGACATTCTGAAATTTTATTTGTTTTTTGAGACAGGGTCACTATGTCACCCTTGGTAGAGAGTCGTGGCACACAGCTCACAGCAACCTCAAACTCTTGGGCTTAAGTGATTCTCTTGCCTCAGCCTCCCGAGTAGCTGGGACTACAGGTGCCCGCCACAACCATGGCAATTTTTTTGGTTGCAGCTGTCGTTGTTTAGCAGGCCTGGGCTGGGCTCCAACCTGCCAGCTTTGGTATATGTGGCTGGCGCCCTACTCACTGAGCTACAGGTGCCTAGCCCCATTCTACAATTTTAAACTTGTGAGATAATTAAGCACAAAAATCCTTAGTGTTACTTACAATGGTGACCCTCTGATATACTTTACAATAAGGATTTTGAAGTCACTACAGTATATTCATAGCTTCTTTTACCTTACTGACTCAGAACATCCTGGCTTACATGATACAGAACATAAAAATCTTTATATTTGTTCTACAACTGGACCCAAAACCATTTAATTTCATCATAAGGGCTACCCACATGTGAAAAGAACAGTATCTCTCCTCAATTTCAAAATCACTACTACCAATAAGAATAGTGTTCTCTGCATGCCACTTTAGTCACATTTCTCCACACGTCATTCATAAACAGCATCTTCTAGGACAATAATTTCATGTCCATTCCTTTAGGTCTTGTCACAAAACTTCTCCGCTTCAAAATTAAATCCCCAGGGCTGGGTGCTATGGCTTACACCTGTAATCCTAGCACTCTGGGAGGCCAAATTGGATGGCTTGAGCTCACTGGTTCGAGACCAGCCTGTGTAAAACTGAGACCTTGTCTCTACTAAAAAAATAGAAAAACTGAAGCAAGAGGATCGCTTGAACCCAAGAGTTGGAGTTTGCTGTAAGCTATGACTCCACAGCACTCTGCCCAGGGCCACAGCTTGGGTCTCTGTCTCAAAAAAAAAAAAAAAAAATTAAATCCCCAAAGGACAGGTTCCATACATTGTTTCCATTTTCATAACCATATGTATCCTCAACTCATTAAAAGCTGGATTTAATTTTCTCACCTTTATAGTTGTGCAAAGAAGAGGAAGAAGATAGAAGTCACTGATGAGGACAACTAAGACTTTGCATGATATAATTCTCCATAGGTTGTTAGTTTATTTATTTATTTATTTTTTGCAACAGAGTCTCTGTTGCCCAGGCTAGAGTGCCATAGCTCACTAACAGCAACCTCAAACTCCCCGCTGAACCGATTTTGTTACCTCAGCCTTCCCACTAGCTGGGACTGCAGGCACCTGCTGCAACAACCGTTGATTTTTCTGTTTTTAGTAGAGATGGGGTCTCATTTTTCCCTAAGCTGGTCTCAAACTCCTGACCTCAAGCAATCCACCTGCCTTGGCCTCCCAGAGTACTAGTATTACAGGTGTGAGCCACCCTGCTGGGCTGGTTGGTTGGTAGAACGCTCAATATGACTCTGTTGGTTTCTTGTCTGCATCCAGTTAATGTTGGATTGGTTCCTTTCATTTATCTATCTATGCTCATTCTTTTAATGGTCTCACCCAGTATCATGAAGTAACAATGTAAGTTAACTCCCAAATTTACATAGCCAGCCTGTAACCTTCTGCCAATGTTCAATCATAGTTGACTTGCTTATGTGACCTGGACGCTTATAGTTTCTCACAGACATTTTTAAACGATCATGTTGAAAATTGTACTCCACCTTTCCTCTTAAGCCACCACTACCTGCTGTCTCCCCTCTTCCAGGCACGACAAATCCACCCTACGTGTAATTTCTCAAAAGTCCGTACATCCTGTGGAGAAGGTGTTGGGCAAAAGAAGGCCCAGGACAAGCTGGTGAATCTGATCCCAACATTTTGGAGTGAACTCTGGCGACCTCCTTTTTGGCGGATATCTTAACTGCTCATGTATCTGTTTTCCTTATGACAGAATCCGTCTATTAGGCAACATGAGCAGGAAGTCACGTGCCCAGTGAATAGACCCACTAAGAACCTTTGCACTCACTTCGCCTGACCTCGGGTGAATGTTCCTGCCTCCTGGGTCTCAATCTCCCAGAGCATAGAAAGCGTCGTTTGGGATCGGCGCCTGTGGCTCAAGTGGCTAAGGCACCAGCCACATACACCTAAGGTGGCAGGTTCGAATCCAGCCCGGCCCGGCAAACAACAATGCTGCAACCAAAAAAACAGCAGAGCGTTGTGGCGGGCACCTGTGGTCCCAGCCACTTGGGAGGCGGAGGCAGGAGACTCGCTTGAG
>NW_003852486.1:7000458-7013214 GCF_000181295.1 Otolemur garnettii | reverse complement strand
CAGCTTGAGGCTCTGTCTCAAAAAAAGAAAAAAAAGAAAGCGTCGTTTGGGCCCTCCGACTTCTGCAGTGTGTACAAAGGCGGCCCGAAAGCTACACTCAGTCTTTAAGCTCATTAACATGTAGGAACATGCACTTCAAAAAGTACCCACGCCAGGCCACGTATGATGAAGGAAAACTGCATAATCCCGAAGGCATTGCCTGGTGCGTCTCCCGCGGGCTCTGAGCCAATGACCGCCCAGGACCGGGGCGACTCTCAGGGAGGCAGTACTGCCGTTTCCTCTCGCGGTGACGTCATCTCCCCGCGCCGCGTCGGTCTTTTGCCTGTCTGGCATGGAGAAGAGGCCGGTTTTTACCAGGCCGCAGCAGGGAGGGCATTGAGGGAGTTGCCTCACTCTCCGCGTGTCCACTAGCCTGATACGTCCGTTCTTCCCTAACGGGTGTCCCCTGGGCGTCTGTCGGGGCCCCAACCTCTGCGCCAGCTCTCCGTCTTTAACAACTCGGACGCGGGATCCTGGGCTTTGTGTGAATTTTTCTCGGGTAAAACTGAGGCTCGGAGTGCGGAAGTCAGCCGACGTCACCCCGTCCGAGACGGAGAAGGGCCAAGGTTCGGTCGAGCCCATCGGATCTTGGGCCCCGCTCGGTCCACAAGGTCCCAGGATGGCAGCGTCTTGGACGGAGCCGGCGCAGGTGAGAGGACGAGGATTCTGGCCTTGGTGCTGCTCTGCTGTTTTGGGGAGGCCTCCTGGGCGGGGTGGGAGCGGAGAAGGCCACTGGGTGTCTCGTTGTTGTTTTTTTATGGGTAGTGGTCGTGGCTTGTTCCTTATTTCATCCGCAGTGCTCCAGCAGCGTCAGGCCTCTGACAGGGGCTCAGTCGGTGGTTCATGGGTGAATGATCCTTCTAAGGGCTCTCATCACATGTGGCATCGATCCGACCTCGTGTTGCCTGCAAGTCCTACCCCGTTTTCCCTGGCCGACCTCTCCTAACCTTGTCCTTCCGTGTCTCCTTGGTCCTTTGCTCTTCAGACACCCATGCAGAGTTCTCTTGCATTTCCCAGCCTTTGTCCTTGCACTTCCGTTTGCCTAAGACGCGATCCTTGTAACTGCATCCTCCGTCTTACATCCTTGTACCCCCTGCTCAGATGTCACCTCTTAGGAGAGGTCTTTTTTAATATCAAGTAAAAGTGGTCCCTTCCCCACAGTCTGGCATTTTTCTGTAGGGAATCTGGCAATATTAAAAACACTTGCTGGATTGTTGCAGGATGTTATAGGAGCAAAGACAAAACAAATAATTAGAAAGAAATGGAGTAGCTGACCTCCATTGAGTCCTTGTTGTGGCCTGATAGACAAGCATTATACATCACCTCATTTAATCTTCAAGTCGTTTTAGTTAGGTTCTTTTGTCATTATTGTCTTACAGAAGAGAAACTTGAGGCCCCTTTCTGAGGTTCAATTACCTACCCTAGATCATTCACTGCAGCTCTTACGTATCAGAAACTAGCAACTTGTATATTCACCAGCACAGTTGATACAGAGTTCTATGGCTGAGGACCAAAGAAACCTTTACAAAATGAGCAGGCCTACTTCCAGCAGGTGGGCTTGAGCAAGTGAGGACATAGTATTTCTGGCAGGTGGAACTGTGTGGACAAAAAAATTGGCATATTGGTTATCTCAGCATTTCCCAGGGGTCCTGTGTGATTTCCTGTTGGTTCTTCCCACCCCCTTACCTGCTGACGCATGTCTTCGGTAGACAAGATCATGTGGTCTTTTGCTGAATGCTCCTTCCTACTCAGCCAGGACGGACATCCTGGCCAGACAGAGTCCATTTTCTCATGGCTATGGCCTGGTATATCCTCTGTGACTCTTTTTCCCTGTTCCTGAAGTGTCTTGGCCTCATGGATACTTGCTGGGAGGACTCAGATAGAAAAAGAAGTGATGGCTCATTGTGGACTCTCTGTGGGTATTTTCCAGAATGAGTATTGAAGGCAATGGGAGCTGGTATAGGCCCTGCCACTTCTGTGGTAGATGCCTCCACCTCAGGTGACTTTTCAGTGAGGTGGGTGATGTTGATTGGGCTCTTCTGTGCATATCCCTGTTTTAGGTTGGCTGAAATGGATGTACAGATTTGTAGTGCTTCACCTCCTCATTAACTGTGAATGAACTTTACTGCTGGAAGAGTGTGAGGGTTATCTGAGTAGAACTCAGACCAGAGGGACTTGAGTTCAACTCCTGCCTGTACTTATAAAACATGTGAATTGAAGTGAACTGATAGTGCTCTTGGGGCTCAGGTCTCTAAGGGTAGTATGGAGGTGATGATACTGTTGACCTTAGAGGCTGTGGCCTTTCACCCCAGTGTTCCTTTACAAACTTTTTAAAGAAAGTCTTTTGGGGCGGTGCCTGTGGTTCAGAGGAGTAGAGTGCTGGCCCCATATGCTGGAGGTGGCATATAAAAAAACCCCAGCCCAGCCCTGGCACCCCCCCCAAAAAAAGTCTTTTGACTGTTCTTAGTAAAGTGAGTAACGCTGTTGTATTGACCTGTAAATTGAGGTTGAGGTTCCCAAGATCACACCAGCAGGCATGTGTTAATTTCAGGATTTTAGTTTTAGCCTGCAGATTTTAGTTTAGTCTGGCTTATAAGCTGGGAACTTTTTGTCACTTTGCCACGGCCTGGAAAGCCTCTGTATGAGGCAGATACAGTGAGGACTGGCAGGTGCTGTTTTTGTTGTTACTGGTATTATAATTTTTTTCCCATTCATTTGATTTCTGAGAGCCCATGTCTTTGCTTCACATTCCACTCTTAATGGTCCTAACTTTTAGTCTCCAATGACTTCCTGCATGGGAGGCTTCTCTCTCTTATACCCTGTGATAATCCATCCAAGATAGGATCTACTTTCTCCTTCAGCCTGGCATAGATCTGAGCCCTCTGGGGCTACTTGATGATTTGGCCCTTGGATCACTATCAGTCTTTTGCATTACTGGAGTGACAGGTTATAATCCTATTCCCCAGACCCAAGGCAAACAGTGCTGCCTCTGTTTGACTTTGTAGGTGTCTGTGACCTTTGAGGATGTGGCTGTGACATTTACCCAGGAGGAGTGGGGGCAGCTGGACTTGACCCAGAGGACCTTGTACCAGGAAGTGATGCTGGAGACTTGTGGGCATCTAGTCTCTCTGGGTAAGTCCCATCCTCTCCACTATGTGGGGCACCTTAAGCATCCTTCATTCTACCCTCTGGCTTCAGGCCTTGCTGGTTGAAAAGGCATCAGGGACCTACTCTTCTGTTAACTCATGTTCTGGACTTTTCTTTCTTTCTTTTTCTTTTTTTTTGAAACAGAGCCTCAAGCTGTTGCCCTGGGTAGAGTGCTATGGTATCACAGCTCACAGCAACCTTCAACTCCTGGGTTCAAGTGATTCTCCTGCCTCCACCTCCCAAGTAGCTGGGACTACAGGCTCCTGCCACAACACCTGGCTGTTTTTTGGCTGTCATTGTTGTTTGGCAGGCCAGGCTGGATTCGAACCCGCCAGCCCAGTGGTATGAGGTTGGTGCCTTAGCCACTTGAGACACAGGCGCCAGGCCTCTTTCTTTCTTTTTTAAGACAAGAGTCTCACCATGTCACCCTCAGTAGAGTGCGGTGCTGTCACAGCTCACAGCAACCTTAAACTCTTAGGCTCAAGCGATTCTCTTGCCTCAGCCTCCCAAGTAGCTGGGACTACAGGTGCCTGCCACAGTGCCAGGCTTTTTTTTTGTTGTTGCAGTTGTTATTGTTAGTTAGCTGGCCCCGGCCAGGTTGGAACCCACCAACTTCAGTGTATGTGGCTGGCGCCATAACCTGTGCTATGGGCGCCGAGCCTGGACTTTTTTTCTGATCTCCTTGTATTTTAGTTACGGAGGTATAAGGAAGAAAGATAGTTTGCCTTTGATAACAGGCAAAGGTGAATAATGTGTTTGGAAGTATTGGAGGGTGTTTTGTGGAAACCAAAGCAGATTTTTCTTTTCTTTTCTTTCCTTTTTTAATAGACAGTCTCACTTTGTCACCCTCGATAGAGTGCCATAGCGTCACAGCTCACAGCAACCTCCAACTCCTGGGCTTAGGCAGTTCTGTTGCCTCAGCCTCCAAGTAGCTGGGACTACAGGTGCCTGCCACAACACCCAGCCATTTTTCTCTCTCTTTTTTTTTTGAGACAGTATCTCACTATGTTGCCCTCGGTAGAGCGCTATGGTGTCATAGCTTACAGCAACCTTTAATTCCTGGGCTTAGGTGATTCTCTTGCCTCAGCCTCTTGAGTAGCGGGGACTACAGGCGTCAGCCACAATGCCCGGCTCCTTTTTGTTGCAGTTTGGCCAGGGCTGGGTTTGAACCCGTCACCCTCAGTATATGGGGCTGGCGCCCTACTCACTGAGCCAGACACCACCCAAGCAGGTGGGACCCTTTGAGGGACTGAGATACATGTAGTAGCTAGGAGGAAGCACAATTGTGCTCTGACCATTCTATATGCCATTAAAAACCTTTGTGATAGGCAGCACCTATGGCTCAAAGGAGTAGGGTGCCAGCCCCATATACCAGAGGTGGTGGCTTCAAACCGGGCCCCAGCCAAAAACTGCAAAAAAAAAAAAAATTGTGATTTAGGCCGGTTGTGGTGGTTCATGCCTATAATCCTAGCACTCTGGGAGGCTGAGGTGGATGGATTGCCTGAGCTCATGAGTTTGAGGCCAGCCTGAGCCAGAGCGAGACCTCATCTCTAAAAATAGCCAGGCATGTGGCAGGTGCCTGTAGTCCACTCTGGGAGGCTGAGGCAAGAGAATCACTTAAGTCCAAGAATTTGAGTAGGTGCCTCCACCTCTTGCTATGAGCTGTGACTCCAAGACACTCTACTGAGGGCGACAAAGTGAGACTCTGTCTCCAAAAAAAAAAATTTTTTTTGTCATTCATGGGAGAAGGTCAAAATATAAACATTAAGAGGAATGTAGAAGAAGTCAGTTCTGATCCTCGTGGATGCCTTTGAAGAGTTCAAGGTTCAGTGGAGGAAGTAATTGCAGATGTGGTAGAAGCAGCAAGAGAACTAGACTTAAAAGTAGAACATAAAGATGTGAAACTTGAATGGATAAGAAATTGCTTCTGCCTGGAGCAAAGAAAGTCGTTTGGTCATTTGGAATCTATCCCTGGTGAAGATATATGAATATTTTTGAAATGACAACAAAGAATTTAGACTGCTGCATAAACTTAGTTGATAAAGTAGCAGGAAGGTTTGAGAGGGTAACTACCATTTTGAAGTTTTACTGTGGGTCAGATGCTGTCAAACAGCATCACATGCTACAGAGAAATCTTTTGTGAAAGGGAGACTGAATTGATTCCGCAAACTTTACTGTTTTCTTATTGTAAGAAACTGCCAGAGGCACCCCAATTTTCAACAGCATCACCCTGATCAGTCAGCAGCCATCAACATGAAAGCAAGATCCTCCACTAGTGAAAAGAATAACTCACTTAAGGCTCAGATGAGCATTGTAATTTCTTAGCAATAAAGTATTTTTTTCTTTCTTGGAGACAGAGTCTCCCTGGTGTGCAGTGGTGTAGTCCTAGCTTACTGCAGCCTAAAACTCCTGGGTTCAAGCAATTCTACCCCATCAGACTTCCTAGTAGTTTGCACTACAGGTATGAGCCACTGTGCCCACAATAAATTTTATTTAATTAATGTGTATACATTTTTTTTATAAGACAACAATGCTACTGCACACTTAATAGACTACAGCATGGCATGAATATAACTTTTACTTGGAAGACAGTAACTTCATTTTAAGGTCTTTTCCATACTGAAGTCTCAGACTAGACCGAGAGTTTCCATCTTCCACCCAAAGTCCATGTGTCTTCTTTTGTTCTCCGTGCACAGGTTGTCCTCTGTCCCAACCAGAGTCAATCTGCAAGGTGGAGCACAGCGAGGACTTAACAGCAGTGGAGGAAGATCTCTCCCAAAGTTTCTGTGCAGGTAGGAGCCAACAGCTGGGAAGGTTGGGGTGATGACAGCTTGAAGACAGAAAGATGAACACTGCCTCTGGATTTTGTTGGAATCTTCCTGTTGCAGCCTGTCTAGGGGCTCATCCATAGAACCATTTAACTTGTGCTCTCTCTGCCCTCCACCCTGCTTAGCCCCATCACACTCTTCACGGCTTCTACATAAGTTTATGATCTTGGCCCTAACTGCTTGGGTTTTATTTTTTATTTATTTTTATTTTTATTATTATTTTTTTTTTTTGTAGAGACAGAGTCTCACTTTATCATCCTGGGTAGAGTGCTGTGGCATCATACAGCTCATAGCAACCTCCAACTCCTAGGCTTAGATGATTCTCTTGCCTCAGCCTCCCGAGTAGCTGGGACTATCGGCGCCCACCACAATGCCCAGCTATTTTTTTGTTGCAATTTGGTCAGGGCTGGATCTGAACCTGCCACCCTCCGTATATGGGGCCCATGCCCTACCCACTGAGCTACAGGCGCTACCCAACTGCTTGGGTTTTAAAACAAGCTTTAACATAAAACAGCTTGTGTCCCTGGGGAAGCTGCATGATCTTGGCCTTTGTATGTAAGTTGAGCCATGTTAAATCTAACTGCTCTAACACACATACTGAAGAATTTTGGTGTTTTGGAATACGGAAACTGTTTTGGTCAGCAGTGACTTCTATGCTATGTTTTTATTCAGAGACCTGGGTGCCTTCTGTCATCAGCATGAGGTGTTAAGTCTTCCCTGGCATCCCCCAGCTGGTAGCAGGGGAGCGAAAGAAGGGAACATAGTACACCCACTTCCACACACATTACTTCCCTTCACATTCCAGTGATAAGACTTTTGTCACACTTGGGTGTATGGGGCTGGGAATGTGGATGCTGAAGAAGAAGAGGAAATGGTTCGATGAACATCTGCTCAGTCCACTGTGCTCAGTCTGTTTCTAAAGAATTATAGTAATAATATTTTATATGTCATCTTGTTTGAAGATGCAGTAGATTATACATGAATCTGTTTCTGATCCAGTGTGAGTAGCCCAGTATAAGTAAGCTATAACATGGCTAAGCCGTGATGTCAGCCATTATGATGATATAGCTTATATTTCCTCTGCCCTCTGAGGAACAAGGCCTTTCTAAGGACAACTGACCTTTGATCTACATGGGTTTGTATTGTACAGGTTCACTTATAAGTGAGGTTTTTTTTCAGTAAATATACTGGAAAATGTTTTGGAGATTGCAATAATTTGAAAAACTTACAGATGACCTGTATAGTCAAGAAATACGGAAAAAATTAAGGAAAAGGTATGTCGTGAATGCACAGATTGTATGTAGATACTAATCTATATGTTATCATTTACTACCTCAAAATATACTAAAGTTTATTATAAATAGGTAAAATGTTATCAAACCTTAGGTATATAATCTGTACATGATACGATTTAGAGAGAAATGTACATAATCATAGATGTAGTGTTAGATCACAGCTGTGTAAATTAACTGTAGTACATATTGTAGTGTAATAATTAGCATTGAACTGAAGGTGCAGCACAAACTTCAGATTTTCTTTTTTTTGAAGACAGAGTCTCACTTTGTTGCCCTCTGTAGAGTGCTGTAGTGTCATAGCTCACAGCAACCTCAAACTCTTGGGCTCAAGCCATTCTCTTGCCTCCCAAGTAGCTGGACTACAGGTGCCAGTCACAATGCCTGGCTATTTTTAGAGACAGGGTCTTGCTCTTGCTCAGGCTGGTCTGGAAACTGTGAGCTCAAGCAATCCAACTGTCTCAGCCTCCCAGATTGTTGGGATTACAGATGTTAGCCACCATGCCTGGCCTTTTTCAGATTTTCTTGAGCTTGAGTATCTGGCCCTTTTAGATTCTCTTTCCTATTATTTCTAGATTTACCATTCTGTTCTTACTCTGATATTCACTTGAATGTTGGCTTGATTAGGTGTCTCGCAGCCCATTTTTACTTATTACTATTAAATATTCTCTAATGTTAATTCACACATTCTTTTTTCTTTTTTTTTTTTTTTTGAGACAGAGCCTCAAGCTGTCCCCCTGGATAGAGTGCCGTGGCATCACAGAAACCTCCAACTCCTGGGCTCAAGCGAGTCTCCTGCCTCTGCCTCCCAAGTAGCTGGGACCACAGGCACCAGCCACAACGCCTGGCTATTTTTTTTTTTTTTTTTTTTTTTGGTTGCAGCCATCTTTGTTGTTTGGTGGGCCTGGGCTGGATTTGAACCCGCCACCTTAGGTGTATGTGGCTGGCGCCTTAGCCACTTGAGCCACAGGCGCCAAGCCAATTCTACTTTCAAGTAGGTTCCCAGATGTCTATTCTTTGAGTAGCCAATAATAAAAAATGGTAGCTAATATGCATTGGCTTCCTACTCAGAGGTGCCTGGCTCTGTGCTGAGCATGGATATACAGTGTTTCATTTCTTCTTCATCTTTATCAGGCAGAGACTATGTTTAGCTTTGTTTTCTTAGCAGATTACTTGGAGTTTTATGACATCTTTTTTTTTTTTGCAGTTTTTGTCCGGGCTGGGTCTGAACCTGTCACCTATGGTAGATGGGGCCAGTGCCCTTACTCTTTGAGCCACAGGTGCCACACAGAGTTTTATAACATTTTCTGTGGCTTACTGAGTGCCGCAAAAACAGCTAATACTGAATTCTGCTGGATCTATGATTTTTGTTGTCTTAAACCATTGTATTCACACAGCCTCTAACTTTTTTTTTGAGACAGCTTCAAGCTATTGCCCTAGGTAGCTCTTGGGCTTAGGTAATTCTCTTGCCTCAGCCTCTCGAGTAGCTGGGGCTACAGGTGCCCACCACAACGCCTGGCTATTTTCTTGTTGCAGTTTGGCTGGGGCTGAGTTTAAACCCACCACCCTCAGTATATTGGGTCAGCGTCCTGCTTACTGAGCCACAGGCACCGCCCATACTTTTTTTTTTTTTTCACTTTTTGGCCAAGGCCAGATTTGAACCTGCCAACTCTAGTATATGGGGCTGGCGCCCTACTCCTTTGAGCCACAGGCGCCGCCCCTCACCTGCTTTGTATCCTCACCAACCCATCTCTCATGGGCTAACATCCTCTCACTGCAGTTCCCTTTATTCTCTGAAGACTCTGCCTTTGTACATTTATTTCCTAAGGCAGAAGCTTCCTTTCCAACTTCTCTAGATGGCAGCTGCACCTCTCCTTTAGGACTCAGCTCATGAGGCACAACTTCTGGGAAGCATGGCTGACCTTTTCATTTTTCCCATCTTGGCTGCATTAGGTGCTCCACGTTCCCCAGCCTCCCTAGTACCTTGACATGTTTTTGCTTTGAGTAAATTCCTCACATACAGTGTCATTCTTATTATGTTCACTTAGCCCAGTCTTGACTGTGAGCATGGTTCTGTATTCCAGACTGTCTGTCCTCTGTCTCAGCCTCTTCCTCTGGGTTTTCCTTTAAAAGTATCAAGAGTTCAAGTGTGGCTTGGCACCTGAGCTCAAGTGGCTAAGGTGCCAGCCACGTACACCTGAGCTGGTAGGTTCAAGTCCAGCCTGGGCCAGCCCAACAATGATGGCTGCAACCAAAAAATGGCCAGGCATTGTGGCGGGCGCCTGTGGGCCCCGCTACTTGGGAGGCCGAGGCAGGAGACTTGCTTGAGCCCAGGAGTTGGAGGTTGCTGTGAGTGTGATGCTACAGCACTCTACCCAGCGTGACAGCTTGAGGCTCTGTCTCAAAAAAAAAAAATGAATTCAAGCACCAAAGATAAATTGTAAACCTGGATTTTAGGATGCAAATCATAGCTATTTTCAAGTAATCACTATTTTCATTTGTTCTTTTTTTAGCAAATAATGGAGGTTTTATTGAGAAAGAAAGATTTACAGAGTAAGAGCTAGCTATAGGCTTTTAGAGCAAGATACATTCACCACAGACAGCAATCCGGCCCCCATTGTCGTAACAAGGAAAAAGCAAAGAGGCTCATCTTATTCTCACTAAATGGGGATTTCATTTCTTCCGTGTGCCCATCCTTAATAAGCCCTTTTGTTGTATTTCCTTCAGGTGATAACACCAAACCCATGACCTCAGAGCATGCCCTTCTTCACCTAGACATGCCTGAGGAAGTCTCACTCCAGGAACAACTGACACAGGGAACCTCATGGGACCCCCAGCTGGGAGAAGCCCAGGATCAGGATGTGTCACTTGAAATGCAGGAAGTCCACTGGAGACCAGAAATGGACCCAGAGAGAGAGAAGCTGCCTTGGAAAATGAGCCCTGAGCATGATGTTTTAGGGACAGATAATGGTTTATGTTCAATGATTATACAGGAACAAGTCTCTCCGGAAGGTGGTCTCTGGGTATGTGACTCCTGTGGAGCAGTTTCATATCCCCTAATTCATGAAGGGGAAAATTCTTATAAATGTGAGGAATGTGGGAATGAGTTTAACAAAAATTGGCTCCTTTTTCAACATGAGCAGATTCACATTCGAGTAAAGCCCTATGATTGCACAGAATGTGGGAAAGCCTTTAGCAAGAGCAAACACCTCCTTCAGCACCACATCATCCATACAGGGGAGAAGCCCTACCGGTGCCTGGAGTGTGGGAAGAACTTCAATCGCAGGTCTCACCTTACACGACACCAGCAAATTCACTCTGGAGAGAAGCCTTTTGAATGTAGTGAGTGTGCAAAGGCCTTCAACCGTAGGTCACACCTTACACGGCACCTGCGGATTCACTCTGGAGAGAAACCTTATGTGTGCAATGAATGTGGAAGGGCCTTTACCTACCGCTCCAATTTTGTTTTGCATAGCAGGATCCACACTGGAAAAAAACCCTTTGAGTGCAGTGAATGTGGGAAAGGCTTTTGTGAGAGTACAGATCTCATTCAACACTACGTCATCCACACTGGGGAGAAGCCCTATAAGTGCATGGAGTGTGGAAAGTCCTTCAACTGCAGGTCACACCTCAGGCAGCACCAGAGGATTCACACTGGGGAGAAGCCTTATGTGTGCAATGAATGTGGAAGGGCCTTCACCCACTACTCCACTTTTATCCTGCATATACGGGCCCATACTGGAGAAAAACCTTTTGATTGCAAAGTATGTGGAAAAGCCTTTAGCATTGGGAAAGATCTTATTCGCCACTTCAGCATCCACACTGGAGAGAAGCCCTATGAATGCCTAGAGTGTGGAAAGGCCTTTACCCGCATGTCGGGCCTTAGGAGGCACCAGCGGGTTCATACTGGAGAGAAGCCTTATCAGTGCATCGAGTGTGGGAAAGCCTTTTGTCGGAGCACAAACCTTATTCGACACTTTAGCATCCACACTGGAGAGAAACCATATGAGTGTGTGGATTGTGGGAAAGCTTTCAACCGCAGGTCACCCCTTGCAAGGCATCAGCGCATTCACAATGGAGAAAAGCCCTATCAACGCATCAAGAGTCAGAAAGTTTCTTGCCAGAGTGAAAACCTCATTCAACACTCCATCATTCACACTGAAAGTAGTCCTATGAATGCAGTGAAAGTGGAACAGCCTTCAGACGAAGCTCATTCCTCTCTCTGCATCGAAGGGTGTGTGCTGGATGAAACCCTACCAGTGTAACAGACATGGGAAGACCTTCTACAAGTGTTCAAACTTCAATCAACATACAAGAACTCTGTTAGGGAAATATTTTTTAGTATAACTATTGAAGAAAATCTGTGGTGAAAGGAAACTTCTTACTCAACATCTGGCCATGCCATTCACACTGAAGAGAAACTTCTTAAGTGCTATTTTTATGGAAAACCTGTTGGAGATCCTCAATTGCCATCTAAAGAATCATATTAGAAATTGACCCAGCCTAGAGTCTTATGTGTCTGAGAATTCACCATTGAGAGAGATCTAGACCTTTGGCAGCCATAGTTGGAAGTGTCCGTAATGTTAACTCCAAAATTGCCATGGCACAGCCAGATGCAGTGTGTCATACCTGTAATAGCAGCATCTTGGGAGGCTATGCCAAGATGATAGCTTGAGGCCAGGATTTCAAGACTAGCCTGGGCAACATAGTAAGACGCTATCTCTACAATAAATAAGGAATATTAGCCAAGTATAGTGGCATGTGCCTGTAGTCACAGCTACTTGGGATGCTGAAGCAGGAGTGCTAGGCTGCCATGAGCTGGGATCACACCACTGCACTATATCCTGGGTTACAGCATAAGACCCTGTCTCAAAAGAAAATTGTTACAGCACGGAAACAGGTTTTTTCTAAACTTACACATAGGAAAACATTCAGCCACATCTTAAGTTACAGTGAAATGTTATCTCAGGTATACTTTTTAAAAAAGAGGAGGAGACACAGAAAAGAAAGAAATGGGAGCACACCTTTCAGACTTCCTGACAAGCCCATGGCAATTTGTCATTATTTTATTTGAGGAGAGAGAAATGTTTTCGAAACAAAAGGGCCTTGTCCTCTTTTATTTTTCCCTGTATACATTCACTGCTGTCCAGTGTTGGTACAGTTTGACAAATGAGGTTACTTTTGAAAACACTTTGTGAAAACCTGGTTTGTTCCACAGCATTATATCTAACCTTGAGAAGCAAGAGCATAAGTCTGTATGAGCAATATGGAGGCTTGTGTTATGAAATAATTTTATCTTTAAGGAGATAGGATGTACATATGAATGGACATAATTAATTAAGTGTAATTACCAATCACACTTAAGACTGATTTTTAAAAAGCAAATTGTTTCTCCCTGTGTCTTTAACCATTCAGTACATATACTTTTCCTTTCTTTCTTTCTTTTTTTT
>NW_003852486.1:6990004-7000219 GCF_000181295.1 Otolemur garnettii | reverse complement strand
CCGCCACCCTTGGTATATGGGGCTGGCACCCTACTCACTGAGCCACAGGCACTGCCCCATATACCTTTTCTTGATCTTGATTTACTTGTTTATTTCCTTTTCTTTATTCTTCTTTGTGATTGGATAGTATAACTGTACATAGTGTAACTCAGGGGAACCCTAATTCTGCCCTATGATTGTGGTTCTCAACTTCTTTACTCCTCTCCTGAGTGACTTTTCCAAGTCTATCTGAACAATTTTCTAGAGGTCACATTATAGCCAAAACAAAACATAGCTAAATTAAGTTAAAGATTATGATAAACTCAAGCAAAACAAACAGAGAAGGAATCTCTTATAAAACATTGTGTGATGACTGACTATAAAGTGACTGGAATTTTAACAGATGACCCTGCCTGTGTATATGCAGGGAGGTGTGAATTTCTACCACCATGGACTTAGTCCCCATTACATGTATAATAACTAATACCTTTAGTGAGGATAATTTGGAACTCTTCCTTTGGTATTCCTTTTTTTTTTTTGCTTTCATTTTATTTTTAATTGACACATAATAATTGTGTACATTAATGGGGGTATAGTGGGATATTTTGATACATGTATACAGTGAATAATGATTAAGTAAGGGCAATTAGCATTTTGATCACCTCAAACATCATTTCTTTGTGTTGGGAACATTCAAAATCTGCTGTTGTAGCTCTTTAAAAAAAGTTAGTAAGTTATTGTTAATTATATTCAACCTATAATACCAGAGAACACTAGAACTTTTCCCTCCTATCTAGCTGCATTTTTTTCTTTATTCTGTCTGCTGCAGACAATTGTAGTTTTGTATTCATTAACCAACTTCTCCCTATCCCCTCTTCTTGCTGTCCTTTTCAGCTTGTAGTAACCATTGTTCTAGCCTCTACTTCTGTTAGATGAACTTTTTTAGCTTCTACGTATGAGAGGGAACAGGTGATATTTATCTTTTCATGCCTGGCTTACTTCACTTAACATAATGGCCTCCAAGGTTCTCCAAGTTGCTGTAAATCATGAGATTTCATTCTTTTGCATGACTGTTTTATATATGTTGCATTTTCTTTATCAATCTGTTGATAGACACTTAGGTTGATACCATATCTAGGCTATTGTGAAGAGTGCTACAATAAAATGGTATTGTAGATATCTCTTCAATATGTGGATTTCCTTTCTTTTGGCTGTATACTCAGTAGTGGGACTGCTGTGTGATGTTTCTGTTTTTAGTAGTTTTTTGTTTGTTCATTTGTTTTTTTGAAATGAGGTCTCATTGTGCTGCCCAGGCTAGTCTCAAACTCCTAGGCTCAAGTGATTCTCCTACCCGAGCCTCCCGGGTAGCTAGGACTATAAGCACATGCTGTGCTCAGTTCAGTTTTTAGGTTTTTAAGGAACATCCATACTGTTTTCCATAATGGCTATACTAATTTACATTACCACCAACAATGTATAAAGAGTTTCCTTTTTTACATTCTTGCCACCATTTGTTACTTTTTGTCTTTTTGATAATAGCCCTTATAACTGGGTGAGATATTTCCTTTCTGATTTGCATTTCTCTAATGATCATGATGCTATTGGCCATTTGTATGTCTCATTTGGGTTTTTGTTTTGTTTTTTTGAGACAGGGTCTCATTTTGTCACCTGGGCTGGAGTGTGTTGGCATGATCGTGGCTCACTACAGCCTCCACTTGGGTGAAGTGATCCTCCTTCCTCAGCTTCCTGTGTGGCTAGAATTATAGATGTGCTCCATGCTCCATTGCACCTGGCTATGTTTTTTTGTTTTGTTTTTTAGTGATAGGGTCTTGCTGTGTTGCCCAGGCTGCTTTCCAACTCCTGGGCTCAAGTGGTCCTCCTGCCTTGACCTCTCAAAGTGCTGGGATTACTGACATGAATTACCATGCTTGGCCTGTGTATCTCCTTTTAAGTGATGTCTTATTCAGCTCATTTGCTCATTTAAAAATCAGATTAGTGGGTGTTTGGGTTTTTTCTCTGTTGTTTGAGTTCCTTGTATATTCTGGGGATTAATGTCGGATGAATGTTGATCTTTGTCAGATGACTGTTTTGCAAGTATTTTCTCCCATTCTGCTGCCTTTCTCTTCACTCTGTTGTTTTCCTTTCCTATGCAGAAGTTTTTTAGTTTGATATAATTTTGCTTATTTTTACTTTGATTGCCTGTGCTTTTGAGGTCTTCATAAAATCTTTGCCCAGAACAATGTCCTGAAGTATTTCCCCTTTTTTTGCAGTTTTGGCCAGGGCCAGGTTTGAACCCACCACCTCTGGGATTTGGGGCTTTAAGCCACAGGTGCCACCCTTGTTTTCTTTTTAGATATAAGTCTTTAATCCTTTTTGATATGATTTTTGCATATGGTGAGAGTTAGGGGCCTAATTTCATTCTTCCATACATGGATATCCTAGCACCATTTATTGAAGAGACTGTCCTTTTCTCAGTGAGTATTATTTGTGCCTTTGTCATCACTCATTTGTCTGTAAATAATGTGGGTTTATTTCTTGGTTCTCTGTTTTGTTGCATTGGTCTATGTGTTCATTTTTATGCCATTACCATGCTATTTTGGTTACTCTAGCTTTGTAGTAGTATGGTACCTCTCATTTTGAGGTCTGGTAGTGTGGTACCTATCATTTTGTTCATTTTGCTCTGGATTACTTTGGCTATTCACAGTTTTATGTGATACCATGTGAATTTCAGGATTACTTTTTCTGTGAAGAATTTCATTAGTATTTTGACATTGAATCTGTAGATCACTTGAGTAGTATGTTGATTTTTACAATATTCTTGTAATTTGTGAACATAGGGTTTCTTTGCATTTTTTTTGTGCCCCTTTCAATTTATCAGTGTTTTGTAATTTTCCTTGTAGAGGTCTTTCATTATCCTTAGCTATTTTATTCCCATTGTAGCTATTATAATTGGGATTGCTTTCTCGATTTCTTTTTCATCTACATTGTTCTTTGTGTCTAGAAATGGTACTGATTTTGGGGCTGGGTGTGGTGGCACACACTTGTAATCCTAGCACTCTGGGAGGCCAAAGTGGGTGGATTGCTTGAGCTCAGGAGTTCAAGAGCAGCCTAATCAAGTGAGACCCTGTCTCTCTTACAAACAAAAACTAACTGGGCATAGTGGCACACATCTGTAGTCCTAGCTACTTGGGAGGCTGAGGCAGGAGGATTGCTCAAGCCCAAGAGTTTGAGGTTGCTGTGAGCTATGATGCCATAGCACTCTACCCAGGGCAACAGAGTGAGACTCTGTCTCAAAAAAAAAATAGAATTGATACTGATTTTTGTATATTGATTTTGTATCCTGCATCTTCATTGAATGATTATCAGTTCTCAGAGATTTTTGGTGTAGATTTTAGAGTTTTCACATATATATGATGTCGTCTACATACAGGGACGATTAGACAGCTTCCTTTTCAATTTGGATGCCCTTTATTTCTTTCCCTTACCTGATTCCCCTGGCTGGGACTTCAGTACTACATTTAGTAAAAAGGGTGAAAGTGGGCATCATTGTCTGGTTCTAGATGTTAGAAAGCTTTCAGCTCTTTGTTGTTTAGTATGTTAGCTGTGGGCTTGTTATTTCCGGCCTTTATTAATATTGAAGTACATTCCTTCTATTTACAATTTGTTGAGCATTTTTATCATGAAAGGATATTGAATATTATCAAATGTATTTTATGCATCTATGCAGTGTTTTTCAACCTTTTTTATCCCATAGCACACTTGAACCTATAGTTAAATTTCTGCAGCACACTTAAATTATGTTGATCAAAAAAAGAGTTAAAAAAAAAAGAATATATTTACTGTGCTTTGAACTTCTTTCAAAAATAGTTTAATTAATGATCTTAAAAATTTTTCAAAGCACACTTAAGATCCTCTCATGGCACACCAGTTGAAAATCACTG
Organism: Otolemur garnettii; assembly: GCF_000181295.1. Taxonomy (NCBI): domain Eukaryota; kingdom Metazoa; phylum Chordata; class Mammalia; order Primates; family Galagidae; genus Otolemur; species Otolemur garnettii. The sequence continues at coordinate 6,996,299 of NW_003852486.1, read as the reverse complement.
ATCTATGGAGATTATCATGGTTTTTACCTTTCATTCTATTGATGTGATATATCATATTTATTGTTTTGTATATTTTGAACCATCCTCGTATCCCTGGAATGAGTCATACTTGGTCATGATGAACATTCTTCTTGATGTGTTACTGAATTCAGCTTATCAGTATTTTGTTGAGGAATTTTATATCTTTGTTCATCAGGGGCAGTTTTGCTTTTATAGCCTGTGCCTTTGAGCAGTTTTTATATTGTATCCTTGTTTGATGTTGGTATCAGAGAAATGCTGGCGTGTAGAATGAGTTTGGAAGAAGTCCCTGCTCTTAAATCTTCTTAAAGAGTTTGGGAAGAATTGGTATTTAGTTTTTAAATGTTTCGTAAAATTCAGCAGCAAAACTGTCAGGTTATGGCCTTTTCACTGATAAGAGACTTCTTATTAATGATGCAGGTTGTTACTCACGATGGGTTTGTGAGTTTTTTTTCTTTTTTGGGGGTTTGGGTTTTCTTTCTTTCTTTTTTTTCTTAGGTTTTCTGTTTCTCCTTTTTTAATCCCAGTGGATTGACAGTAGAATTGTCACACAAATTTATTCATTTCCTCTAAATTTTCCAACTTTTTTAGTGTGGTGGTATTCATAATAGCCTCCAATAACTTTGTATATTTGCTAGTGTCATTTGTAATGTCTCATTTTTCATTTCTGATTTTATTTGGATCTTTTTTCTTACTGTTTTAGTATAAATAATGACTTTTCAAGTTTGTGTATCTTTTTAAGAACAACTTTTAACTGATCTTTTGGGGTTTTATTTGTTTTTGCTGCAGTATTATTTCTTTTCTTCCAATCTTAGGTTTAATTTGCTCTTTCTTATTCCTTCAGAGCATTGTTATGTTGTTTATGCGAAATCTTTCTGGGTTTTTTGGGTTTGTTTTTTCTACTTTGTTGCCCTTGGTAGAGTGTGGTTGGCATCGTAGCTTACAGCAACCTCAAACTCTTGAGCTCAAGTGATTTTCTTGCCTTAGCCTCCTCTCAAGTAGCTGAGACTTCAGGTGCCTGCCACAATGCCCAGCTATTTTTTAGAGATGGGGTCTCGCTCTCGCTCAGGCTGGTCTTGAACTCCTGAACTCAGGCAGTCTACCCACCTCGGCCTCTTAAAAGTGATAAGATTGCAGGCATGAGCCACTGTGCCTGGCCCTGTTTTTTGATGTAGGCATTATTGCTATAAACTTTCCTCTTAAAACTGCTTTTCCTGAATTCCGTAGGTTGATACGTTGTTTCTATTTTCATTTGTTTCAAAAAGCTTTTGAGGGCCAGGCACCTGTAATCCTAGCACTCTGGGAGGCCAAGGTGGGTGGATTGCCTGAGCTTGGAGGTTTGAGACCATCCTGAGCCAGGGTGAGACCTTGTGTCTAAAAATAGCCAGGAGTTGTGGCGGGTCATCCCAGCTACTTGGGAGGCTGATTCAAGAGAATTGCTTGAACCCAAGAGTTTGAGGTTGCTGTGAGCTGTGACACCATTACACTCTACCAAGGGTGACAAAGTGAGACTCTGTCTCCAAAAAAAAAAAAACTTGCGTTTCCTTCTTAATTTCTTCATTGACCCATTGGGCATTTGAAAGCATGTTGTTTAATTTCCATATTTGTACAGTTGCAAAAGTTCCTCTTGCTAATGATTTCTAGTTTTATTACAATCTGGGCATAAAAGGTACTTTTAAAATTTTTTTTCCGAGACAGAGTCTCAAGTCATAGCCCTGGGTAGAGTGCATGGTGTCATAGCTTATAGCAACCTCAAACTCTTGGGCTCAAGCAATCCTCTGGCCTCAGATTTTCTATTTTTGGTAGAGACAGGGTCTCCCTTTTGCTCAAACTGGTCTTGAACTTGTGAGCTCAAGTGATCCACCCGCCTCAGCCTCTCAGAGTGCTAGGATTATAGGCGTGAGCTACTGTGTCCGGCCAAAAAAGGTACTTCATATGTTATTTTTTCTTTTAAATTTGTGGAGATTTATTTTTTGGTTTAACATGTGGCCTATGCTGGAGAATGTTTAATGTGTTTACGAAAAGAACGTGATTCTGCAGCTTGTGGATGAAAAGATCTATAAATGTCTTGTAAGTCCCTTTCATGTGAAATGTCATTTAAATTCACAGTTTGTCTGTTGATTGTTTTGTCTATATGATCTGTCTGATGCTGAATGTGGAGTGTTGTCCTCAACTATGATTGTATTGATGTCTGTCTCTCCCATTAGATCAAATAATATTTGCCTCATCATATAGCTGGGTACTCTGGTGTTGGGTGCATATATATTTACAGTTGTCATATCTTATTGCTGATTTCATCTCTCACTAGTTTGTCTTAAACTCTCTTATCTAATATAAATCTAGCTATGCCTACTTTTGGTTTCTAGCTGTGTGGAATATCTTCTTCCATTCCTTCATATTCAATCTATGTGTGTCTTTACAGGTGAAGTGAGTTTCTTGTATGTAGCATAGAGTTGGGTCATTTTTATAATCCATTCAAGTAGTTTATATCTTTTAAGGAGGGCGTTTAATCTGTTTGCCTCTATATTATTATTGATAGATGAGAACTTACTCCTGTCATTTTGTTAATTGTGTTCTGAATGTTTTGTATATCCTTTGTTCCTTTCTTCCTCTTAATGTTTATCATTGTGTTTTGGTGGTTTTCTGTAGTGATAAGATTTAATTCTTTTATGTGCCTATCCTACTAGTGAGTTTTATAATTTTGCATGTTTTCATAATGGTGATTATCTTCTTTTCATTTCCAGGTATGACTCCCTTTAGCATTTCTTATAAGGCTGGTCTAGTTATGATTAATTCCCTTAGTGTATGCTTGTGTGGGAAAGACTGTTTTTCCATCATTTTCAAAGGATAGCTTTTCTGGGTGTAGTATTCTTGACTGATTCTTTTTTCTTTTAGCTCTTTGGATATATCATCTCATTCTCTGCTGGCCTGTATAGTTTCTGCTGAGATATCTGCTATTTGTACCATGTATAATGGGGTTCCCTTATTTGTGATTTCATATTTTTTTCTTACCTGTTTTTAGAATTCTCTCTTTGACTTTATCAGTTTGACTGTGTGTCTTGGAGATGACCTTTGGGGTTGAATTTATTTGGGGACTTTGAATCTTCCTGTGCCTAAATATCCATATCTCCCCCAAGACTTGGGAAGTTTTCAGCTATTATTTCACTAAATAGGGCTTCTTTGCCTTTTCCCATCTCTTCACCTTCTGGAACTCTGATAGTACCAAAAAAAAAAAAAAAAATCCTTTAACGGTATCTCATAAATCTTGTAGGCTTATTTTACCTTTATCATTCAGATTTGTTCTTCTGCTTGAGCAAGTCTGCACTGAAGCTCTCTTTTGTATTTTTTTATTTCATCATTGAATTCTTCAGCTGCAGAACTTAGTTGGTTGTTGTAATGATACTTCTTTGTTAAATTTCTCATTCATATTGTGAATGATACTCCTAATTTTGTTGACTATCAGTACTTTCTTGTTATCTAATTGAATTTCCTTAAGATTATTATTTTGAATTCATTTTCTGGCAATTTATAGATATCCCTTTCATTGTGTTCTGTTAATAGGGAGTTATTGTTCCTTTGATGGTGTCATATTTCCTTTTTCATATGTCTTATGTCCCTGCATTGATGTCTGCAAATCTTATAGAATAATAGCTTCTTCCATCCTTTCCAGATCACTTTCATAGGGAAACTTTCAGCAGTAGTTGGGTCTTACTGTGTTAGTTGAGAAGGGTATAGTGGCTGTTTCTGGATTGGTACAGTGGTATGATCTATGTTCAGCTTTGACAGCTGAATTCAACATTGGCAGTAACTGCAGATTCCTCAATAGCCTAGGATGTAAAAGTTTGTTGCAACAGTGGCATAGGTTTTTAGGGTCTTCTGTGGCAAGGGCTTTCTGGAGCCCTTCTTATTTTCCTCACAATGGTGATACATAGACAAGAAGGTACGTCTTGGTGTCACATTTGATATGGCCTACAAGCAGCCGCAGTTGCTCTGGGTTCCAGGTGCAGGTACTCCAGGCATTGGTGGGGCCAGGCTTCTAGGCTTAGTGTCTCATGAACCTACGTGGTATCTGGGTCTTAGGATGTAGGTTTGCTCTCAATGGCAGAGTTACATGTAGGGTGCCTACAGAGCCAGCATCTGTGACTGTGATGTATCCCCTAGCAGCTTGGGCCCAAGCAGCTGGGTTGTAGCTTTGATTCTACCTCTGGGAGGCAGGACACAGCACTGGCCCATGTCTGGGGAACAAGGGTACATTGGAGTTTTGGTCCCAGGGGGCAAGGTACACTTTGGGAACCATAGCTAATGGGACTTATTGGAGACTTGGATCCCAGGGGCTGAGGCACTGCATAAAGGTGACTCTGTAGACCTTGGGATGTTGAGGATCTGTTGTATCCCAAACTCTATGATGTCTGGTGCATCAGGAGAAAGTGCCCCAGAATGGTAGAGCACAGCTATGTGGACTGTAGTGGGTAGGGAGCAGCACAGTGATAACTCCCGAGGGTGGAGAGTGTCTTTTTTTAAAACAGAACCTCAAGCTGTCACCCTGGGTAGAGTGCCATGGTATCACAGCTCACAGCAATCTCTAACTCCTGGGCTTAAGCAATTCTCTTGCCTCAGCCTCCCAAGTAGCTGGGACTACAGACGCCCACCACAACATCCAGCTATTTTTTGGTTGTAGTTGCTATTGTAGTTTGTTAGGCCCAGGCTGGATTTGAACCTGCCAGCTCTGGACTGTGTGGCTGGTGCCTTAGCTACTTGAGCTATAGGTGCCGAGCCAAGGGTGAAGAGTGTCTTAACAGCTCAGACTCTAGGGATCCAGGTAAGAGGGTACTAAAGTTGTTTGGCTATCTCAGCTCAGCTCCTGCTCTGTTTCCCTGTGATGAGGGGTACTGTGTCAGCTCATCTCTGGAATGCACAGCTGCTCAGCTTAGCCAAGGCTTCCCCACAGGTAATGTGCCTCTTCAGCACAGGCCTGGGTTGTGTAACTTCTTCGGTTGGCCCAGGCACCATTTCCCTGGGATGCAGGGTGCTGCTTCAGATAGGTATTGGGGTGCATGACTGCTCTGGATGGCCAAGACACTCTTACCTGGGAGACAGGTACTGCTTCATCTTAAGCACTGGGGAAACATTACTGCTCTGTGTGCCAAGTACTTTTTTCTCATGAGGCGGGGTACCACTTTTGTTCAGGTAGAGAGGGTTTTGACTGTTATGTGTGGTCAGTGTACCAATTCCCTGGGATTCCAGAATTGCTTAAGTTCTGACTGAGGGGACAGAATGCAGCACTAACTGGGAGAGGTTTTCAAAGCAGCTCTGCCAAAGCACTAATTCCTCAGGAGTCAGTGTGCAGCTTCAGCTGAGGTCACTGGGGTCAGGACACAACAGTGACTGTGAGGTTGGTGGAGGAACTCTGTCAATGCAGTATTTCCCCAAGAGTCAATGTGCAGCATTGGTACAGACCACTAGAGGAAGGCACAGCCATGACTGAGAGAAATGGTACAATTCTGCCAAAGCACTGTTTCCCAGGAGGGAGTGGGCAGCTTCAACTACAGTGTAAGGTGGCAGGGCATAATGTAAGATGGGTTGTTAAGGGGTAGGTGTGGCTCTACCACTCCATTGCCACACAGGAAAAGGTGGAATAGCTGCTTGCAGTTTGGTGTGGGGATGTTAGACCGTCAGGTTAGGGTGGCTCTGTGATGGTGTAGCCTTGGGGATGAAGGAGTGCCATGGGCACATGCCTCTGGAGCAAAGACACACCCCAGCAGTAGTCCCCGTGCCAAGATAGCATAGCACAGTAGCTTTGTGGACTGCAGGAGGCAGACCATAGTGTCAGCTCTTTCTCTGTGGGGAGTACAACTGTGGGAGCCTCCCTCAACTGAGCTTAGTGCCTTTGAGAATTGCAGAAGACCCCTGAGGTGAAGGCTGTTGAGGAGGGCTGTGAGGATCCTGTTACTTACCTTTTCCTGTAAGGAAAAGCTCCTCCTGGTTTCTACCTAATCCTGACTGGGGGATGGATTTGTGGGAGCCAGGTATTTTTTCCTATTCTCTATGTGGCTATCCTGAGTTTCTGTGCTCACGAGGGTTTCAGTTACTTCTTTGTTGTACACCAGTGTTTTCCTTCAGTTATTTTCATTAAAGTGTGTTTATTTGTTGTTTTGTCTGTTTTCATGTATGTATGGGCATATCTAGGGGCTACTAATTGACTTTTTTGCTGACTTCTTGCTACAGATATTTGGTTGCAAACATTTTAACTTGTTAGCTGTAAATAACTAGGAGTACA
>NW_003852486.1:6982255-6988546 GCF_000181295.1 Otolemur garnettii | reverse complement strand
CATCATAGCTCATTTTAACCTCAAACTCCTGGGTTCAAGCCATCCTATTGCCTCAGCCTTCTGAGTAGCTGAGACTACAGGCATTAGCCACAATGCCTGGATATTTTTTTCTATTTTTAGTAGAGACAGGGTCTCGCTCTTGCAGGCTGGTCTCAAATTCATGAGCTCCAAAGATTGTCCCACCTCAGCCTCCCATAGTGCTGTGAGCTATCACACCCAGACAATTATGTCTTTTTTTTTAGAGACATAGTCTCACTTTGTCGTCCTCAGTAGAGTGCTGTGGCATCACAGCTCACAGCAACCTCCAGCTCTTGGGCTTAGGTGATTCTCTTGCCTCAGCCTCCTGAGTAGCTGGGACCACAGGTGCCTGCCACACCACAACACCCAGCTATTTTTTTGTTGTTTGGTTGGGGCCAGGTTCAAACCCGCCATCCTAGGTATATGGGGCCAGCACCCTCCTCACTGAGCTATAGGCGCCGCCCCAATTATGTATCTCTTAAGCAACATGCCAACCTATAGTTTAAGAAATTGTACTCCTGCACTGTGTATGAGTGGATAGACTAGTGGGGGGGGCATCTCAGAGGAGAGATGCTGGCATATTAAAGATGGCACGACTACAATCTCTAACATAGAAAAGTTATGTGCCCTTTGAGTATGTATTTGTGTACTTCTCCTGAGAGGAGTGAGAACGCCTTAAGGAAGCTCAGAGACTCCTGTACATGTACCAATGATATAATACTAGGGGGAGAACTTGTGACTACTCTGGGCAAATCCCTATTTTACTTACCTACTGTTACATGGGAAATTACCCCTAAAGTTTAGTCCCTCTGTACAGTAAAAATCCCTCTTAGCGTTCCTTACTGTCTTTAGACATATTTGAATAAAGACATGATGTCTAGAGTGTTTCCTGCCATCTTGTGACCAGAGAGTTAAAGCCAATACTCTGAACATAGTGTAGATTACAAAAAACCTGGATCCTTCATGACATAAGGCATTAAACAACTGAAAATTTTAGATTCCTATCTGTAGAATAATTAAAAATAAAATCTTGGTCTTTAACTTGTAATGAAGTCACTCTGACGTGGTTTACAGTCGGGATTTTTTTTTGAGACAGAGTCTCACTATGCCGCCCTTGGTAGAGTACTGTGGCATCACAGCTCACAGCAACCTCAAACTCTTGGACTTAAGTGATTCTCTTGCCTCAGCATCCCAAGTAGCTGGGCCTACAAGCCCCTGCCACAACACCTGGCTATTTTTTTGTTGCAGTTCTTACTTAGCTGGCCTGGGCCAGGTTCAAACTCACCAGCCTCAGGGCATGTGGCCAGCACCATAACCACTGTTTTATGGGTGCTGAGCCTACAGTAGGGATTTCAACGGTTCTATAATATCTACACAGCTTTCCTCACCTGCACTGACACCAGACACTCTGGTCCTCTATGACACAGAATATAAAAACCTTAACTATAATGTCTGTTCTATATCCTAACTCTAAACCATTTAATTTTATCCTAAGGATTCTATACATGTGAAAAGGAGAATTATCTCTCTCTCTAAGCTGGGTAATCTTTTTTCTTTTTTTGAGACAGAGCCTCAAGCTATCGCCCTGGGTAGAGTGCCGTGGCATCACAGCTTACAGCAACCTCAAACTCCTGGGTGTAAGCAATTCTCTTGCCTCAGCCTCCCAAATAGCTGGGACTACAGGCACTCACCACAACACCCAGCTATTTTTTGGTTGTAGTTGTCATGTTGTTTGGCAGGCCTGAGCTGGATTCAAACCCACCAGCTCTGGTGTCTGTGGCTGGTGCCTTAGCCACTTGAGCTACAGGTGCCACCCCATTTTTTTTTTTTTTTTTGAGACAGAGTCTCACTATATTGCCCTCGGTAGAGTGCTGTGGTGTCATAGCTCACAGCAACCTCAAACTAACTCCTGGGCTCAAGTGATTCTCTGGTCTGAGTCTCCCAAGTAGCTGGGACTAAAGGCCCTTGCCACAACGCCCAGCTATTTTTAAAGACTGGGACTCACTCTTCCTCAGGCTGGTCTTGAACTCCTGAGCTCAAGCAATCAGCCCATCTTGGCCTCCCAGAGTACTGGGATTACAGGTGTGAGCCACTGAGTCTGACCTCAAGCTGGGCAAATTAATACTGCAAATTATCAATAATCATGTTCTTCTAGTGCTAATCAAGCCACAGTTCTGATATAATTCTTTTATAGTATCATCTTCTAGGAAATTAATTCCATCTCCATTCCTTGACTTAAGGTCTTGTTATCATGCTTTTCTCCACTTGAAAGTTAAATATCTGGAGGGCATGTTCTGCATATCCTACTTACATTTTCATTCCCACATGTATCCTCACCTCATTGGAAGCTGGACTTTATTCTCTCACCTCCATAGTCATGGGACAAAGAAGAAAGAAGTTACTGAAAAGTACTATTAAGACTTTGCAACTGGTGGCCGGGCTCTTGTAGCTCAAGCGGCTAAGGCGCTAGCCACATACACCAGAGCTGGTGGATTTGAATCCAGCCCTGGCCTGCTAAACAACAATGACCCACTACAACCAAAAAATAGCCGGGAGTTGTGGCGGTGCCTGTAATCCCAGCTACTTTGGAGGCTGAGGCAAGAGAATCGCTTAAACCCAGGACTTAGAGGTTGCTATAAGCTGTGATGCCATGGCACTCTACCCAGGGCGACAGCTTGAGGGTCTATTTAAAAAAAAAAAAAAAAAAGATTTTGCAGTTGAGCAAGTTGGCTTATGCCTGTAATCCTACCACTCTGGAGGGTGGAGGAGGATAGATTGCTTGAGCTCAGGAGTTGGAGACCAGCCTCAGCAAAAGCCAGACCTGCAGATCTTCTAAATATAGAAAAACTAGTGGGGCACCAGTTGGTGGTGGGTGCCTGTAGTCCCAGCTACTTGGGAGCCTGAGACAAGAGGATAGCTTCAGCCCAAGAGTTTGAGGTTGCTGTGAACTATGACACCATAGCACTCAACCCAGGGCAACTCTGTATAGAGAGATTCCAACCACAAGACTTTACTGGTTTCTTGTCTGCTGACAGGTAAGTTTGATTGATCCACGGTTCATCTTTTCCCCTTCACTTACTAATATACTCTTACTCTTTTCATGGTGTCACCCAATATCACTTTAAGTAACCGTGTAAGCTAACAACTCTCAAATTTACACATTCATCAGCTAAGTTCTTTGCCAGTTAAAATAAATAAAAACAAATTTACACGTCCAGGTGGTAACATTCTGCCACTATCCAGTCATAGATTGAGTTGCTAGGTGGCACGGACACTTTATGGTCTTAACAGCTATTTCAAACGGGACCATGGTTGAAATTGGAGTCCTGACCTTCCCTCTAAGCTACGGCTTACTTGCCACCTCCTCACCTCAGGGAATGGCGAGTCCACTCTGTATCCTCTAGGTCCGCTAAATTTTGCAAAAGTCCATGCGTCCTATAGAAGGGGTGCTGCGCCAAAAGCAGTCCTAGACAGACCGGTCCGTCCAATCGCAATATTCCGGGTAGGATCCAGGGTCCTTTTCAGTGATTATTTTAACGGTTTATTCATCCTTAAATGCAAAGTGAACGGGAAGTCACGGGTCCAGTCCATGGCCAGATTAAACGCCGTTTCACTTGTCCTGACCCTGGGCGAATGTTTCCCCCTCCTGTACCTCGATCTGACTGAACATAGAAAGCATCACATGGGCACTCCGACTTTTACCCTGAGTACAAAGGCGGCCCGGAAGCGACACTCGGTCTTTAAGCTCATTAACGTGCAAGAAGACCCGCTTCCAAAGCTCACTGCGCCCGGTCACAGGTGAGGAAAAACTGCATTACCCAGAAGGCATCGAGAGCCTAAACCAATGACGGCCCAGGACAGGGGGAGACTCCCCGACCCTCAGCGGGAGGCGGGACTGCATTTTCTCTCCGATGACGTCATCTCCCGCGCCGCGTCATTCCTGAGCCTGTCTGGCTTGGGGAGAAGGCCGCAGCAGGGAGGGCAGTGAGGGAGTTGTCTTCCCCTCCGCGTGTTCGGGAGTCTGACGTGTCCCTTCTTCCCTAACGGTGTCCCTGGGCGACCGTCGGGACCCTGACCTCTGCACCCGATCTCCGTCTTTAACAACTCGGACGCGGGATCCTGGGCTTTATGTGGATTTTTCTCGGGTAAAACTGAGGCTCGGAGTGCGGGAGTCAGTCGACGTCACCCGGTCCGAGACGGAGAAGGGCCGGGGTTCGGCTGAGCCTACCGGATCCCGGGCCCCGCTCGGTTCACAAAGGTCCCAAGATGGCAGCATCGTGGACCGAGCCGGCGCAGGTGAGTGGGCGGGGGTTCTGGCCTTGGTGCTGCTCTGCTGTTTTGGGGAGGCCTCCTGGGCGGGGTGGGAGCGGAGAAGGCCACTGAGTGTCTCGTTTATTTTTGGGTAGTGGTCGTAGCTTGTTACTTATTTTATCCGCAGTGCTCCAGCAGCGTCGGGCCTCTGACAGGGGCTCAGTCGGTGGTTCAAGGGTGAATTTTCCTTCTAAGGGCTCTCGTCACATGTGGCATCGATCCGACCTCGTGTTACCTGCAAGTCCTACCCCGTTTTCTCTGGCCAACCTCTCCTGACCTTGTCCTTCCGTTTCTCCTTGATCCTTTGCTCTTCAGACACCCATGCAGAGTTCTCTTGCATTTCCCAGCCTTTGTCCTTGCACTTCCATTTGCCTGAGACACTGTCCCTGTAACTGCATCCTCCGTCTTACATCCTTGTAGCCCCTGCTCAGATGTCACCTCTTAGGAGAGGTCTTTTTTAACATCAGATGAAAGTGGTCCCTTCTACACTTGCCCACAGTCTGACACTTTAGTAGGGAATTTGGCAGTAATAAATAATGTTGAGTTTTTCTAGGATGTCATGGGATTAAGGATAAAACAGAATTATGGTAGCTAACCTTAATTGAGTCATTGCTGTGGGCTGATAGGTGGGCATAGTGTATCACTTCATTTAATCTTCAATTTCTTTGAATTAGATTCTCTTGTCGTTATTGTTTTGCACAAGAGAAATTTGAAGCTCACAGGGGTTTGATTACCTGCCCTATGTATCTGCAGCCTTTACGTATTAAAATTATCACATCTGTCTTCTTACCTCCCACAGTGGATAGGGAGGCCTGGTAATGACAACTAAGAAAACCTGTGCAAGGTAAGCAGGCCTCCTTCTGGCAAGTGGGTTTGGGCATGTGGGACATGGCATTTCAGGTAGGTAGTACTGTGTCAGCAAAAATATTGTATATTGGTTGTTTAAGGAGTACTCAGGGAACCTGCCTTGTTTCCTTGGTGATTTTCTATGTGGTAATACCCCTCCCATACTAGCGGACTTGTCCTCTGAGGGTGAGATTGTATGGTCTTTTGCTGGATGTTTTTTTGTACTATGTCAGGACAATCATCATGGCCATTCGGGGGAATTGTGTTCTCATTGTTGCAGCTTTGTACAGCCTCTCTGACTCTTCTTCCCCGTTCTTGAAGTGTCTTGGCCTCAGGAGTGCATGGTGGTAGGATTAAAGGTGGAAAAAGAAGCAGTGGGTCATTGTGGATTCTCCCTGGGCATGTATAAAGCCCAGAAGGCGTGTCCATGGCAATGGAAGTAGGTCCAGGTCCTGCCACTTCTGAGGCAGGTGCCACCACCTCAGGTGACTCTTCCATGACATGGGTGATGGTAACTACTGTTCTTTGCCTGTGTCCATGAAAATATTTTCAAGGTGGTGAGGCCGGGCATTATGTCATGTGCCTTTAGTCCAGCTACTTGGGGGATGGGGTGGGCGCATCATGAGTTAAAACCCAGCCTATGCAAAAGAGCAAGACCCTATCTCCCCTCTCAACTAAAAAAAGTGCTGAGAATATTTCCATGGTGGATGGTTGAAATGGATTTATGGATTTAAAGTGTTTCACATCCTTATTTTTTTATTATTTGTTGTTGTTGTTGTTGCTGTTGCAGTTTGGTACTTGCCACCCTTGGTATATGGGGCTGGTGCCCTACTCACTGAGCAATAGGCACCACCCATTTCACATCCTTATTAAATGTGGATTATCTTTCCTCCTGATGGAGGAAAGTCCATGGTTAGAACATAGATCAGGCTCAGCGCCTTTAGCTCAAGTGGCTAAGGTGCCAGCCACATACACTGGAGCTGGTGGGTTCGAATCCAGCCCAGGCCTGCCAAACAACAATGACAACTATAACCAAAAAATAGCTGGGCATTGTGGCAGGTGCCTGTAATCCCAGCTACTTGCGAGGCTGAGGCAAGAGAATCTCTTAAGCCCAAG
>NW_003852486.1:6976725-6978617 GCF_000181295.1 Otolemur garnettii | reverse complement strand
AGGCCTGCCAAACAACAATGACAAGTACAACCAAAAAATAGCTGGACATTTTGCCAGGCACCTGTAGTCCAGCTACTTGGGAGGCTGAAGCAAGAGAATTGCTTCTGCCCAAGAGTTTGAGGTTGCTATGAGCTGTGATGCCATGGCACTCTACCAAGGGTGAAATAGTGAGAATCTGTCTCAAAAAAAAATAAAGTTCTTCTGTGACACTGGCTTCTGAATTGGGGTGTATCAACCTAGTCATCTGTTTCTTTGCTCCCTGTTCTTGGTTCAGGTCTCTAGGCATTTTCCCTCACTGAAGTCATAAGATGCTGAGTGACAACAGAAGTGACAGAAATCCTTGTTCGGCTGTTCCCTGAATAAATGCTTTGTCTTAGAACAGCTGATTTAAGTCATCCTCAGCCTCATTCTCCTGGTCATCAGGGATGCCATTTGCAAGATGACAGAGACCATGAGTTTTCCACCTGCCTTGGTGGAAGTTGCAATCACCTAGGGAATGTTTTAAATCTACTGATGGGCCAGATGTGGTGGCTCACACCTGTAATCCCAGCACTTGGGAGGCCGAGACGGGTGGATCACATGTGCTCATGAGTTCGAGACGAGCCTGAGCCAGAGCGAGACCCTGTCTCTAAAAAAATAGCTGGGCATTGTGGTGGGTGCCAGTAGTCTCAGCTACTTGGGTGGCTAAGGCAAGAGAATTGCCTAAGCTCATGAGTTTGAGGTTGCTGTGAGCTATGACACCACCGTACTCTACCTAGGGCGACAAAGTGAGATTCTGTCTCAAAAAAAGTCAATAAATAAAAAATGAATAAAATTTACTGATATCCAGGCCTGACACTCGGAAATTTTGTTTTGGTTGGTCTGCAGTGGCAATGAGGCATATTCAAGTATTTCTGATTCACAGGAAGTTCTAAGGCGCTGTAACTTGCATTAATTACCGAAGCACTTTAGGAAAGATGTCTGAACAGTTTTGAGATACCATAGGAAGGAGTTCAAAGGGAATTGATGCTGTGTACACAGGAAGCACTACTATTTGCTGTCTTTGGGGCCGAGTGATGGGTTTTTCACAGTTGGTTTCCAACTCATAGATGAGCCTTTTTACTTAGATGAGAGTAGCTTCATTTTAAGGTCTTTTCCATCCTGAAGTGCCAGATGAGACTGAGGTTTCTGTCCTCCAACCAAACTCCATATGTCTTCTATTGTTCTCCATGCACAGGTTGTCCTTTGTCCAAACCAGACCTGATCTACCAGTTGGAGCACAGCCAGGATTTATGGGCAGTGGAGGAAAATCTGTCCCAAAGCTCCTATGTAGGTAAGAGCCAGCAGCTGGGAAGGTTGAGGTGATGGCAGCTTGCAAACAGAAGGATGAACAATTGCCTCTGAATTTTGCGGGAGTCTTCCTGTTGTGGCCTCTCTAGGAGCACATCCACAGAACCATTTAACCTGTGGTCTCTCTGCCCTCCACACTGCTCAGCCCCATCACACTCTTTACGGCTTCTGCATAAGTTCAGGATCTTGGCCCTAACTCTTGGGTTTTAAAACCAGCTTTAACATAAAACAGCTTGTGACCCTGGGGAAGCTGTGTGATGTTGACCTTTGCATGTAAGTTGAGCCATGTTAAATCTAACTACTCTGACCCGCATACTCCAGAATTTTGGTGTTTTTGGAATATGGAAACGGTTTTCGTCAGCGGTGACTTCTATGCTACGTTGTTATTCACAGATCTGGGTGCCTTCTGTCATCAGCATAAGATGTTAAGGCTTCCCTGGCATCACCTAGCTGGTAGCAGGAAAGTGAGAGAAGGGAACATAGTGTACCCACTTCCACACACATTACTTCCCTTCACATTCCAGTGATAAGACTTTTGTCGGCTCGGCGCCTATAGCTCAACC
>NW_003852486.1:6972737-6976332 GCF_000181295.1 Otolemur garnettii | reverse complement strand
ATGAACATCTGCTCAGTCCACTGTGCTCAGTCTGTTTCTAAAGAATTATAGTAATAATATTTTATATGTCATCTTGTTTGAAGATGCAGTAGATTATACATGAATCTGTTTCTAATCCAGTGTGAGTAGCCCAGTATAAGTAAGCTATAACATGGCTAAGCCGTGATAGCTTGTATTTCCTCTGCCCTCTGAGGAACAAGACCTTTCTAAGGACAACTGACCTTTGATCTATTTAATATGGGTTTGTATTACACAGGTTCACTTATAAGTGGATTTTTTTCAATAAATATATTGGAAAATGTTTTGGAGATTGCAATAATTTGAAAAACTGACAGATGACCGATATAGTCTAGAAATACTGAAAAAAAAAGTTAGAGGCCATGTGAGTACAATGGTTTAAGACAACAAAAATAGTTCCAGCAGAATTTTTTATTTTTTATTTTTTTTTTATTAGTCAAGTGCAGTAGTGAGAAGGGGGGAAAGAGTAGAACAAGGAGTTCAATCTGTAACTGACTGTGAACAATCAAGTGAGATAACTCACTACCTTTGGACCAGCCTGTTCCAGCAGAATTTAATGTTAGCTGTTTTGTGGCACTTGGCAAACCACTCAGATGCCATAAGACTCCATGTAATGTTCTAAGAAAATGCATTTTTGTTGTCTTAAACCATTTTACTCACATGGCCTCTAACTTTTTTTTTTTTTGAGACAGAATCTCACTACATTGCCTTGGATAGAGTGCTATGGTGTCACAGCTGACAGCAACCTCAAACTCTTAGTCTTAAGTAATTCTCTTGTCTCAGCCTCCCAAGTAGCTGGGACTACAGGCACCCACCACAATGTCCAGCTATTTTTCTGTTGCAGTTGTCATTGTTGTTTAGCTATTGGGCTGTGTTCAAACCTTCCAGCCTTGGTGTATGTGGCAGGCACCCTACCCACTGAGCTATGTGTGCCACCAGCCTCTAACTTTTTATTAGACCTCAGGTGTACAAATTTTGATTAAGATTTTTTATCTGGACCTCAGTGTACAGATTTCGATTAAGTATAAATCTTGGCTTATTATATACTCTCATCATGGATTAATACATTTATTAAATTAATTTGCTAATGTCTTAATACCCTCACCCAACTCAAGAATGAGAACTTTACTCAAACTCTCCTGTCTTAGTTTTGGTCACTGTTGCAACTGTACTATACCCTGGGTGACTTAAGAACAAATACTTATTTCTTATAGTTCTCGTGGCTGGGAAGTCTAAGATCAAAGTACTGATAGATATGGTGCTTGTTGAGAGCCTGCTTCTTGGTTTGCAGATAGCCATCTTTCTGTTGTATTGTCACACAGAAATTACTGATAAAACCTGTTGGAATTGTATATACATTTATATATTGATTTCAGGAGAATTGATAATTTTATATTATTAAGTTTATATAAATCTTATAAAGTTTTATAATTTTCTCTGTCAAATGGTATCTTTTTCTAGTTTTTTCAGGCTACTGTTTCTAAGGATCATAATTAAATTATAGATCCTTAAATTATAGTTTTGGGAGAATTGATAACTATATTCTTCATTCATGTAGATTTTTATTGTCTTTAAGTTCTATAGTTTTCTTCTTCAAGATCTGGTCTGTATTGTTAGTCATTCACTTATGTGTTCCTCTCTCATAGTGGGCTCAACATGTCTATTCAGAGCCTGTTCACCTGTGTCTTGGGAGTGACCAATGGTTACTGTCAGCTGTCCCCAGAGCAGAATCTTGGGCATGAGCTTCCTTTCTGCCCTCACCTGTCTTGTATCCTCACCAACCCATCTTTCATAGGCTACATCTTCTCACTGCAGTTTCCTGTATTTTCTGAAGACTCTGCCTTTGTACATTTATTTCCTAAGGCTGAAGCTTCCTTTCCAAATTCTGTAGATGGCAGCTGTACCTCTCCTTTAGGTTTTAGGACTCAGCTCATGAGGCACAGCCTCTGGGAAGCATGGTCGACCTTTTCATTTCTCCCATCATGGCTGCATTTGGTGCCTGTTCCCTACCTCCCTAGTACCTTGGCATGTTCTTGCTTTGAGTAAATTCCTCACACACAGTGTCATTCTTATTCTGTTCACCCAGCCCAGCATGGCTCTGTATTCTAGACAGTCTGTCCTCTGTCCCAGCCTCTTCCTCTGTGTTTCCTCTGTGTTCAAGCGCCAAAGATAAAGAAATTTCCATCCTGGATTTCAGAGATTTCAAGTCATAGCTATTTTCAAATAATCACTGTTTTCATCTTATTTTTGTCACTGAAATGGGGATTTTGTTTCATCCATGAGCCCATCCCTAGTAAGCCCTTTTGTTGTATTCCTATCAGGTGACACCACCAAACCCATGACCTCAGAGCCTGCCTGTCTTCACCTTGACTTGCCCGAGGAAGTCTCTCTCCAGGAACAAATGACACAGGGAACCTCAGGGGCCCCTCAGCTGGGAGATGCCCAGGATCAGGATGGGCCAGCTGAAATGCAAGAAGGCCACTGGAGACCTGAAATGGACCCAGAGAGGAAGAAGCTGCCTTGGAAAATGAGCCCTGAACATGATGTTTTGGGTACAGGTGATGGTTTATGTTCAATGATTATACAGGAACAAGTCTCTCCAGAAGGTGGCATCTATGACTATGACTCACATGGACCAATTACAGATCACTTGATGTATAAAGGGAAAAATTCCTATAAATGTGAGGAATGTGGAAAAGTGTTCAAAAATAGTTGTCTCCTTGTTCAACATGGACAGATTCACACTCGAGTGAAGCCCTATGAGTGCACAGAGTGTGGGAAAACCTTTAGCAAGAGCACACATCTCCTTCAGCACCACATCATCCATACAGGGGAGAAGCCCTACAAGTGCAGCGAATGTGGGAAGGCCTTCAACCGTAGGTCACACCTCACACGGCATCAGCGGATTCACACTGGAGAAAAGCCTTATAAGTGCAATGAGTGTGGAAAGGCTTTCACCCACCGCTCTACTTTTGTCTTGCATAACAGAAGCCACACTGGGGAAAAACCATTTGTATGCGAAGAGTGTGGCAAAGCCTTTCGAGACAGGCCAGGTTTCATACGACACTATATTATCCACACAGGAGAAAAGCCCTATGAATGTACTGAATGTGGGAAGGCCTTTAATCGTCGGTCATACCTCACGTGGCACCAGCAGGTTCACACTGGAGTAAAACCCTTCAAGTGCAATGAATGTGGGAAAGCATTTTGTGAGAGTGCAGACCTCATTCAACATTATGTCATCCATACTGGGGAGAAGCCGTATAAATGCCTGGAGTGTGGGAAGGCCTTCAACCGCAGATCACACCTCAAGCAGCACCAGCGGATTCACACTGGAGAGAAGCCTTATAAGTGCAGTGAATGTGGAAAGGCCTTCACCCACTACTCTACTTTTGCCTTGCATAAAAGGACCCACACTGGAGAAAAACCTTATGAATGCAAGGAATGTGGAAAAGCCTTCAGCGATAGGGCAGACCTCATTCGACACTACACCATCCACACTGGTGAGAAGCCCTATGAATGCCTTGAGTGTGGGAAGGCCTTTAGCCGCAGTTCACACCTTACAAGGCACCAATTG
>NW_003852486.1:6968670-6972609 GCF_000181295.1 Otolemur garnettii | reverse complement strand
TCCATCATTCATACTGGAGAAAAGCCATATGAATGCAGTAAATGTGGAAAGGCCTTTAATCGTAGCTCATCCCTAACTCAGCACCAACGAATTCATAATAGGAGAATCCCTCCCAGTGTACCAGATGTGAGAAAACCTTTTATAACTGCTCAGACTTCACTTAAAATCAGAGAATTCCTATTAAGAAAAGAATTTTTGAATATGACCACTGAAGAAAATTTGTGGTGAAGGGAAGTATTTTACTCAGCATCTGGCCATTTATACTAAAGAGCAACTCCGTAAACACTATTTCTCTGAAGAAATTTGTTATAGGTCCTCATTTGTTATCTAAAGAATCTTGTTAGAAAATGGGCTTGGTGCCTGTGGCTCAAGTGGCTAAGGCGCCAGCCACATATACCTAAGGTGCCGGGTTCGAATCCAGCCACCAAACAACAATGACAGCTGCAACCGAAAAATAGCCGGGTGTTGTGTGGGCACCTGTGGTCCCAGGTACTTGGGAGGTGGAGGCAGGAGACTTGCTTGAGCCCAGGAGTTGGAGGTTGCTGTGAGCTGTGATGCCACGGCACTCTACCAAGGGTGATAGCTTGAGGCTCTGTCTCAAAAAAAAAAAAAAGAAAGAAAGAAAGAAAATGACCCAGCCTAGAGTCTTATTCTTCATCTGATAATTCACCCATGAGATAGATCTACTGGTTATTGTGCACATAGGAAAGCATTCAGCCATATCTTTCTACTTAGTTTACGGTAAAATGTTATTTAAGGTATATTTAAAGAAAGAAGGAGACATGAAAAATATAAAGAAATGGGTACACAGCTCTTTTTAGATTTCCCTGAGATGCTCCTTTTTTTTTTTTTTTTTTTTAAAAGAGACAGAGTCTAACTTTATTGCCCTTGGTAGAGTGTCATGTCACAGTTCACAGCAACCTCCAACTGCTAGGCTTAGGCGATTCTCTTGCCTCAGCCTCCCTGGTAGCTGGGATTACAGGCACCCACCAGAACACCTGGCTGCTTTTTTGTTGCAGTTTGGCCAAGGCCAGGTTCAAACTCACCACCCTTGGTATATGGGGCTAGCACCCTACCCACTGAGCAACAGGTGCTGCCCAAGATGCTCCTTCTAATTTACCATTTTTCCCCACTATTTTATCTAGGGGTAGAGGTGAATAATGTTTCAGAAACAAAAGAGCCTCTCCCTTTTTTGTTTCCTATTATATACATTTATGGTGGTCCAGTGTAAGGACAGTAAAGATAAATGACATTTTGCTTGAAAACATTTTGTGGGAACCTGCTTTTTCCCACATTTTCTGTACCCTTGAGGAGCAGGCACATGTCTTTATGTCTTTATGAGAAACATGGAGGTATAAATTATGAAACAATTTTATATTGAAGGATGTACATATGAATGAGCATATTTTCCTGTGATATTAAGATCTTTGATCTAAAAAAAACTATTCATGTTTAATAACCTAATACACAAGCCGGGTGAGGTGGCTCACTCCTGTAATCCCAGCATTCTGGGGGGTTAAGGCGGGTGGATCACTTGAGCTCACAAGTACAAGACCAACCTGAACAAAAGTGAGTCCCTGTCTCCTCTCTACTAAAAATGAAAAACTAAGGCAAGAGGATCACCTGAGCCTATGAGTTTGGGGTTTCTGTAAGCTATTATGCCACAGCATTCTACCATGGGTGACAAAGTGAGACTGTCTCAAAAAAAATTTATGACACACATTCTTTTTCTTGATCCCAATTTATTTCCTTTCCTTTATATTTTTGTGGGATGTGGATGATAGTGTCACTGTATCTGATGTAACCCAGGAGTGCTCTAGTTCTTCCCTCTGCCATTTTTCAGCTTCTCTACCTTTTCTTAGAGTTCTCCAACAGCACTTCAACAATTATCTAGAGGTTGAAATAGAGCCATAACAATGCACTTAGCTAAATTAAGTAAAATTTTATGATAAACTTAGACAAACACATAAAAGAGATCTCAGTTTAATCTTTTAAAAGATTGTGTGGTTTGTTATGTTACTGGAATTTTAACAGGTAAACCTGTGTGTGTATGAATGTAGGGATGTGTGAGTTTTACAGTTGTTACCATGGACTTAAAATTGACTGACTAATGCCTTTAGTCTTGAGTATTTTGGAATTCCTCCTTTGGTAATCTTTTTGAGCTTAGTTTTGAGCTGCATGTGTTAGTATTACCTTACATTAAGAAAAATACTGGGCTCGGCACCTGTGGCTCAAGTGGCTAAGGCACCAGCCACATACACCTAAGGTGGCAGGTTTGAATCCAGCCGGGCTGCCAAACAACAATGATGGCTGCAACCAAAAAATGGCCAGGCGTTGTGGTGGGCGCCTATGGTCCCAGCTACTTGGGAGGCGGAGGCAGGAGACTCACTTGAGCCCAGGAGTTGGAGGTTGCTGTGAGCTGTGATGCCACGGTACTCTATCCAGGGGAATAGCTTGAGGCTCTGTCTCAAAAAAAAAAAAAAGAAGAAGAAGAAAAATACTGTACAGAAAGATGTAAAAATAATTAATGTGGGATGGCACCTGTGGCTCAGTGAGTAGGGTGCCGGCCCCGTATACCCAGGGTGGTGGGTTCAAACCCCGCCCTGGCCAAACTGCAACAATAACAACAATAAAATAGCCAAGTGTTGTGGTGGGCATCTGTAGTCCCAGATACTCAGGAGGCTGAGGCAATTGCCTAAGCCCAAGAGCTGGAGGTTGCTGTGAGGTTGTGATGCCACAGCACTCTACCCAGGGCTACAAAGTGAGACTCTGTCTTTTATTAAAAAAAAAAAAAATTATATATATATATGTATATATATATGTATTAACTTTGAACTCTTTAGAGCCTTTTAAATGACTAAGTATGTAGTTTTGCATTGTCATTGTAGGCAGAGCCATTTGTATTGTATTAATACATGTCTTTACTTCAAAGGCACTTTGTCCTTTTCAAACCATGGGTAAGAAGAACCTCTCACCAAGTTTATGGTCTTAATGTTTTTAATTAATGTTTTCTCCTAAAAGTTTTGTTTTACCTTGTACCATTGAATTTTTTGAAATATTTTTTCCTAAAAGTTTTGTTATTTTACCTTATACATTTAAATTACTGTTTTTTTGGTTTTTTTTTTAGGATATGAGGGTTAGGTTGAATTTCTCTTGTTGTTGCCTACAGATATTCATTGTTTTAACACCATTTGCTGAAAAGTCTATCCTACAGAGTCTTGAGGAGGAGGAAGAAGAGACATGGTGACCCTAACATGGGATATCAGGCTGGGGCATCTCATGATCACACATTTGTACCTCAGTGTGCCTGTGCTAAGTTTATGTAAATTGGACATGAGTTATTACTTTATCATTTCATGAAATAAACCATGATATAAAACTATGTTAACTCCACTGTCCACATAAGCCTGCAAACAATTAGTCTTCATAGTTCTACATTTTGAATCATATGGCCTGTTACCATTTGCCTTTTGGACAGTAGGCCCGTAGTTTCTGAAACCCTCCTGAATTTGACAATTTAAAAAAATGAGCCTAGGAGGCGCCTGTGGCTCAAAGGAGTAGGGCGCCGGCCCCATATACCGGAGGTGGCGGGTTCAAACCCGGCCACGGCCAAAACTGCAAAAAAAAAAAAAGAGCCTAAATGTATACAGGTGTCCTTTTATGCATGATGTTTGACCATAACCTATGATGCTACTTGTCCAATCAGATAGTGATTGTATTTTGTTTTTTAAAAATATATCACCAGGCTGTGTGTGGTGGCTCACACCTGTAATCCTAGCATTCTGGGAGGCCAACGTGGGTAGATTGCCTGAGCTCACAAATACAAGACCAACCTGAGCAAAACCAAGACCCTGTCTCTACTAAAAATAGAAAAACTGAGGGAAGAGGATCACTTGAGCCCAAGAGTTAGAGGTTGTGGCACTCAAAAAAAAAAAAAAT
>NW_003852486.1:6966621-6967677 GCF_000181295.1 Otolemur garnettii | reverse complement strand
TTATTGTTTGACAGGCCCGGGCCGGATTCGAACCCGCTAGTTCCAGTGTATGTGGCTGGCGCTTTAGCCGCTTGAGCTACAGGCGCCACCCAAGCTGGAGCTTTCTGAGACAGAGCTTGTAAACTCCAAGCCAGCGTACCCCGCACTTTGCTTCTGTTCCGTGCCCAGCACCTCCGCCAATGCAAACTCCAGTACCGGGAAGTCTGTGCCGCCTCACGGTCGACCTCCAGAAACCGGGTGTTTCCGGGTAACGGTAGCGGCAGGGGCGGGACTTCCGGCGGCTTTACGTGACGTATTTTTTCCTGCGCGCGGTGTGTTTGCACTGGCTGAAAAGGCCCGGAACCCCGGGTGGGGTCGGCTTTGCACTCCACTCTCGGGAAGTGTGAGAGGACAGGCAGTAAAAAGGGCAGGTCCTTCCTCCACGTCTTCGGGAGGACGTGCGGCTACTGTGTTGGGCCGGGTGTCCTCGCGCGGAGGTGTTGCCCGGGCTGCGCTCTCGCCGAGGCCTCGCCCCCGCCCCGCGACCTAGTCGTCCTGGAGGCAGTGTCTTAGTCTTGCACGAATTTCTCCCCTGGGAGCCAGGCTTGGAGAGCTGCAGGCAGCACGAGGTTATTCGGCTCGTTGGGGCTGTGCGGTTTCGGCTGAGCCCGCAGGGCACGCCTGGTTCTCTGGCTTCTCGACCCGGTTCTGCTCATGGCGGCGGCGGCTACGCTGGTGGACCGAGTTCAGGTGAGTGGAGAGTCCCTCCCCTCAAGCCCATACCTACCTGGTTGGTGAGTACCGGAACGCAGCGCCTTCTTCGGTCTATTTTCTTGCTTGTGGAAGGCGGTCACTGTGGCGGGTATGTGAAGAGGTTTCCATTCCCAGGGGCAGCGGAATGAGGTGTGGAAGAGTTTCCGAGGCTCAGGAGCCAGTTCGTAGAAACGCGTCGGGATAATAATCAGAGTGTCAGAAACCGCAAGTCTCTGTTATGTCTAGTGAGAACGGTGTGGGAGTTGTCAAGGGTCAGACCTGTCGCAACAGCGTGAGGATCTGGGCCGCTTTTCTGAGTGGGGT
>NW_003852486.1:6964860-6966062 GCF_000181295.1 Otolemur garnettii | reverse complement strand
ATAAGCACAGATGAACACTTCCTGGACATGGTGTATAAAGTAGCATGCTGTCTGCGGGATGCCATGGAGATGCATATGGTGTGGCTGGAGCTTGTTCCAGATGTGAGGAAGCTATGGTCCAAAGAGTGATGCCCTAGTATGTGCAGCTTATGGAATAAGGCAGAGGTGAAGTTTGGTTGTGTCTGGGAGTGATGGTTCGGACAACAAATGCCAGGAAAACTGGTTTGAAGGAGAGAACTTGGGGGTCCTTCATGATAGACCCAGAGTTTGACAGCATCTGTCTGTCTGCACACTTGTCTGTTTCTTCTCTGGGCTGGACACAGTGGTCAGAGGGAAGAGAGAGCAGGCACTAGTGCTTCCAGGACCACTTCTGGTCTCTCCTATGAGTTAGGAAGGTGGGGAGGGAAGGGACCAGACTGGGGTGGGGAACCTGCAGTATTGGGGCCACATGAGGCTCTCTGGATCCTTGTGTAAAGCCTTTTGACTAAACCCAAATTTTATAGCACAAATTCGCAAGAGAATCGCTTAAGCCCAAAAGTTAGAGGTTGCTGTGAGCTGTAATACTACAGCACTCTACCCAGGGCAACATAGTGAGATAAATAAAAATAAAAAATAAAAGAATATGTGGGTTTTGTGTATGCTTTAAAAGTAAACCTGGATAGATTTTCTGATGAGACATAGTGATATGCTGAGACTCTTCTCCTGTCTCTTTCTCTGCTCTTGAGTTTTGGGGGTCCTGAAAGGGTGTTATTTCTAGCTAAACATCCTGAAACGAGGCCAGGCATTACATGGAGTTACATGGAGAAGTTCTAACTTACAGAAACCAATGGGATGAAGATTGGAAGGGTATATTAAGAGGTCCAGGAGTAGATGTGGGCAAATAGGTGAGATTAAGTTCGGAGTGTCAAGGAACCTCAGGTCCTTGTGTGTGTTAGGAACAGAGAACAGGAGCAGGAGTCAGGCAGTAATGACTGGCTGAGGAGCAGGGCCTCTGTCCTGAGTGGTGAAACCCATAGATATTTGAAGCAGAGAAGAGAGGTGATCTAACTCAGATCTTAACAAGCTCCTTATGCTTTCTGGCTAAAAACAGACTGAGCATGAGGGAGGAGCCAAGAATATCAGTGTTGATGGTGTAGCTGTGGAAGCAAGAGAAGTTGGTGAATTTTCTGTTATTTGTTTTTTTTTAACAGGGTGATTGTTTT
>NW_003852486.1:6962144-6964041 GCF_000181295.1 Otolemur garnettii | reverse complement strand
TAGGGATCTTGAGGGTGGCCTGAGGCTGCAGGTTCTCCACCCCTGAAGGGGGTAAGTGTGTGAGTGGATAGACTGGAGGGGAGAGAGCTCTGGGGTGAGAGGCTGCCTGTGGGCTTAACTGTCCCCATCATGGCAGGGTTGTGTGACCTTCGAGGATGTGTTCGTGTATTTCTCCCAGGAGGAGTGGGAACTCCTTGAGGAGGCGCAGAGATTCCTGTACCGTGATGTGATGCTGGAGAACTTTGCACTTGTGGCCACTCTGGGTAAGTCCTTGTTTCAGTTAGCTATTGCTACATAGCAAATGACCCTAAACTTTAGTGGCTTTAAACAATACAAACTCATTCTTTCTAGTCTGGTCACAGCTTATGTGTGTGCTTCTATGTCTCATGAGATTTCAATCAAGCTATCAGCCAGAATTACAGTTTAATCTGAAGGCCAGTCTCAGGAGAGTCCACGTACAGGCTCACTCATTGTTGTTTCTAGATTCAGTGCCCTGTGGTTTGTTGGACTGTATTGTGTTGGACAGTATTTGTTCCTTGCTGGCTACTTTCCAGAGGCCTCCCCTCCCTCACTTCCTTCTTTAGTTGGCCTTTTTGTCTCTTGCTTCATAACATGGAAGCTGACTTCTCTTTGAGCAGGTGAGTGAATAAGAGTGTTTAGGGTGGAAGCTCAGCATTGTAACCTAATCCTGAAAGTGATGTTTTATCATTTTTGTCATATTCTATTCCTTAGAAGTGAGTTGGCCAATCTAGCGTACACTCAAGGGGAGAGGCTTACAAAAAAGCAAGAATTCACTGGGGGCCTTCTTAGGGACTGCTGTCCTCAGCCCTCTACCCTGTCTCTAGTGCCCATGGTGGGCTTTGGTTCTTCTCCTGTTCCCCAGTGGTAGCTCTTTCTGTCCAACCAGATCAGTGACTCTTCTCTCTTCGTTTTTAGTTTCCCAGAGTAAGTGCTATGGGTGCCAGGGCTGGTCTGTGTGCTGTGCCTCCTCCCTTGCTGAGTATTCCCAATATCTTTTGCCCCAGAGCCTTTCAGGAAAGTGTTAGGGATTCAAGCATTTTTCAGTCTGCTAATCAGATCCACATAGCTTGGCCACTCACTGGGCTGGGTGACTGTTCTGGTTTCTGGTACCTCTGTGTCCCAGGTTCTATCCCCATCCTCTAGCTGATGTTTTCTGGGGCTCAGCTATCCCAGGAATTGTAGGTACTGGCATGGTAACTTCTTGAGGCAGTCATAGGACTGTTCTGCCAAACCCTTCTTGGAAGGTGTTCCTTTTTAACATTTTGCCTTCTTTTCTGTGGGATGGGTCTACCTGTACCACTCACTTGTTTTTTTGTTGTTGTTGTTTGTTTTTTGTTTTTTTGCAACTTTGATTTTCCAGATCCCATGCAGTTGTCCAGCTGGAGAGGGGCAGAAAGCCTTGAGTGTCAGCACAGATACTACTCCATCTATAGTTAGGGAGGTCTGGAGAGGTTCTACTGAACGGGAACTAGGGTAGGGTGCCATATTAGGGCTGTGTTCAGATCAAACCGTCAGCCTTTTTTGTGTTCACTGGTGTTTTGTTGCCAAGTCCTGTAGTGATACCTTCTTTCTACTTTTCATTCCCTAGTCCTGGTACTTTGCCCATTGTCCTTTTTCTCCTGTCTTCCCTTCTTTGGATATCTCCCTGCTTCTCTGATCTCTGTTTTCCTTGCTTTCCTCTTCTCTCTCTGCAATGCTTTTATAAGGCTGGCTTACTTTAACATGTCTTGACTTGTGTACCTTAAGTAATCCTTTAAAACTAGCTACTTGGCTTGGCGCCTGTGGCTCAAGCGGCTAAGGTGCCAGCCACATACACCTAAGGTGGCGGGTTCGAATCCCCAGCCCAGGCCCGCCAAACAACAATGATGGCTGCAAC
>NW_003852486.1:6959040-6962124 GCF_000181295.1 Otolemur garnettii | reverse complement strand
AATAAAACTAGCTACTTATTTGGAGTCAGATTTTTCTGGGCATGGACACACCCTTCTGCACAGAGTTCACCTGACACCAGCAGCCAAGGTCCTGCAAAACACACTTTTGTAGAAGAGTGAGTTAGAGACCTCATCTCTATGCCTTGTCCATTCCTCCATCACTGTTAGTAGGTCTTTACCCATCATTAGGGTTCCTCCATCTTTGATCTTTAGAGGCCCTGTACTGATAACCATCCCTTTCTGAACTGATCTTGGCTCCCTTGTCCTGCTAACAAACCAATAGGCTCTTTTATTAACATGTCACATCCATATTTATGATGGCACTGCTACTTCTCACCAAAGTCAACATGCACTTCCTCAGGATTTCTTTGCTTTCCTTTCAGGTTGTTGGTGTGAAGCATACAATGAGGAGGCACCTTCTGAGCAGAGCATTTCTGTAGGAGTGTCACAGGTCAGGACTCCTGAATCAGGTCCATTCATGCAGAAAGCCCCATGTGAGATGTGTGACCCACTCTTGAAAGACATTTTGCACCTGACTGAACACCAGGGATCACACCATACCCAGAAACTATACACGCATGATAGAGGATTCTCAGTTGGTACAAAATTTTACCGGCACCACAAGCAATGTAGTAGAGAAAGTAGCCTCCAAGAGGATAATGAAGAGGCATCATTTGTGAAGAACTGTACAGTCCACATGTTTGGGAGATCCTTTACAAGCAGGGAGGAAGGGATGGATTTGCCAGGAAGCTCTGGCCTCTTCCAGCACCAGACCACTAACAGGGTGAGTTTTTATGAAAGGACAGAGTGCCTGGAATCTTTCCCACACGATTCCAGTCTCAGACAATACCAGAAAGGCTGTGATGGAAAGATGCTTTTTAATTGTAGTGATAATGAGAAAGCCTTCTTGAACACCCTTACTCTCCTTGACAACCAGGTAACTCATACTGTGGTAAAATCCTTCCCATGCCTACCATGTGGAAATATGTTCAAGGAAAAATCAGCTCTTAATAATCACAGAAAAATTCACAGTGGAGAAGCATCTCAGGTGTGTAAGGAGTGTGGAAAGGCTTTTGTTCATCTGTCCCACCTAAAAATGCACCAGAAATTTCACACTGGCAAAAGATATTACACTTGCAGTGAATGTGGGAAGACCTTCAGCCGCAAGGACACACTTGTTCAGCATCAGAGAGTTCACACTGGAGAAAGGTTTTATGACTGCAGTGAGTGCGGAAAAGCCTATAGCAGAAGCTCCCACCTTATTCAGCACCAGAGAATTCACACTGGAGAAAGGCCTTATAAGTGCAGTGAATGTGGGAAAGCCTTTAGCCGTAAAGACACACTTGTTCAACACCAGAGATTTCATACTGGAGAAAGGCCTTATGAATGCAGTGAGTGTGGGAAATTCTTTAGCCAAAGCTCTCATCTTATTGAGCACTGGAGAATTCACACTGGAGCAAGACCTTATGAGTGCATTGAATGTGGGAAATTCTTTAGCCATAATTCCAGCCTCATTAAACACAGGAGAGTCCACACAGGAACAAGGTCTTATGTGTGCAGTAAATGTGGGAAAGCCTTCAGCTGCAAAGATACACTTGTTCAGCACCAGATAATTCACACTGGGGTAAGGCCTTATGAGTGCAGTGAATGTGGGAAGGCATTTAGCCGTAAAGACACACTTGTGCAGCACCAGAAAATCCATACTGGAGAAAGGCCTTATGAGTGTGGTGAATGTGGAAAATTCTTTAGCCATAGCTCTAATCTTATTGTGCACCAGAGAATTCATACTGGAGCAAAGCCTTATGAGTGCAATGAGTGTGGAAAATGCTTTAGCCATAACTCCAGCCTCATTCTACACCAGAGAGTTCACACTGGAGCAAGGCCTTATGTGTGCAGTGAATGTGGGAAAGCTTATATTAGTAGCTCTCATCTTGTTCAACACAAGAAAGTTCACACTGGAGCAAGACCTTTTGAGTGTGGTGAGTGTGGGAAATTCTTTAGCCGCAATTCTAGCCTCATTCTACACCAGAGGGTTCACACTGGAGAAAAGCCTTATGTGTGCAGTGATTGTGGGAAAGCTTATAGCAGAAGCTCTCACCTTGTTCGGCACCAGAAAGTTCACATTGTAGAAAGGCCTCTTGAGCACAACAGTTTTGGTAACTCTTTAGTTGCATCTCTTAAACTTACTTAGTACCAGAAATTCACATTAGAGAGAGGCCTTATGAGCACTGAAGATGTGCTTTTTCCTTATAGGACTCACACCAGAGAAAAGTGCTGTGAGTACTCTTTGTGAGAGAACCAGCAGGTGAATCTGGTATAATCATACATCCAGCCTGGGGAGAGTCTCAGTAGCCACTATCTTTGTCGGGAGCTTCATGAGCTGTTTTGCACTTTCTAAACTACCCAGGGCTCTGGACAGAGTTGTATCACTGCCATTGCCTATGATGGAAGCCATCTTACTGCTACCAGCTGTGTGAGAATCACTCACAATTTGTTCAGGGAAAACAGTCCTCTGTGCACTCTCTCCTGTTCACTGTAGGGAATCATGACTATTCTGAGCCTATTAAGGGGCCTCATTTTTTCCCTCATGATTAGGTTCTGAGTGGACATAATCCAGCTCTGGACATATCTGAGCTAAGGTCCTCTAGGGATTTTCTGACAAGGTTCCCTTTCTTCATAGAGTGTGTTCACTGTAAACATTATAGTTATGACTTACTTGTCCTACTACCAAAGCACCCAACTTTGGACCTTTCCTGTCCAGTGTGACTCTGACTACCACAATGACTACTGTGACAGCCTTTTCTCTTGGGGGTTTGGTTTACTATGTAGAGTGGATTGAGAAAAATAATAGTTTTATCAACGTGAAGGGAGGAACAACTTTTATGGGTACCATCTTTATGTGCCTCAGAGGGGACCACAGGATAACCTAATTTGCACTGTTTTCCTAGACCTAATAAGAAAGACTGAAGAACTTTATTTGCCTAACTCTGTGGGCTAGATGTCATGATTTCCTGTGATACCAGTGTTCATCCTGAGGAAGGCAGGGTTGGTGTAAAAATCTCCAGTGCTGGCTGGGTGCCTGTG
>NW_003852486.1:6951990-6955110 GCF_000181295.1 Otolemur garnettii | reverse complement strand
AGCTTTTTATTGGGGTTTGGGGGTGTGCATGTACAAAGTAAAAAACTGAGAATTTAACAGTCTTATATTTCAATTAAACAGGTGTTCTTTTGTTCAAGGAAGAGGGCTATCAGGGTGAAGGACAGTGAAGCACTAAATCACTGATCAAACGACACTATGGTAGGGACTTTATGAGGGAAAGTTACAGCCCACAGGTTAAATAACTAGGGCTTGAGGGTAATTGTCAGCTGCTTTCTAACTCTACTGACATCTTGACTCTGCTAAGCCGCTGATTTCTGTCTAGACCCATGGTTCTCAACCTTCCTAATGCCATCGCCCTTTAATACAGTTCCTGTGGGTTGTGACCCACAGGTTCAGAACTGATCTAGACATTTCCCAGACTAGTTTCTTATCTATTCTGGTGAACATTCTGACCCCTTTGCCACCATAGGGGTACAGAGCATGAAGGGACTGAGGCTTGGAGCCATTCCCTCAGGAGTCCTCTGGAATGCTTCTGCTCACACATTTGTGTCTACTGTGGTCTAAATGTGTTCCCCCCAAATTCATATGCTCAAACATAACCACCATCGTGAATAAGTATAGGTGATTGTCAAGAGGACAGAAACCTTATGAATGGGATTAATGTTTTTAAAGGAGTGAGGGAGCTGTTTGCCCCTAGACCAAGAAAGGACACAGAGACGGTCTGTTTTTGAAACAGAAGAAAGCCCTTATTTGACACTGAATATGCTAGTGCCTTGATCATGGATTTGCTAGTCTCCAGTACTTGAGAAATAAATTTCTGTTGTTTGTAAATTACACACTCAAAGGTATTTTTGTTGTAGTAGTCCAAATGGACTAAGACAGTGTCTTTCTAGGAATTTGTCCACTTCAACTAAAATGCCTAACTTAAGGGAAATATGATTATAATATTCCCTTACTACACTTATAATTTCTGTAGGGTCAGTAGCAGTGCCTTCTCTGTATTCCTGATTTTGGTAGTTTATCTTATTTCTTATTTCTTTTTCAGCCTACCTTAAGTTTTGTCAATTTTGCTAGTGTTATGTAAGAACCAACTTTTTGTTTTGTTTTGTTTTTTTCTTAGTGTTTTTCTGTGTACTATTCATTGGGTTTTGTTCTAATCTTTTTTACTTCCTCCTTGCTTTAGGGTTTGGTCATAGTTTTCTTGTTTCTTAACATGGGGGTTTATGTTGACATCTTTTCTAATAGCTGTTAAAATTATGCATTTCTTTCTAAGCTTTTAATTTAGCTCTATCACATTGATTTGTATATGATGTATACAAATCATATACAGCTGTTTATACAGCTATTTAGCTGTTTAGAATTATGCATTTCTTTCTAAGCATTTAATTTAGCTCTATCACATTGATTTGTATGTGATGTAGCATTTTTATTTTTATAGTTAAAATGTTTCTCTTTTTTGTAATTTCTTCTTTTACCCATAAAAATATCTAATAGTACACTAATAAGTCTTTCTCTATTAAATCTGCAGGGCTGGTATCACAGACTGGGAAGAATGTTTTTCAGTCATGGGCCTAAGTGTAGTTTGGTTCCAGGAGATGGAGAAAGTTGGGTTATGGGAAATACCTTCCACTAAGGAAAAGGTTGAACAAAGCTGTCAGTGTTTAATGTAAATACCAGGAATTAATAAGGATGACCATCTTAATTCATCTTGAGAGCTTAAGAGTATGGCAAGCTATTGGTCAGTCTGCTTCCTCAGAGCACCCTTGTTAATATGAATTAAGGTCCTCAGAACACCCTCATTAATCTGAATTAAGGAATTTTTTTTTTTTTGTATGGGGCTGGCTTTGAACCCACCACCTCTGGCATATGGGGCCAGTACCCTACCCCTTTGAGCCACAGGCGTCACCCTAAAGGATTTTTTTTTTTATCTTGGTTTTTCTTTAATAGATAAGATATCCTTTTCTTCCAGCGACCCTAATATGACCTTTATATTTACATTGTCTATAGGTGTTCTTGTCAATAAGGATTAGTTGGGAAGTAAGTCCTGTAGCTGTTTGATCTGTAGGGATGCAAGTTTACTATGGGCCTGTCTTATTTTTATTTTAAATCCCTTACAAAATGTACTGCTAACTGATTAGTTCAGCTAAGGGAGCTCTTTCTCATTCTTCTATTTTCAAATTAGTTGTCTTATTTTCCAGTTTAACGCCATTGAAAATATAAGAGGCCTGTTGTTACATTAGCACCTTCTTTAAAATCTATAGTTTCATCTTTTTTTTTCCTTGTTTCAATGTTTGAATTATGGTACATTCAATTTTTTTGTTTTTCTTTTGAGACAGAGTCTCACTCAATTGCCCTGGGTAGAGTACTGTGGCATCGTAGCTTACAGCAACCTCAAATTCTTGGGTTCAAGCAATCCTCTTGCTTCAGCCTCCCCAGTAGCTGAGACTACAGGCACCTGCCACAATGCATGGCTAATTTTTTTATTTTTAGCAGAGACAGGGTCTTGCTTTTGCTTAGGTTGGTCTCAAACTCCTGAGCTCAGGCAGTCCACCCACCTTGGGCCCCCAAAGTGCTAGGATTATAAGTGTGAGCCACTGCACTTGGGCTGTACACTTAGTTTTTACTGGAAATGTTTCAGGTATGGCTTTTAGGAGACTTGGATGTACTTTTCTGACTCTTTTTTCCTTTTTGACTATGTGGTTTATTTTGGAAAGATGGTTCTTATAAGTCCTGTTCTGGATCAGTCCATTGCTTTTGGCATTGAGGATTTAGAATCTGAGGTACCAACAAATATATACACATGCTGTATAAGTGACCCTGGGACATATTCATATGCATCCTTAATAATTCTAACTTCTGTGAGTATTTGTTGGTCTTATTTGAGGGAATCATTAGGTATGATTTACCTTTACCTCTTAGTCAAGTCAGGCTGCTGTAACAAAATATTAATTTGTAAACAGTATAAATTTATTTCTCACAATTTTGGAGGCTGGCAGATCCAAGATCAAAGTGCCAGCAGATTTGGTGTCTGATAAGAACCTGTTTCTCCGCTCGGTGCCTGTGGCTCAAGTGGCTAAGGCGCCAGCCACGTACACCCAAGGTGGCGTGTACGTGTAAATCCAGCCCGGGCCCACCAAACAGTGACGGCTGCAACCAAAA
>NW_003852486.1:6950142-6951725 GCF_000181295.1 Otolemur garnettii | reverse complement strand
GGGAGGCTGAGGCAGGAGACTCGCTTGAGCCCAGGAGTTGGAGGTTGCTGTGAGCTGAGATGCCACGGCACTCTACCCAGGGAGACAGCTTGAGGCTCATGTCTCAAAAAAAAACCTGTTTCTCATAGATGGAGCCTTCTCTGTGTTTTCACATGGTGGAAGGGACCAAAAAGGGTAAAGATGTTCCAATAGTCTCTTTTATAAGAGCACTAATCCCAGACTTCATGACCTAATCATTTGCCAGAGGCCCTATCTCTTACTACCATCACAGGGAGGGGGTTGGGTTTCAACATAGGAATTTCTGGGGGTGGGGGAACCAACATTCAAATCATAGCAACCTCTTAATTTCGTTCAAGTTCAAGGTTTAAATTCTAAAGTTACATGCATATCTGTCTCATGGGAAGGATTGATCTTTAAAGGTAAATGATATTTCAGGTTTAAGAGGCTGGGAAAGGGTAAGGTGTTTGAACAAGGGGAATAGGATGGAGGAGGTACAGAAGGAGAAAGATGGAAAGAGGTAAGTGGGAAGAGAGCTGAGTATAGGAAGACAACTGGAGGACAAGGATGAGGAGAATTTACTAGGGGCAATGGGTCTTGTTTGTTTTTGCTTAAGTTTATTGAATTGTTTATTCTGTTTGGCCAAAGAATCATTTAGCAATGCAATTTTTGATACAGAATTTGATGTGCAGACCTTTACATATCAATAAAAATGCTGCCTTTTGGGCTGAGAATTCTTATTCTCTTTGTTTTCAAATGGACAATTTTGTTCAAATGTACCTTAGAGTGGCCACTTAAGGCCCAAATTATCATTGGTGCAGTTAGATACTTAGACACAAGAACTGAGATTATTACAAGAATATATGTAAGATCTGGGAGTTTTTCGTGAGAAAAGGAGAGTATTAAGTCTTAGATAAGCTCATGAGAGAACAACAGTTTATAGGAATATAATGTTTATGTACCTTAGGCCCCCAATCTGATTGTTGTATGTTTCTGAACACAGACCTCACAATCTGTGCACTCCCCCCACCCCAACAAGACATATGCGTATAACCAAAGAGAATGCCTTCTCTGGGTTATAGCCCAGCTTTCAGAACAAAAACAACTCATTTCCACATTTTCTACCCTATTATTTCTACTCTTGACTTACCATCCCTCACTCCCCAGCACTATTTCTGTGGCCTTCACCTCTCACCAATTTCTTTCCACTGATGCCTTTACAGTGCCCTCCAGTGTGTGATCTGTACTTCGGGTGCCATGAAGTCTGCTTGTATCCCTCAATAGTCTTTGAACTCCAGCTTCTCTGTCACATATCCCCATGAACAAGGGAAAACACACATTAGGATTTGTGGTTGTGAGTTTTTTATACAGAACTAAGTGACTTGACAAATATAGAATCTAAGAAAACACAGAACAATCCCATATACACAGAGCAGCTGGCAAACCTCTGCCCAGTGTGTCCCATGTACCTACTGTGTACCTAAAACTCAGCACATATATGCTGAGTACCATGTTTCCCTCAAAATAAGACACTGTCTTATATTTATTTTTTCTCAAGAAGACACAGTAGGGCTTATTTTCAGGGG
>NW_003852486.1:6944105-6949749 GCF_000181295.1 Otolemur garnettii | reverse complement strand
TCTTATTATCAGGGTAGGGTTTATATTTAACAAATGCATAGAAATCCTGCTAGGGCTTATTTTTTGGGTAGGTCTTATTTTCAGGGAAACACGATATGTGGTAGAGCAGTAAATACACATCACCACAAAGCTTCCCCACCAATTTTTACTTCTGTGGAAAGTCTTTTAATTTATCCTCTCTACTTACCCCTCCAAACAGTTAATGAACAATGTTTTCAAATATGAAAAAATAATTACATTTTGGAGTCAGAAGAATTGTGTGTCCAAGCTTGCAGCATAGTCACAGGCTCAGCTTCATTGACTTCTGACTTCACTGTCTTTCCCTTTAACTTTACTGAGCTAGTACCTTCCCCCCAGCACATGTGACAGATAGTTTTCTCTAGATATATTTCTGCGACTTTTTAAAAATAACTACATAATCATTATTAATGGATTTCAATAATTTCCATTTCAAAAGTTTTCTTTTTTTGAGACAGTCTCAAGCTGTTGCCCTGGGTAGAATGCTGTGACATCACAGCTCACAACAACCTTGGGCTTAAGCAATTCTCTTGACTCAACCTCCCAAGTAGCTGGGACTACAGGGGCCTGCCATAACGCCTGGCTATGTTTTGGTTGTAGTTGTCATTTTGGCAGGCCTGGGCTGGGTTTGAACCTGCCAGCTCCAGTGTATGTGACTGGTGCCCTTGCCACTGGCTGAGCTACAGGCGGTGGCCAACAGATTTCTTTTTTTAATCAATAATGACTTAGTATTATTCACAGATAATTTCAACCCCCTGTGTAGACTCTTGTAAATGGAGGTGAAATGTTAAATCACTTCTCAGCAAGATGAAATCATATGGTGCATTTTTGCAGGTGTCCTTGGAAACTGTCCTTCAGCTACGAAGATGGCAGGGGATATTATGTCAGGAAATGGCATTATGATCAGTTAGTCATTCTGATTTTCAGCTAGGATTGATTCCTAAAATAAATGTAAAATATATATGGAATAATAAAATACTACTTTAATAAAAGTGTTACTGACCATACATCCAGGAAAAATGTTTTCCCTTGGGACCAGAGGCACAGCTTCATCCTTTGAACCTATTTCGGTGCCTTCTGTTGTTGTGCCTAGATCACGATGTCCCAAAGAACCACCAGGGAGCCAGGGTCCAATGCAAAAGCAGGAGAGTTTTATTCAAGCTCGAGAACCTGGGCCTCCAGTATCTCAGCAGCGAGATGGGGCTGAAGGCCCCGTTTTAAGGGGGAGGGTGGCTTTTATGGGCGAAGGGAAGGGAGTGACCTCTACTTCAGGTCGTGTGTGTCTGATTGGTAGGGGCCACTGAGGTGGCATCATGTGCCTGTGTCCTGACTTCTGAGAACCTGAAACTTAAGCTTAAGATGACGTCGGTCTTGTTCTTTCACTGTCATTCTTCTGGCAAGTTCACACCATAGCCTGTCTGTGGTCCTTCTGTCTTCTCTTGGACCAACAATTTGAAGCTTAAACTAAAGCTTAACTCTATGTGTATGTGAAAAGCAACAAGACAGCTGAAAGGTATGAACAGACATGTAGCGCTTCTGTATGTGTGTCCCTTTGAATGTGTAACCTCTTCAAACTTGCTCTGCTTCATAGTGTCTTAAATAGTAGGTCCCTAACATTTCTGCGAGTATGCTAGACTGCACTCCGAGAAAATCTGGGTACACTGTCTTGAAAAGCATGTCATGCCCACCTTGTCTTCCGTGTCCCAGAACAGCATTTCGTAACGCCCTTGACGGTGCCACCTGACCTTTATGTAGGCGAGATGCAGGCTCTAAGACGCCTGGAAGCAGTGAGGAAACTTCACAACCCAGGAAGCCTCGCTGCGCACAATGGCCTGACTCCGCCAAGGAGGGCCTTATGAAGGTGCGAAATTGCGCGTGCGCATTAAACCAGGGCGGGACTTCCGGAGTGTGAGTGGTTGTGGTCATTTTTGTAGCTCTGTGGGTGTTTACCTTTTCAGGCCTATGGTTCAGAGGGACGTCACCGAGGGGACAAAGCGGAAAACTGCAAGAAACTTCTTGGTTCCCATATGCTGAGACAGGCGTGAGGCTCAACTGCCGGGAGTTCGGGATGGCGGAGTCCTTGTATCCGCGTTACCGCGGGTCCCAGCCCCGCTTTTCCCGGGCTGAGTTGGCGGGGACGGCGGCAGTGAGCTCGACTCAGGTGGGTGCAGGTCCCCAGCCCGACCGGAGGGGAACGCCTGCTCCGCTCGCTGCCTCCAAGCGCCGGAGTCCGGACGGAGGGGAACGCCTGCTCCGCTCGCTGAGGAGCTGGTCCCTGTGTACGACGGAGAACGGGGAACTCTCAGGAGACTCCTGCTCAGGCCGGTGTGATGAGGTCGGGGAGAGTTCTGGTTCGGGACGTGCGAAGGCTTGTAGGTGGTACCGAGAGGACCGAATTGGGAACCTGGGTGGGATGCAGGAACGATAGGGTTCTATAGGATCTCCGCTGGAACAGCAACCTGAGGACATGGTGAAAGGGGTTATGCGGTATACCCAGAGACGATACCAGGAAAGGTTTAGACCAAGTTTAATGAAAGGGGGCTAAAATTCTCCTGGGGAAAGATGGCGGCTGCACCGAGCGTGGTTGGAGGTTTGTTTTTATACTAGGCGTAGGAGGGGAGGGAAGGTTCCAAAGGTTGCTGGAAGGTTTCGTTGGGCCAGGGTCTTCACAGCAGAACTCTTGGGGGCTGGGGGCGGGGGGGAATAGGTAGGCCTTTGTTTTGGGAGGGGAGGAGGGGAAAGGGTTCGCAGTCCTAACACATGGAAGCTGTGCAAGGTTTAAAGGGACACTTTTAGAGTTATAAGGTTAAAGTTGGGGAAGGAGGTTGGAGTTGTTGGGACCTAATCGCCGCTGAGAGACCACCACTCACATGCAATAACAAAGAAGTGCTTTATTTGTTTACAAGCACATGCCTGGGTCACTCCACCCTGCAGCGATGCTGGGGGAAGGGTGACCCCGAAGTGAAGCTGGGGGCGGGGGTTTTTTAAGTGCATAGAGGAATTACATCAGGTGTTTTGTCGGGCGGGGTTGCCATTGGCTAAGCTGGTTTTGGTTAGGGATTTTTTAGAGGGGGACTGCTGCTCGTTTATTTCTGATAGACTGGCTCCCTCTAAGCTGACTGACCTTGTCGATGGGAGCCAAGGAAGGGGGAGATGGTCCCCTTCAGTCTGGCTGCTGAGAGATGCGGGAGAGGGAGCGTCTCCTGATAGACTGATTCCACCTGGGCGGCCTTGCCCAGGAGGGGGGTGGGGAGTGAGTTCCAAGATGAAGCTGCATTAACCTCTTCATTCCCAAATGAAGTTACATTAACTTCTTAAGGGTAATAGAGGGAGACCGGTGAGGAGGTCACTGCAGTGGATTTCGTATGTTGTGGTAGGATCTGGGTCAGAGCAGTAGCATTAGAGGGAAGATGTGATGAGATTCTGGATAGAACTGAAAGCCGACAGAATTTCCTGCTGCATAAAATACATTTGTGGGCTCTGCGCCTATTGCACAGTGGTTACGGCGCCAGCCACAAGTTGGCGGGTTCGAACCTGTCCCGGGCCAGCTAACCAACAGTGACAACTGCAACAAAAAATAACTGGGCGTTGTGGCGGGGGGCTATAGGAGGCTGAGGCAAGAGAATCGCCTGAGCCCAAGAGTTTGAGGTTGCTGTGAGCTGTGATGCCATGGCACTCTACTGAAGGCGACATAGTGAGACTGTCTCAAAAAAATATATATATACACACACACATATATATGTGAATAAAACAAACATTGGAAAGAATGGAATTGGGCTATTAGCATGAAGAGTAAGCTTCGGGAAGAAGATCATGGGTTCTATTTTTGTAACTGATTCTCAGGTGTCTCAAGTTGGTGATACCACATAAGTAGGGAAACAAAGATCTGGAGTTTGAGGAAGAGGCCTGGTTAGATATATGAAAGTAATAGAGGATGTTGACCAACAAAACACTGCCTAATGACCAGACTGATTAGGGAAATTCAGAAGTTATTATCAGATATGCTCTTTGATGAGGCAGGAGAAGGCTGCTTTACAGAGACACACAAAAGTGATAACTGTCCAGAAAGGTACAAACTTGGTGTAGGAGAGGTTCTAGCCTGTGTCTGCAAAAAGAAAGGCTGAATTAGGATTAGGAGGTGGCGTAGGATAGAGACAGAGATGTAAGGTGCTTTAGATTCTGTACCTGCAGGCTGGCCTCACTCTCAGCGCCACTGTCTGTGGAATCAGAGGAAGGTCATTCAGACTTTTGGTGAATCTGTGTTCCAGACCAGGACATTGCTTTTCCCCCTTCTTTATGTGTCAGAATTTCTTGGCAAGCTTCCTTCAGAGAATTATGTACCAGGCAGGTTTGGTTGTAGAAGAGAGCAGTAGCTGACACTGTTGGTCAGCCTCTCTATACAACTCATTATCTTAAGAGATTTAAACACTAGCCAGTATTCCTCTAATTATGTACACATAGGTAGAAAATTAGAACTGAAGCTTTTTGTTAAGTTAAATTCCCACAAATACCTCATGTATTGGTTGGGCATTAATTTACCTCTAAGTATTTGCTTACTATGAAAATTTTCATTATTTTTTTTTTTTTATTGTTTGGGATTCATTGAGGGTACAAAGAGGTTACATTAATTGCATTTGTTAGTTCTTTCTTATTCTTTTACTTTAATTTTTTTGAGACAGTTTCACTTGGTCACTCTTGATAGAGTGCCATGGTGTCTTAGCTCATAGCAACCTAAAACTCTTGGGGTCAAGTGATCCTTTTGCCTCAGCCTCCCAAGTAGCTGGGACTACAGGTACCCACCACAATGCCCAGCTATTTTTTAGAGACAGGGTCTCACTCTGGCTCAGGCTTGTCTCAAACCTGTGAGCTCAGGTAATCCACCTGCCTTGGCCTCCCAAGTGCTAGGATTACAGAAGTGAGCCACCTCTCCCAGTGGATAAAATCCCTTTTATACTTGTGTCTTGCCCCCAAGAGGGGTGCCATACACTGTGACCCCCCCCAGCCTCCTCCTTCTCCTCTCTCCCTGCTATCTCATTTTCCTACCCCACCCATTGTATTAGCTCATCTGCTGTGTCCATATTAGAAATGAGTTCATTGGATTCTTCTTCATTCTTGTGATGCTTTACTAAGAAGAATGTGTTCTACCTCCATCCAGGTTAATACAAAGGATGTAAAATCTCCATCTTTTTTAATGGCTGAATAGTATTCCATGGTGTACATATACCACAGCTTGTTAATCCATTCCTGAGTTCGTGGGCATTTAGGCTATTTCCACAGTTTGACTATTGTAAATTGAACACCAATAAACAGTCTAGTGCAAGTGTTCTTATGGCAAAAGGATTTTTTTCCTTCTAAGTAGCTGCCCGGTAATGGGATTGCAGGATCAAATGGGAGGTCTAGCTTGAATTCTTTGAGAGTACTCCATACTTCCCTTCCAAAAAGGTTGTATTAGTTTGCAGTCCCACCAGCGCTGTAAAAGTGTTCCCTTCTCTCCACTTCCATGCCAGCATCTGTAGCTTTGAGACTTTGTAATGTGAGCCATTTTCACTAGGGTTAGGTGATATCTCAGGGTAGTTTTGATTTGCATTTCTCTGATGATTAGGGACAGTGAGTGTTTTTTTTTTTT
>NW_003852486.1:6940071-6942797 GCF_000181295.1 Otolemur garnettii | reverse complement strand
CCACCTCCAGCA
Organism: Otolemur garnettii; assembly: GCF_000181295.1. Taxonomy (NCBI): domain Eukaryota; kingdom Metazoa; phylum Chordata; class Mammalia; order Primates; family Galagidae; genus Otolemur; species Otolemur garnettii. Next base: position 6,942,785 of record NW_003852486.1, on the reverse strand, counting down.
TATGGGGCCAGCGCCCTACTCTTTTGAGCCACAGGTGCCACCCCCTTGATTAGCTTCTAATCTTGGTTGTTATTGGCATATATAAGGGGGGGCTACTGACTTGTGGATATTGATTTTATATCCTGAGACTTTACTGTATTTTTTGATGACTTCCAGGAGTCTTGTGGTTGAGTCTTTGGGGTTCTCTAAGTATAAGATTATATCATTGGCAAAGAGTGAGAGTTTGACTTCTTCTGTCCCCATTTGGATGCCCTTTATTTCTTTCTCTTGCCTGATTGTATTGGCAACAACTTGCAGCACTGTGTTCAATAGTAGTGGTAATAGAGGACAACCGTGTCTGAGTCCACTTCCAAGTGGAAAAGCTTTCAGTTTAACTTCATTCAGTATAATATTAGCTCTGGGTTTGTCATAAATGGCTTCAATCAGTTTTAAAAATGTGCCACCTACACCTATTTTCTTTAGAGTTCTAATTAGAAAAGAAGGCTGAATTTTATAAAATGCTTTTTCTGCATCAATTGAGAGGATCACATGGTCTTTGGTTTTTTTTTCTGTTCATATAGTGAATTATGTTTATGGACTTATGTATGTTAAACCAGCCTTGTATACCCGGGATGAAACCTACTTGATTGTGATGAATGATTTTTTAATGTGCAATTGTAATGTATTGGCTAGGATTTTATTGAGAATTTTTACATCTATATTCATTAGTGAAATTGGTCTGAAATTCTCCTTTATAGATGGATCTTTTCCTGGTTTGGGTATCAGGGTGATGTTTGCTTCGTAGAAAGTGATGGGGAAGATTCCTTCCTTCTCTATTTTTTTTGAATAATTTCTGCAGTATGGGTATAAGCTCTTTGCAGGTTTGATAGAATTCTGGTGTGAAGCCGTCTGGATCAGGGTTTTTTTGTTGTTGTTGGGAGATTTTTTTTTTTATTGTTTCTTTGATCTCAGTTCTTGAAATTGGTTTGTTCAAGAGATCTGTTTCTTCTTGATTAAGTCTAGAGAGAGAGTGCTATTCCAAATATTGATCCATTTTCTCCACATTGTCAAATTTTGGGCTTAGAGTATCTTGTAGTACTCAAAGATGATCTCTTGTATCTCTCTGGAATCTGTTGTTATTTCCCCATTATCATTTCTAATTGAAGTTATTAGAGATTTTACTTTTCTGTTTCTAGTTACTACGGCCAAAGGTTTATCGATTTTATTTATTTTTTCAAAAAAATCAGCCTTTTGTTTCATTAATTTTCTGAACGATTCTTTTGTTTTCAGTTTAATTCATCTCTGATTTAATTTTGGTTGTATCTGTTCTTCTGCTGGGTTTGACATTAGATTATTCTTCTTTTACCAATTCCATAAGATGGTTCATGAGTTTGTGGATGTGCTGTCTTTCTGTTTTTTGAATGTAGGTGTCTACTGCAATAAATTCCCTTTTTGAGACAGTCTCACTGTGTTGCCCTCGGTAGAGTGCTGTGGCATCACAGCTCATGGCAACCTCCAACTCCTGAGCTTAAGCCATTCTCTTGCCTTAGCCTCCCGAGTAGCTGGGACTACAGGCACCTGGCACAACACCTGCCTATATTTTTGTTGTTATTGTTGTTGTTAGTTTGGCCAGGACCAAGTTCAAACCCACTACCCTTGGTATATGGGGCCAGTGCCCTACCCACTAAGCCACAGGCACCACCTGATAAATTCCCCCTTAAGACTGTTATTGTGCAGTCTTTGCAGTTTTGGTAGCTTCATTGTGTCTTCATTGTTGTGTCTTCAATGTTGTTGTGTCTTGTGTTTTCAAGTTTTTGTGTCTTCATTGTTGTTATGTTTGAGGAATTTAATGATTTCCTCTTTTATCACTTTCTGAACCCAACTATCATTCAGTATAAGGTTGTTTAATTTCCAAGTCTTAATGTGGGGATGAACATTTATTTTGGAATTGAGTTCCACCTTTATTGCCTTGTGGTCTGAGAAAATACAAGGTATAGTATCTATTCTTTTAATTTTGCTGAGGTTTGATTTGTATCCTATGATGTGGTCAGTTTGGAGCATGTACCAGGGGCTGACTAGAGAAATGTATGTTCTTCAGCTTTGGGATGGTATGTTGTATATATGTCTATTAATCTCATTTGTTCTTGTGTCACATTTAAGTCCTTTGTATCTTTTTTTATTTTCTGTTTAGAGGATCTGTCAAGTTCTGTCCAAGGGGTGTTAAGGTCCCTGGCTATTATGATGTTATGGGATATCATATTGTTCAGACTTGTTAAGGTCTGTTTCATAAATGTTGGAGCATTTAAGTTGGGTGCATAAATATTTAAGATTGAAATGTCTTCTTATATTCTTTGACCAGTATAAAATGTCCATCTTTGTCTTTCTTAACTTTACTTGCTTTAAATCCACGAGTATCTGAAAATAAGATTGCAACCCTGTTTTTCTTCTGATATCCATTTGTTTGAGATATTGTTTTCTATCCCTTAACCCTGAGTCTTGATTTGTCATTCAAGGGTATGTGTATTTCTTGCAGACACCATATGGATGGCTTGTGCTATTTATTTATTTTATTTTATTTGAGATAGAGTCTAACTTTGTTTCCCTCAGTAGAGTGGTATGGTGTACAGCTCACAGCAACTCAAACTCTTGGGCTCAAATGATTCTCTTGCCTCAGCCTCCCAAGTAGCTGGGACTACAGGTGCCTGCCACAATGCCTGGCTATTTTTAGAGACAGG
>NW_003852486.1:6934661-6939032 GCF_000181295.1 Otolemur garnettii | reverse complement strand
AAAAAAAAAAAAAAAAAAGAAAAAGAAAAAGAATGCTGAAGGTAGATGACCATGCCCTTCTTTTCAGTTGAAAAGTCTGCTGTCAGCACTTATTCCTAGCTGCTTGTGGAATTTTCTTTCATCTTGAGTTTAGACAGGTTCTATGTAATGTGTCTTGGAGAACCTCTGTTTGAATTGAGATGACCTGGGTTTGATATTCATCTGAGAGGATTGTGTCAGGATCTTTAGCAGTTTTAGAAGTTTTCATTTATGATAGTCTCCAGTAGGGCTTTCATTCCTTTGGGACAATCTTCTTCCCCTTCAGGGATCCTTATTATTCTTATGTTTGATGGCTTCATGGAGTCTCATAGTTCTCTAAACTACTGTTTTGATTTCATTATCCTCTTTTCTGCCTCTTTGAGTACCAGGGTTAATTCGAAAACTTTATCCTCTAGCTCTGAAGTTCTTTTCTTCTCTGTGGTCTAACCTATTTTTGGTATTTTCCACTGCATCTTTACATTCCCTGATTGTCTCCTGCATTTCCTTAAGTTCTGCCATATCCTTGCTATATTCTACATATCTCTCATTAAACTTTTGATTCTGTCTTTCCATTTTCTCACCCATTCCTTTTATTGTCTGTATCATCCATATTTTAAATTCCTTTTCTGGCAAATCCATCAAGTCTTTATAGGTGGAATCTTTTGCAGTAGCTGCCTCATGGTCCCTTCAGGGAGTTGCTCTGTTTCAGTTGTTTTATGTTGCCTGAATTTTTCTGTTGGTTCTTCCTCATGTGTTCCTTCTACTTGTTCACCTCCCTGTCCTTCTTTTTCCTTCTTGCTTCCTCCTTTGGTTCAAATTACCTTGTCTCAGAGCTCAAGTAAAAAGGAAGAGAAGGGTAATGCACAAGCAGGGAAGAAAAGAAAGATGAAAAAAGAAGGAAAGAGAAAAAGGAAAAAGGGGCATGGGGATAAGAGAAAAGAATTGAAGAACAGGAGAGAAGGAGGACAGGAAGAGAGAATGAGAGTGATAGAAGAAATGGTATTGATTGGCACAGTGCTCAGGCCACTCCTGTAATTCAAGGATTTTGAGGGGCTGGGCTGGGAGGGTTCCTCAAAATTAGGAGCTCCTTATCAGCCTTAGCATAGCCAAACTCTTCCTTGTGACCAAAAATACAAGAGTTCTTGCTCTTGGTGAAAGTAAAAATGGAAGTTAAGAATAGAACCAACCAAACAAGTTAGCAAAAACAGTATATAACACAACACAACAAAACAAAAAAATACACAAATAGCCCAAAACTGCAGCAACCTCAGCCATACGGAAAAGTGAAAATAAAATAAAGAATAAAAAAAGTAAAAATTTAAAAAAATACTAAAAGAAATTTATATATGGCAGAAGGGATCAACTTTAATAGGAATATATATGTTGCAGTATGTCACCAGGACACCAGGTGTGATTCTTTTAAGAGACAGAGAACATGGCCAGCAACCTCTCTGGTCCTTATTCCTGACTTAGTTGCCTTCACTGATCACCTAATTGTTTCCTCAGCATTCAGACCCTGTGGGATTGGGATTTTAAAGCTGTCCAGAATCGTTCAGGGCAGGTATCACAGTTCCCCCGACAACAGTTCCCATGGGGTGCAGGAGTTCCTCAGACTGTCACAAGAGTTGTGTTCTGATCCCAGTAGGCAGAATTAAGACAGCCGTGCTTTACACCCCTGCTAAGACCTTCTTTTAAGCTTCCCACAATGGCAGCTCTCTTGCCACCAAGACCTTCCCAGTCTGGCTGACTCTCCAGCCACCAAACCTATGTCAAATTCACTCCAACCAGTATTCAAATCTGGTTGCTGTATGCCAGTCAAGTCCGCCCACTCTAACAAGCTTTTCACTCAACTCACAGCTTCCTCCCAAACCCAAAAACTCTGGAAAGGTTTCCTCCCATCCAGATCTCTGGGGGAGGAGGGTACACCTCATCTGGCAGGTTGCAATCACTTGCCTAAAGTGTCATATTCCCACTGTTCCAGATCACACACTGTATCCAGCTCACAATGTCTTTGCAGTGCTTCTTGAGCTATGACGCTGGGAAGGGTCCCCATGCCAGGTTTGGGTGGATTCTCTCTTTTGCCCCAGTTATACTAGAAGAGCTCAGCTGAATGATCCTTCAGGTCCACCATCTTGCTCTGCCTCACTAGGAAAAATTTTATTTATTTATTGAGACAGAGTCTCACTACATTTTGCCCTCAGTATAGTGCTGTGGTGTCACAGCTCGCAGCAACCTCAAAGTCTTGGGCTTAAGCAATTCTCTTGCCTCAGCCTCTCAAATAGTTGGGATTACAGGTGCCCGTCACAATGCCCAGCTATTTTTTTGTTGCAGTTGTCTTTGTTGTTTAGCTGGCCCAGGCTGGGTTCAAACGCGCCCCCCTTGGTGCATGTGGCCAGTGCTGTTACCACTATGCTACAGGTGCTGAGCCTACTAGGAAAAAATTTTAATATCACAGTCTCTAAAATCTAAAAAAAAATGTATACCCACATTTTGAAAACCCTTCTACACTTACTTTGAAAATGGGCCTGGGCAGTGCCTGTGGCTCAAAGTAGTAGGATGCTGGCCCCATATGCCAGGGGTGGTGAGTTCAAACCCAGCCCCAGCCAAAAGCTGCAAAAAAAAAAGAAAAGAAAAAGAAAATGGGCCTGAGGTTCTGGGTATTGGATCTGAGGGGGATGATATATAGGGAAGATCTGAAGAAGTTGACAGTAGTATGGCTCTGATAATAGATTTTCTCTGGCTTCTGAGTGGAGGATAGACTTTGGAGGTTAAGATAAAGGAAGGGAGAACTGAGAGGCTGACTTGGATTAGTCCAGGTGGATGGTGATATTGGCTGGATAAGAGTGGTGCTTATAGAGGTGAGAGGAGTGAGTTTCTTCAGGATGTATTTTGAACTAGAGCTGCCCACATTTTATGATGCAGAAAATGAAGGAGCTGGGAGGTAGTATGGAAGTAGAACTAAGGATGGCCATTCAGTTTTTGGTCTTGAACAGCATAGATGCTCCATCAGCCATGTGGAAAGTCAGCAGGATAAGGAATATTCAGAGAACGTCAGGAGTCAGCTTTTCTCTATGTTGCTAATGTTCCAGGGACTCCTGGTACAGGAGCTCAGTTTGAAGGTGACCACAACATGGTGGGTGTTGTATGGACTGGAACCAAGCTATGGATTAAACTAAGGAGGTGGCATTTCTAATGCTATTTGGAGATAAAGGATAAGAATGAAGGACTAGAGAACCGAGTCTATTAGGCCCTGGATAGTGGAGGGAAAGTCACAAGACAGATGTGGGAGCAGAGCGTCAGGATGAATGTGTGAGAGGATGGGGTACAGGAGTAAGAAAGCTGAGGAGAGAGTAGACATGATAGGGATGGTGAAGGGGGAAATGAGATCAATTAGGAGAGTTCCTCAGTTTTGGTTGGGGAGGAAGGGTGGAGGTCCAGGTTGGACAGTGCGCTGGGCTTTGAGTGAGGTTTTGGCAGACAGAAGTTGTCTTCACTGCTTATCAGACAAAAAATGAATTCCAGAAGCAGAAGATGGCCCTAAGTACAGGAAGCCTTCAAATGGTTTAGATGGCTGATTGTGAAGTGAAAAAGGGACAAGGGTGGAGACCTTCCCATTAGGGCTTTGGGCCACCCCTGGCACAAGGGTACTTTGTTGTTCTGGGGTAGGACAGGGGCTGAATTGGATGCTGGATATATTTTCCATGGACCACCTGGTTTCCATAGGCAGAGTGTCCTGTTTAGAGGTGAAGGAAATGCCTGTGATGTGGACCAGGAAGTGTCTATGGAAATGCATTACTGAAGAGTCTAGAGATGTGATGGAAGCGCCATTCGAAGGGTGATGTGCAGGCAGAAGGAGTGAGTGGATGCCCCAGTCCCTGGTAGTGGGTGCTCAGGGAGAAGAATGAGTCTGTGTTTGGTTTTCTGGGAGGCCAAGGTCTGGGGGACTCAGGGAACCTGGTTGGTCTGTGTGCTGGAAATATGGACAGAAAAGGTACTTATGCCACAAGGACCCAGTATCTCCTCCACATGGGGAAGTTGAGGGCAGAGCGACTCAGATCCTGCAGAGATATAGAGCACTGATTGTGCCTAGGTGGTTTTAATTTATGGATGTGAGAATGACGGCGGGGACAGAATACTAACATAGAAAGAAGATAGGCTTGGTGCCCGTAGCACAGTGGTTACAGTGCCAGCCACATACACCAAGGGTGGCAGGTTCGAACCTGGCCTGGGCCAGCTAAACAACAACAAAATAGCCACGTGTTGTGGTGGCACCTGTACTCCTAGCTACTTGGGAGGCTGAGGCAAGCCTCACTTAACCCCAGGAGTTTGAGGTTGCTGTGAGCTGTGATGCCA
>NW_003852486.1:6931183-6934158 GCF_000181295.1 Otolemur garnettii | reverse complement strand
CAGGAGAATTGCTTGAGCCCAGGAGTTGGAGGTTGCTGTGAGCTATGATGGCACAGCACTCTACCTAGGGCGATAGCTTGAGGCTCTGTCTTAAAAAAAAAATTAGTCTCTCATCTTGGCTGTTACTGGCGTATATACAAAGGCAACTGACTTGTGAACATTGATTTTATATCCTGAAACATTACTGTATTTTTTGATGACTTCTAGGAGTCTTGTGGTTGAGTCTTTGGGGTTCTCTAAGTATAAGATGATACCGTCAGCAAAGAGGGAGAATGTGACCTCTTCTGCTCCCATTTGGATGCCCTTTATTTTCTTGTCTTGCCTAGTTGTATTGGCTAGAACTTCCAGCACTATGTTGAATATTGATGGAGACAGAGGACAATTTGGTTCCAGTTCTAAGTGGAAAAACTTTCAGTTTAACTCCATTCAGTAAAATATTGGCTGTGGGTTTGTCATAGATAGCTTCAATCAGTTTAAGAAATGTGCCACGTATGCCTAAACTCTTCAGTGTTCTAATTAGAAAAGGATGCTAGATTTGATCAAATGTTTTTTCTGTATCTGTTAATAGAAAGGATCATATGGGCTTTGTTTTTGCTTCTGTTGATATGAGTAACGTTTATGGATTTACATATATTAAACCAGCCTTGCATCCCTGGGATGAAACCTGCTTAATCATTATGTATGACTTTTTTGATGATAAGCTGTAATCTATTGGCTAGGATTTTGTTGAGAATTTTTGCATCTATATTCATTAGTGAAATTGGTCTGAAGTTCTCCTTTTTAGTTAGGTCTTTTCCTGGTTTTGGTATCAGGGTGATGTTTGCTGTCTAGAACGTGTTGGGGAAGATTCCTGCCTCAATTTTTTGGAGTAATTTCTGCAATATAGGAATAAACTCTTCTTTGAAGGTTTGATAGAATTCTGGTGTGAAACCATCAGACAAGGGCATTTTTTGTTGGAAGGTTGTTTATTGTTTCTTTGATCTCAGTGCTTGAAATTGGTCTGGTCAGGAGATCTATTACATCTGGGCTAAGTCTAGGGAGAGAGTGTGATTCCAAATATTGATCCATTTCCTTCACATTGTCAAATTTGTGGGCATAGGGTTTCTGGTAGTATTCAGAGATAATCTCTTGTATCTCTGTAGCATCAGTTCTTATTTCCCCTTTATCATTTCTGATTGACGTTATCAGAGATTTTTTATATTTCTAGTTAGTCTGGACAAAGGTTTATCTATTTTATTTATTTTTTCAAAAAACCAACTCCTTGTTTCATCAATTTTCTGAATGATTCTTTTGTTTTCCATTAATTAATTGAAATCTCTGATTTAATTTTGGATATTTCTTTTCTTCTGCTGGGTTTAGACTTAGATTGTTCTTCTTTTTCCAATTCCATAAGATAGCTTGTGAGTTTGTTGATGCACTCTCTTTCTGTTTTTTGAATGTAGGCTTCTAAAGTGATAAATTTTCCTCTCAGGACTGCTTTTGCTGTATCCCACAGGTTTTGGTAGCATATGTCTTCATTGTTGTTATACTCAAGGAAGTTAATGATTTCCTTTTTTATTTCTTCCTTCCCCCAACTGTCATTCAGCATAAGGTTGTGTTAACTTCCATGCCTTTGTGTGAGGTTGAACGTTTTTGTTGGAGTTGAATTCCAGTTTTAGTGCCTTGTGGTCTGAGAAGATGCAAGATAAATTTTTAATTCTTTTGATTGTGTTGAGGTTTGCTTTGTGTCCTAGGATATGATCAATTTTGGAGAATGTTCCGTGGGATGATGAGAAGAATGTATATTCTTTATCTTTGGGATGGAGTGTTTTATATATGTCTATCAAGCACAGTTGTTCTAGGGTCTCATTTAAATCTCTTATATCTTTGTTTAATTTCTGTCCAGCTCTGAGAGAGGGGTGTTAAAGTCCCCTGTTACGATGGTGTTATAGGATATCATATAAATCAGACTAAGTAAGGTCTGTTTCAAGAATCTGGAAGCATTTAAATAGGGTGTGTAAATATTTAGAATTGAAATATCTTCTTGTTGTATTTTTCCCTTGATCAATATGATGATTGACTATCATTGTCTTTTTTGACTTTAGTTGCTTTAAAACCACATGTATCTGAAAATAAGATTGCAACCCTTCTTCTCTTCTGAATTCTATTTGCCTGAAAAATTGACTTCCAACCCTTAACTCTGAGCAATCTACCAATTCAACGCCATCCCTATTAAAATACCAACATTCTATTTTAAGACTTGGAAAAAATGATTCTGCATTTTGTATGGAAACAGAAAAAAACCCGTATAGCTAAGGCAGTTCTTCATAATACGAACAAACCTGGGGGCATCACCATACCAGATTTTAGGCTGTACTACAAGGCCATAGTAGTCAAGACAACATGATACTGGCACAAAAATAGAGACATAGACATTTGGAATCGAATAGAAAACTAGGAAATGAAACCTACAACTTAGAACCACCTAATCTTCAATAAACCAAACAAGAACGTACACTGGGGGAAAGACTTCCTATTCAATAAATGGTGCTAGGAGAACTGGCTGTCCGCATGTAAAAGACTGAAACTAGACCCGCACCTTTCTCCACTCACAAAAATTGATTCCAGATGCATAAAGGACTTAAATTTAAGGCATGAAATGATAAAAGTCCTCAAAGAAAGCACAGGAGAAACACTGGAAGATACTGGCTTGGGGAAAGACTTTATGAAGAAGACTGCCATGGCAATTGCAACAACAACAACAAAAACAAACAAATGGGATTTAATTAAACTGAAAAGCTTCTATGCAGCTAAGGAGACAACAACCAAAACAAATAGACAACCTACCCAGTGGGAAAGGATATTTGCATATTTTGAATGAGACAATGGCTTAATAACTAGGATCTATAGAGAACTTAATCCACATGAAAAAAGCCAACAATCTCATACGTCAATGAGGAAGAGAGATGAACAGAGCCTTCTCTAAAGAAGATAGA
>NW_003852486.1:6923407-6931057 GCF_000181295.1 Otolemur garnettii | reverse complement strand
GCCTGTTGTCCCAGCTACTTGGGAGGCTGAGGCAGGAGACTCGCTTGAGCCCAGGAGTTGGAGGTTGCTGTGAGCTGTGATGCTATGGTACTCTACCCAGGGGGATAGCTTGAGGCTCTGTCTCAAAAAAAAAGAAGATAGACGAATGGCTAGCAAACATGAAAAAATGCTCATCATCTCTAATTATTAGAGAAATACAATTATAAAACCACCCTGAGATATTATCTAATCCCAGCAAGAATGGCCCATGTCACAAAATCTCAAATCTGCAGATGCTGGCGCAGATGTGGAGAGAAAGTAACGCTTTCACACTGCTGGTGGGACTGCAAACTAATATAACCTTTTGGAAGGAAGTATGGCGAAACCTCAAAGAACTCAACCTAGACCTCCCGTTTGATACTGCAGTCCCATTACTGGGCATCTATCCAAAAGGGAAAAAAAACCTTTTATTATAATGACACTTGTACTAGACTGTTTACCCCTTCTCAATTTAAATTGCTAAAATGTGGAAACAGCCTAAATGCCCCTTAACCCAGGAGTAGATTGGCAAGCTGTGGTATATGTATACCATGGAATACTATTCAGACATTTAAAAAATGGAGATTTTGCAGCATTTGTATTAACCTGGATGGAGATGGAACACATTATTCTTAGTGAAGCATCACAGGAATGGAGAAGCATGAATCCTGTGTATTCAGCTGTGATATGAGGACAATTAATGACATGGTGGGGGAAGGGAAAAGCAGACAGAGAAGGAGGGAGGGGGTTGGGGAAAGGAAAAAAAAAAGAAAATAGTGACTAATTCTCACATAAATTGGATTTAATTTTGACCAAGTTACGTTATTTGGAAATTATTAATAATTTTTAATTCAACTTGTTAATATGTTGTTTAGGATATTGCATCCTCATTTATCAATGTAATATGTTTGTAATTTTCCTTTATAATAATATATTTTTTCCAATTTTAATATCAGGTGTATCCAGATGAAGTAGAATGAATTTGAAGTATTTCTTCTTTTTCTATTGTCTATAAGATTTGGCATGATCTGTTTTTTGAAATTATCTTCCATTTTTATTTATAAATATTAGTCATCTATTTTTTGAGACTTTGGGAAAAAAAAATGTTTGGTGCTTGATGGATTTTTAGAAAGTGACTACACTGTAAAACCAGCACCCAGGTTAAGAAATAGGACATGAACAAAGAAAGATTTTTAGTATAAATAATGTTATTATTTTTGATATATTATCACTAAAATATGTTATAATACTCATTATAAGCTTATATAATAGGAGGTGGTCCTTACTGGGATGTATTTGTATTAACCTTGATGGAGGTTACTGGGATGGTGGATAGGGAGGAAATTTTGAGATGACAATTTTATTCTCATGTGTAACCCTTACAATTTCATAATATGGTACTTTAAGCATGTCTCTTTGCTTTTGTGTAATAAAGTACAGCTTACTATTTGTCTAAAAAAAAAAAAAGGAAGAAGATATTTATTCCTTACATTTCTCCTAGGAGAAGCCACATGGCTGTTGAAGCATCCAAGTTGGTCAAAGGGCAGAAGGCAGGAGTGAGGGGATAGCTTTGGCCATGGCTTTTGTTAAGGTTCCTGAGGGAAAGACAAGGTTGTGCAGAGTGACTAGCTGAAACCCAGCAGTTTGAATAATTTCAGCACACCTTGGGGGAGGCAAGGGTTATCACTAGGTAGATATGTGGTCCCTGCCCCTGGGTCAGTGTGGGACAAAGGAGATACTGTCTTGTTCTGAGAAAGTTAGATAAGGAGGTAGTTCAGAATATGGGTTCTAGATGATGAGGGAAGGAAAACAAATTTAAATATTAGGTACCATCTTGAACTGTCCCAATTTTGGCAGGGCCATGTGGTCTTTGAGGATGTGGCCATATATTTCTCCCAGGAGGAGTGGGGGCACCTTGATGAGGCTCAGAGGTCACTGTACCGAGATGTGATGCTGGAGAACATGGCGCTTCTGTCTTCACTAGGTAAGGCTCTCTCACCCACTAAGTGTTTTGGGTCGGGCCGTGTCTCCCTCCTTTTATATACCTAAGTGCAGCTGTGCCTGTCCCACAGTCAGACCGTGGGCTTTGCTTCCTTTCCTGGTTTCCTGGTCCATGTGCTGTGAGAGCCAGAGGTGGGCTGTGTGCTCTGTACTCCCCTTACCTCCCAGCTCCCTTCTTTGCTGCTCTGAGGCTCACAAGACATGGCTCAGGAGTCAGAAATCTTGGAGTTGGCATGGAGTTCCCACCAGCCTTATATATCCTGGTCTAGTTGCTCTGCTCAAATGCATGCAGTCTTCATGTTCTAGGTTCTCCCCTTGTTGTCACAGGTACCTTCCAGTGGCAGGAATTTCAGGCACTGACCAGGTCATTAATTTTATGGACCACTGGATTAATTAATTCTACAAGACTGTTCTGTGAAATTCTTGTGACTGTAAAATGTGGGATGCCAGGGGGTAGATTTCTCTGAGTCTGTGCTTTCTACTGCCTTTCCCTGTTTTTACCCTCAGACTGGCCTCTCCCAGGCCCCAGACATTATTACCTTGGGCAATAGCGAGGTTTCAGGGTAACCGAGAGGATGTATATTTCTTTAGTATTGGCAATGAAGGTTCAGAGTCATGGCCCTAGTGCGTGGGAGTTGGGAAAAGATGTGATGTCAGAACTGGGTTCAAACCACACCTGTCCTGTGCTCACCATTGTTTGATGGCAGGGCCCCTGTTTGCTGCTCATTTCTGTTTTTTCTTACTCATTGTCATTTCTAGTATAATTTCCTGCCCCTGGATTCTCCCACTCCTGTCCTACATCCCCACTTGTGTGACTGCCACTCTCACCTATTGTCTTTTACTGCTTTCATTACAGTGCTCTCCAACTGGACTTGTATTCAGGTGTGATGGGGTCTAAATGTATACTTCCGTATACCTTGAACTTTGTCACTGTCACTTCTCTCTGGGTGGGGACACAGCCTTCTACCCACTGCTCACCAGTTACCAGCAGCCATGGCCGTTTGCAGAGGAGTGAGTTGGAGACCTGCCTCTCATTCCTACACTGCACCCTTCCCTGTGTCCTCACCTATCATCAGGTCTCTTGATCATGAACACTTGCTAGGCCTAGCTCTGCGCCGTTGATCTTCCCCTCACTGGCCCCTGTTTCTGTGCCTGTCAGCAATCCATGACCTCATTTATAGGTGTGTCTGACAGGCATTTGTCATGGGGCTGCCTCCTCCCACCACAGTTAACAAGCACTTCATCACATTTCTCTGCTTTCAGGTTGTTGCCATAGAGCTGAGGATGAGGAGGTGCTTTTTGAGCATGGTGTTTCTGTGGGAGCATCATATGTCATGACTCCGAAGCCTTTTCTTTCCACCCAGAAGACCCAACCCTGTGAGACATGCAGCTCACTTCTGAAAGACATACTGCACCTGGTTGGTCATGATGGAACACATCCTGAGCAGTGGCTGGAAGCATGTATGGCAAATCTTCACCAGTACCAAAAGCAGAATCTTAGAGAAACACTCTCCAGAGGGAGTAAAAGGAGCCTTTCATTTATGAAGAACTGCAGAGTTCACAAGGCAGAGAGGACCTTTCCATGCAGTGAATGTGGGAAAGCCTTCATCCAGAAACAGAAACTTGCTGACCATGAGAAAATTCACACTGAAGAAAGACCTTATAAATGCAGCAGATGTGGGATATTATTTATGGAAAAGTCCACACTCAATAGACATCAGAGGGTTCATGCTGGAGAAAGGCCTTATGAGTGTAGTGAATGTGGGAAGGCCTTCCTTTGTAAGTCCCACCTTGTTCGTCACCAGACAATCCATTCAGGAAAAAGGCCTTATGAATGCAGTGAGTGTGGAAAATTATTTATGTGGAGTTCCACACTCATTACACATCAGAGAGTTCACACTGGAAAAAGGCCTTATGGTTGTAACAAATGTGGGAAATTCTTTAAGTGTAACTCTAACCTTTTTAGGCATTATAGAATTCATACAGGGAAAAGGTCTTATGGCTGCAGTGAATGTGGGAAATTCTTTATGGAAAGGTCTACACTCAATAGACATCAGAGAGTTCATACTGGAGAAAAGCCTTATGAGTGCAGTGAATGTGGGAAATTCTTTGGTCTGAAATCTGTCCTCATTCAACACCAAAGAGTTCACACTGGAGAAAGGCCTTATGAATGTAGTAAATGTGGGAAGGCCTTCCTTACAAAGTCCCACCTCATTTGTCATCAGACAATTCACACTGCAGCAAAGCAATGCAGCAAATGTGGGAAATTGTTTAGGTATAACTCCACACTCAGCAGACATCAGAAAGTTCACACTGGATAAAGCCCTTAAAATGCAGCAAATGTTGAAAAAAGCTTTTAACTTCTAAGATGTTCTGGTTGGTTGTCAGGCAGTCCACACTGGAGAAGATTGTATGAGTGCTCTGACCCTGGGTGATTATTTAGGCACAATTCCCCATTCACTATACATGAGAGAATTAATATTGCAGAAATACGTTATGTGTTCAACAGATTTAGGAAGTAGTTTTGATTCAACTCTGGTCTTATAAAATATTGGAGAATTTATACTGAAGAAAAGTCTTTTCAGTGAAGTGAATGTGGTAAACCCTCAACATGCAAAATTATACTCAATAGAGTGTAGAATATGTACTCTAATGAAAGTTTTATGAGTGAAGAAAATGTGAGATAGTCTTTTGATACAACCCCACACTCATGAGACACCATCTAGTTCACACTGGAGAAAGGTCTTATGAATGCCTTGGATGTGGGAGAGTTTCTTTTTTTCAATACAGGGTCTGTACAGGGTGGAATGCAGAGGCATCATCATAATTCACTGTAACCCACTCAAACTTGTGAGCTCACGTAATTCTGTCTCAGCTCCTGAGTAGCTGGGACTACAGGGATATGCCACAAAACCTAGGTAATTTTTAAAATGGTTTTTGTAGAGATGGTGTCTCACTCTGTTGTCTGGCTAGTCCCAAACTCCTGGCCTCAAATGATCCTCCCACCTTGGCACCCAGAAGTGCTGGGATTATGGATGTGAGCCACCGCAGTTGCCTAGGAGGATATGGGAGATTCTCTAGCCAAAATTCCTACCTCTTTTGGCACTATAAAGTTCACACTAGACAAAGTACTTAGGGCAGCAAATGGAGAAAGAATGAAGCCTAAAATCTCTGATTAAGCACTGATGGCTACTATTATATAATTTTGGGTGGGGGTTAGTAGTGGTAAAGTACACGGCATATAAAATTTGCTGTCTTAACCATTTTAATGTTGTGTTCAGTACTTGATGCACATTCATGCTGTTGTGCAGGGAATATCCTGAACTCTTTTAAAGTGACTCTCTATAACTATTAAGTAACAAGTCATTCCTATATTTCTTCCACTCCTGGTGACCTATTTTAGTCTATGAATCTGACTACTTGGTACCTCATGTAAGAAGAACCTTAGAGTATTTCCTCCCCTTTTGTTACTTGTTTTCATTTAGGATAATATCCTTGAAGTTCATTAATTTTTTTTCTTTTTTCTGTCTCACTTATATATGATCATTGATTTTATAGCATGTGTTAGAATTTTCTTTTTAAGCTGAGTAATATTTCATTGTATTTACAATTCTTTTATTCCTTCATCCATCCATGGACACTTGGATTTCTTCCATCTTTTGGCTACCGTGGTTATTGCTACTACCAACATGAGTGTACAATTACATCTTTGAGACCCTGCTTTCTATTTGTAATTCTTTGCGAAACTGTTTTCCATAGTGCCTACACTGTTTCACAGTCCACAGGAGTCATGATTTCTCCTCATCCTAGCCCATAGAAAGTTCCTAGGTGATTTTGTCAATGCAGATACAAGGGGCTACATATTGAGGACTACTTGTCTTTATTTTTATGGCAATGCACAAACTCTGTAAATACTCTTCATTTCTATTTTTGTGTTATATCTTGTGAGCCTTTTCAAATTACTGATTAATTTCTCTCAGCATTTACAAGAAATGATTTGTCACCTTGGATATAAAGCAAATAGAAATCTTTGCTAAATACCAATAATTGCATACTATAGTCCCTGGGTCATTTTTTCACCCAGTCTATCTAGATCAGCAGTTCTTAACCTGTGGGTCACAACCCATAGGAACTATATTAAAGGGCCACGGCATTAGGAAGATTGAGATCCACTGATCTAGATATTCATGAGACTATCATGAGACAATATCTTGCAAAGAATAAATTTTAAAGGATTTAATTAAAGAGCCCGGTGTGGTGGCTCATGCCTGTAATCCTAGCACTCTGGGATGCTGAGGAGAGTGGATTGCTTGAGCTTAGGAGTTTGAGACCAGCCTGAGCAAGAGCAAAACCCCATGTCTAAACATAGCTGGGCATTGTGGTGGGCACCTGTAGTCTCAGTTACTTGGGAGGCTGAGGTAAGAGGATCACTTGAGACCAAGAGTTTGAGGTTGCTGTGAGCTATAATACCATGGCACTCTACTGAGGGTGACAAAGTGAGATTTGGTCTCAAAAAAAAAAATTTTTTTTTAATAAAATAATAAAACCCCCAGCAATTTATTTACCTGTTTCACCTGCCTTCTCTCAAGACCATTGGATCCCAATGACTGCTCTAACCATGGTTTTCCATGTATGTTCCTATGGTGGGGTGTGCTTGCCCTGACCATGTTTGATAATGGGTTCTAGGAATGGATCAGTTTAGAGATGCTAAAACTATAGAATCTATCAGGTAGGGTTTGTGTCATTTTGAAAATTACACAAAACTATAAATGACCTTACATGGCATTTGAAGGATTTGACTGGGATTCTCCCATTAGCACAGTCTTATCTTTTTTTCTTTTTTTTTTTTTACCAGTTACAGAATCTAATTTTCCTAGAGTAAGCCAGGTTTTGTGTCCATGTAATAGAGTGCATGAACAGCAAAGGTATTTTTAAATTCTGACAATCACACTGAGCAAAAGAATCTAGTTTAAAATAGGAAAGTGCCGTTTGTAACTTAAATTACTTAGTTCTTATGAAGTGATAATCAATAAAAGTTTATGAACCACATACTTCCTTCACAAGTCTCCATTGAAGCATCATAGATTTTTCTGTCCTTATTTGAATACTTAATAGTGTCTTCAATGTATGGCAATTTGTTGATTTTTTGAAATTGGAAAATACAATTTTTTTTAGTGAGAATGCTCCAGGATGATCATTTTAATCATTCTTAAGCTTATAGTTCTATTGCATTATATACATTCACATTGTGCGACCCTTGCCACCATCCATCTCCAGAATTTTTTGATCTTCCCCCAAGTGAGACTCTGTGCATAAACATTGATCTCCCCCCAGCATTTCTTCCTGGCAGCTAAGAATTTTGACTACTCAGGTAACCAGTGGAAGAGGAATCAATCGTACAATAATTGTCCTTTTGTGACTGGCTTGTTTCAGTTGGCATAATGTATTCAATAAGGGCACTTTTAGTTGTGAATATTAATCTTATTTAAATAATGTTTTGGTAGAAAAGCATCTTGATTTAAGGCTTCTTTCTTTCTTTTAAACATATTTTTATCCAGACTTGCTGTCTTGTTTTTGAACAGAACTTGAATGTGCTGCTACTTCCTAAGTGATTTCTTTTTTCTATTTCCA
>NW_003852486.1:6921607-6922656 GCF_000181295.1 Otolemur garnettii | reverse complement strand
CCACAGGTGCCCGCCACAACGCCCGGCTATTTTTTGGTTGCAGCCATCGTTGTTTTGGCAGGCTTGGGCTGGATTCGAACCTGCCACCTTAGGTATATGTGGCTGGCGCCTTAGCCACTTGAGCCACAGGTGCCGAGCCCAGCTATTTTTTTGTTGTAGTTGTCATTTGGCAGGCCTGGGCCGAGTTCTAACCTGCCAGTCCTGGTGTATGTGGCCAGCGCCCTAGCCACTGGTCTACCGAAGTCTAGCCAGTTTCCAGCTTTTTAGTTCATAGTTGGATTCATTTGAGTTTGTTTATATTTGTATGTTTCACCATTTCTTTTGTTTGTGAATAAAATGTATATGCATATATTTTATATCTAATTTCTTACACAAGATATTTTTCAGTTTATTTATATAGTACAAGCTTATAATGATTGTATTTTTCAGATAGTTAAAGGTGTTGCTTCGTTTGAGTTATTTTGAGATGATCCTCGGGTTGGGGGATGGGATTGAGGCCAGGCTTTAGTTTATGCTTCTTGAGTTGGGTTAAAGCTGGCAAGAATGAGCCACACATATTCCAGTATTGTTGATGAGAATCCCCACTTCTTGAATCCAGAATACCCTTTTATCTTTAAATGTTTGCTGAAGAGGAAGATGATTGATTCATTGCCCCAGAATAAATAAAATTACAGGCATGGCACCTGTAGCTCAGTGTCTAGGGTGCCAGCCACATACACTGGAATTGGCAAGTTCAAACCCAGCCTGAGCCTGCCAAACAACAATGACAGCTACAGCTCAAAAAGTAGCTGGGCACTGTGGCAGGTGCCTGTAGTCCCAGCTACTTGGGAGACTGAGGCAAGAGGCTCAAGCCCAAGAGTTTGAGGTTGCTGTGAGCTGTGATGCTACTCACTCTACTGAGGCGACATAGTGAGACAGTCTCAGAAAAAAAAAAAAGAATATAATTACAAGTTATAATTGGTAAAATTCATCATTGGAAAAATCTGTAAGAATAATATATCTGAGAGTTAATATACAAATGGAAATATTTTGAAATATGATACAGCAGG
>NW_003852486.1:6914059-6920659 GCF_000181295.1 Otolemur garnettii | reverse complement strand
GTCACAGCTCACAGCAACCTCCAGCTCCTGGGCTTAGCAATTCCCTTTCCTCAGCCTCCCGAGTAGCTGGGAATACTGGTGCCCGCCACAACCCCCAGCTAATTCTCAGTTTCTTATGGCTCTGTGTGATCTGCCCTTTTCATTTCCCAGGTGACCTCAGTCCTTGCTAGCAGTTCTTTTCCTGATCCTAAACTCCAGCCGTAATACCCTCATTGATGCTTCTCTCATGTTCCAACCTGACTCCTATTTAGAGGTTGTGCCCCTTTCCCCATTTTCTGGCATTTTCCAGGAGTGTCCAATCTGCAGCACATGGGCCACATGCAAATTGTTTGAGGACCATTTTGTGGTCCTGTGGTGTCAGATGTCATGAAAAGTATGCACTGACCTTTCTTTTTGCTCATCAGTTTTTTATAGTGTTTTTCTATTTAATGTATGACCCAAGACAACTCTTATTCTTCCAGTGTGGGGCAGAAAAGAAAAAACAGTGGACACCCTTGGTTCCAAATATATTTCTGGTTTTTTCTCTCACCCTCTTTGTGTCTTTACCCAAATGTCTTGCTTAAAGTTGTGCTTTCTTTGAGCACAGGATGTATGACTTAAGTGGATCACTTTTTCTTATCTTGTTTTTTGCTTTATTAATTTGTTTGTACAGCATATAATAATAATATTACATTTACCTCCTTTATTTTCTATATTACTTGCAGTTTAACCTCCATAAGGGGAAGTGTTGATGATGTTAGGTTGCAGTGTTCATCTTGCACAAGTAACCGTGCTGCCTAACTGTATAGGTCTCTAGTACATTTTTGTTGAATTAACTAAAAAGTTAATTGGGCTCTGTGCCCATAACACAGTGGTTACAGCACCAGCTACATACACCAAGGGTGGCGGGTTCAAACCTAGCCTGGGCCAGCTAAGCAACTATGACAACTGCAGCAAAAAAAATAGCCAGCATTGTGGCCGGCGCTTGTGGTCCCAGCTACTTGGGAGGCTGAGGCAAGAGAATCGCTTTACCCCAAGAGTTTGAGGTTGCTGTGAGCTGTGACTCCACAGCACTCTACCGAGGGTGATATACTGGGACTCTTGTCTCAAAAAAATAAAAAGAAGTTAATTAGAGAAAAAAAAAAGTGAAATTTATATAATAGTTAAAATGATAGTTTTGATATGGACTGATTAAATATGAAAAAATAGATAAACTAAGACCTGTTTTTGTTATTTCAGCATGTGGAAGTAATGTTTTCTCCATTTGGTTCCATTTGCTATGTTTTCATTCGAAATCAATGGAAAATGTTTAATGTTTAAAAGTTGGTATATTATGATAAATAAAAATTAAGGTCCTCTAATTTCATTTTGCTTGTTCTGCAGTCCTCAGAATTTTTATTGAAATTGCATTGAATTTATGTTTTATTCTGAAAATTTTCCATCTTTAAAATATTCAGTCTTTCAACAAGAAATATGTTTAGTTACCCATTCTTGTGTATATCCAGTAATATTTTAAATTTTCCTCCAATTGACCTTGCATAAAGTTTGTTGGTTTTCTTTGGGTATTTCAAATGTTTATTTTCCACAGGGAAGGCCTGGCATAGTGGCTCACACCTGTAATGCTAACACCCTGGATGGCCATGGAGGTGGATCACTTGAGCTCAGGAGTTTGAGACTAGCCTGAGTAAGAGTGAGACCCCCATCTCTACTGAAAACAGAAAAACCCATTGTGGTGGGCACCTGTAGTCCCAGCTATTTAGAAGAGAGGCTAAGGCAGAAGGATTGCTTGAGCTGTGGAGTTTGAGGTTTTTGTGAGCTCGAATACCATGGCACCCTACCCAGGGTGACAGAGTGAGACTGCATCTCTAAAATAATAATCATGTTTCCACAGTAAGTGCCATATAGTTTTTATTGTTATATATATATATATATATAACACACATAAATTATTATATATATTTTTTTCTACAGAGAAAATACTGGGAACATTTTTTTAAAGGAAGATTTGAAGGAGAGGAAAGGGAAGGAAAAGAGGAAAATTCAAATGCAAAGATTATATAATATGCAAAGAAGATAGGAGAAAATTAGAGTTTATTGAGTAACTATTGTGATATGCCATGTGTTGAGGGGATTTACAAGCCTCCTTTCTTATAATCCTTAAGCCAGGTGGTTTGTATGAGAGAACTGAAATTTAGAAAGGTCACCAAATGTGTATGGAACAGGATTAAAAAGGGAACAGGTTTGGAGTGAAAGCTAGGAACCAAGGCCTGGGGCCGTGTCTCATGCCTGTAATCCTAGCACTCTGGGAGGCCAAGGTGGGTGGATTGCCTAAGCTCACAAGCCTGAGCAAGAGGGAGACCCCATCTTTAAAAATAGTTGGGCATTGTGGCAGGTGCCTGTACTCCCAGCTACTCGGGAGGCTGAGGCAAGAGAATCACTTGAGCCCAAGAGTTTCAGGTTGCTGTGAGCTGTGACACTATGGCACTCTACCGAGGACGACATAATGAGACTCTGTCTCAAAATAAATAAAGTTTCACAGATTAGTAGTTATTGGCACTTGAAGGTAGTACCTGGGAATATGGGTATACAGGCTTGAAGTGTATAATGCAATATGATTAGGGTACAGGAATTCATGCACATGAAACACACACATGCATCAAACGTTACAACAGTGGCTGATGGATGGTAGAATTCCAGAGATGTGAGAATAGGGATGCCCTCAACACTGTGCACAATCTCCTGGCTTCTTGTTACTTCACAACTGCTAACTAAATTAAGCTCCTTTTGCCCACAGTCATTTCAGAAAGCGGATTTTAAATGGCACTGAACCACCTGAGGAAACATAACCTGTAACATGTTTGTTGGGCGGCACCTGTGGCTCAAACGAGTAGGGCGCTGGCCCCATATACCAGAGGTGGTGGGTTCAAATCCAGCCCCACCCAAAAACTGCAAAAACAAAAAACTAAAACTAACTTGTTAGTGGTGTGTTCATTTCTTTCTCTGGGCAAAAACGTAGGAATGCTGTAGATCTGATGATCTACGGAAAGAAGATGAAATTATAGAATTGCCCACCTCTTCTTGAGAATAAGAACACATCCTCCCTTTGTGAAAATGGCAGACAACCTCCTATCAGGAAATAGCATGTGATCAGTCACTTTCATTTTTAGGTAGGATTGACATTCTTGAAATAAATAGAAAATATCTTAGATATAGAGTAATAAATGTTATTTGAATAAGTGGTGCTCTCTTGGTAGGAATACAATCATTAACTATACAGCGTGACAGGATGTTTTCTCTTGCAATGAAAGGCAATTTCACTGGCTACTTCAGTAACCCGTCCTTCCTGCAAATTCCCGAGCATGGCCCTGTCTTTTTTTCTTCCAGACCAAACATATTGAAGCTTATTAAACAGGCTCCGAAGCTTAACTCTTCCTGTGTTTGAAAAGCGACAAGATAGCTGACGAGCAAGAGTAGACACTGAATGCCTTTATGGTATTGTGTGTCCCTTTGGATGTAAGCTTTTGGTAATTTGGTCTGCTTCATAGTGTCTGAAATGACAGGTTCCCTAACATTTCTCTTTAGTATCCTAGACTGCACTCCAAGAAAATCTGCGTGCGTCGCCTTTACGATCTAGCCAAGCCCCGTCCTGCCTTTGGAGCTGGGCCATTTGTTTCCCACTATCACTCAAGGTACAAGAGGGACAAAAATCAACAGCATAAGTTTAGATCAATTCTCCAAGACTGAAACCAGAATGGAAACTTCACAACCCAGAACGGCCCGCGCTTCGCGGAGGTGAAACTGAACCAATGAAAGCTTATGAAAGGACGCGTACGTGAGCGCGCAGATGTGAGGGCGGGACTTCCGCCGTGTTACAGGTGCCATTTTGGTTGCTCTTTCTGGCCTATGGAGCGTTTGGACGTCACGGAGGTGACGGAGTGGAAAAAAACCACAATCAGGCTCGGTTCCCACTGTGCAGAGGCGGGCATAAGGTTCAACTAACAGAGACTGGGAACAGCAGTGCACTCGTGGCTTTACCTGTCATAGGCGCTCCCGGCTTTGCTCTTCCTGATGAGCTGGACTCAGGTGGGTGCAGCGTCCAGTCAGACCCCACCTCTGAGGGAGGGCGGCCTGTTGTCTGCCGGGGAGGGGCATTCTCTTCTTGGGCTGGGGGAAGCCGTTTTGGCCAGTGTGATGAGGTGTGAGAAAGCGTCACTGTCCGGGTTGGCACGTGGGAAGGCTTGTAGGTGCCAGGGCGTCGACCATGTGAGGAACACTCGGGGCGGTTGTTTCTGTGGCAGAGGGTTTGGTGAGGTCTCGGCTGGATGTCAGCCCGGGCAGCCGGGAGCCATGGAAGGCTGTGAAAGGAGGGCAGAGGAGAGCGACATGCCACGGAGTTAGAAATTTACGGTTGAGAAAAGAGGACGGGCGTGGACACGGGGAGACGGGGACCGACATAGGGAGACCAGTGCGGAGGCCACAGCGATAGACCCCGGAGAACTGTGGTAGGGGTCGGGCCAGAGTGTGTTCATAGTAGAGAGAAGATGCTGCGTAGATCTGAAAGATAGGCCTTGCTGTGAGCAAAAGGAGCCATCCCAAGGGTTTGTTTTTTCCCCCAAACTTTTAGAAAGAATGGAGTTGTGAAAGTCAGTGTAATGAGAAGAGTTCAAGGAAGAAGATAGTGGAGATTTTCAAATGTGTCAACACGTGTATGTCTCATGGGCACTTGGACTTAAAGGAGTCTGAGGAAGAGGATTGGGATGGAGATAGGAAAAGTTTAGAGGCTGTGGACTGGACCACACACAGACTGAGGATCAGATTGAGTAGGGGAGCATGAAGGTTGTTATTGCAGATGTGAGCTCTGTGGTGAGGGAGGAAAGGGCAGAGACTTGTAGGGCAGATTATGGATGGGTCCATAAGCCTGGTAATTCCTTTAGGAAGGCACAGACCTGTCATAGGAATGATTCTGGCCTGTTTCTACAAAACAGGAAGCCTAAATGGAGTGAAGAGCTGGTCAAGGATGGAGATTGAGATGTAAGTTCTTTTAAATTCTGCACCTGAAGGCTTGGCTGACTCTTAGGGACACTCTCTGTGGAACAAGAGAAAGGTCATATGGGTTAGTGAAGGGGATGGGTTCCAGATCAGGGCATGTTTTCTTGCCCTTTTCCAAGTGTCAGAACAAGAGTGGATGATATACTGCTCTAATCAGGGTCCCCTAGCAAGCTCCATTCAGAGGATTGTGTAGCAGGTAAGCCTGGTAGCAGAAAGGACCAGTAGTTGACCTGCCTGCTGGCCCTTCTGTATAACTCATTAACTTAAGAATGTATGAAACACTTAAAGATTTAAGTCCTAATTAACCAATGTCTTTCTAAATACGGTAGAACCTCCATAGTTGGTTACCTCCCTCCACTGACCACTTCCTTAAGATGACCTAATTTTCATAGATCAGGCATGACTCATATGTATGTATTAATATCGTAAGCCTAGTAGTTCCTTATGTTGACCACCTCTATATGTTGACCAATTTATTACAGTCTTTGGGTGGTAAACTTACAAAGGTTCTACTGTATGTACATACTTATAGGCAATTAGTAGCAAAATTATTCAGTAAGTTATAATTTCTTTCTTTCTTTTTTTTTTTTTTAGAGATAGAGTCTCACTTTGTCACCCTCAGTAGAGTTCTGTGGCATCACAGCTCACAGCAACCTCCAACTCCTGGGCTCAGGTGAGTCTCTTGCCTCAGCCTCCCAAGTAGCTGGGACTATAGGTCCCCACCAGAATGCCCGGCTATTTTTTTGTTGCAGTTTGGCTGGGGCCAGGTTCAAATCCTCCACCCTTGGCATAGTAAGTTATAATTTCTACAGATATTTTATAATTGGTTTAATGTTAATTTACCTCTAAGTGTTTGCTTTCCATGGAAAATTTTGAAGATCACATTTCTCAAAATCCTAAGACAAAAATATACCCTGAAATTTTGAAACTGTGCTATTTCATTTACATCAAAAACATACACCTAACTATTAATTTTTGGAAAGTAATAGCTTATATTTATTATGTATTATTGTTTTATACAAAAGAGCCTTATGAGGGGGGAGCCATTTCCTTATTCTCTATTTACAGATGGGGGACACTGAGGCTCAGGGAGGGTCAGTTATTTTCAAGAGTCACAAAGCACCTATGAGGCAGCATTGAGGTCTGAAGAGATGAATTTGTACAATCAGTTTCAGATCAGCTTGCTGCAGAACAAGGCAGAAGAGATGGTAATCCAGCTCACTTTCAGGGGGGTGAGGATCCCCACCATGAGAATCCTACCATGGTTGCCCATTTCTCACAGCCTCTTTATTTCCTCAGGATACCCTGGTGATGGCAGAAATGGAACCTGCGCAGGTGAGTAGAGGGATTCTTACTTCTCATCTACCCTAATTATCCTGTGGATGGATTTGGCCCCTACTATAAGGAGAGGTAGTGTCCTGACACCCTTTCCTGTTCTTCCTCTCTTGTGTCTGAAGACTGTATAATTCCACCAGGCTCATTATCCTGAATTTGATACTGGTTTATATGGAGGGGTTCCATTTTTGAGAATTAGTATAGTAGGCTTGGCGCCTGTGGCTCAAGTGGCTAAGG